>NC_140226.1:6816831-7302646 GCF_951802725.1 Rutilus rutilus
TGTTATTTTTTTTGCATTACAACCATCTGGTGTGTCAAGGACTATATTTTCTAGCGGAAGGATGCCACCTAATGAATTGGTGTTTTAATTAGTAAAATAACGTTTTAATAGAAAAATTAGCTATACTTTTTGAAAGATGTTTTATAAAAGCAATAAAGTGTTTGAAAGGCTGTGTTGTATTAGGAATATTATTAAAAGGAGTTGCAGGCACTGCGAGTCGACCATTCCTCCACAATATAGTGGAGGTTTTTCATAGCTTGCTTAAATATGCGAGTAGTTCTTATTACAATATTGTCAGGTTTATGTTTGTATTCATGGTTTTTAAGTTTGCTTCTCCTTATTTCATGTGTTGTTGTTCCTGTTTCATTCGTTCCCTATGTTTCACGCCGCTCATTTGTTACCTTGGTGACCAATTTACCAGTTTTCACCTGCCCTTCCTCATTATCTTCTGTGTATTTAAGCCTTCTGTGTATTCTGGGCCCAGTATTGTCTTTGTTTTAGTGTGAATCGGTTGCATTGTTTTTCTCCTATGGACTGTTTTCTTGTATGAAATATGACTCCACCTCGACCTGTTGACTCATTGGCTCCACGATCCATTGTCTCATGTGGACCCACCAGCTCTGCCAGGCTCACTTGTCCCTCCTGCTCTGCACTGGACAGACATTACCTTGGTTTTTCCACAAATTTCCAGGCCTCTGCCTATTCCTCTGGCCTCAACCCCTTTGGCTCCATCGTGCTCCGCCTTCCCTCCAGCTCCACCGTTGTCCTTGGTCGCTCCAGCTCCTCATGGTCTTCCTAGCCCTCCTCCATCTCTTCCCTGGCTCCTTCCTCTCCGCCGACTCCCCCTTGGACACTTCATCCCATTCCCATGTGGACAGTTCCCCCCGTCCCCCCATGGACTCTTCCTCCTGCCCATACTCCAATGGTTTTCGCCCCTTTCCCATCACTACCTACCAGGAGGAGGCAGTAATGTCAGGCTTACGTTTGTATTCATAGGCTTTTAATTTGCTTTTCATTGTTTCCTGTGTTTTTGTTCCTGTTTCCATTGTTCCTTATGTTTCACCTGCCCTTCCTCATATTTAAGACCCCAGTTTAGTTCTGTTCTTGGTCCAATATTGTCTTTGCTTTAGTGTGAAGCGGTTACATTGTTTTTCTCCTGTAGACTGTTCTTGGATTACCTTCTTGTTTTTTGCTAATAATAGCAAATGATCCAAAAATCTAAATCAAGTCCATGATGTCTACATCTTTTTCTTGTTTGAGAAGCGGTTTCACTTCAATAGGGAAGAACTTCCATTTCATGTCCTAATTTTTTCTTGTTCGAGAAGCTGTTTCACTTCAATAGGGAAGACAAGATTATCGCAACTTCTGTTTCATGACAACTTTAAAAGGCAGGCAAGTAATTTAATTTGCTATACTCTTACCTAATGCCTCTGGAATTCTGACTGATATTAAACAATTTCGTCCAGACAACTGTTTTACTCAAAATGATATTTAGAACACCAAATCATATCTGAACCTGATATTCACAAAAAAAAAAAAACACGTCATACAAGATTTATGACCGATGATAAAATAATGAATGTACAATATTCTGTTTAGTTACATTTAGAACTGTTCTCTCGCAAATTCAGCGTTCGCTAAAAACGGACTTGGTGGTTTACGTCTATTGTTTGAGAATTAGGCTATATATTATAAATCCAGGAAATAATGTAATATCAACCTCCGCTTCACAATCATGGTGTTTTAGACCTAGACCCGTGTTCTCTGATCAATTGCAATGGCTGATATCATACACTCATTGCATCGAATAAATGTAAAATTATATTTAGTGAGAACTGTAAATGCATGGGTACATTGGAGCACAACATGCAAATGTATCAAATGTTTAAATCTGGGTGTGTCCAGACAATTTGCACCGTAAGTCAGCCACCCACAATATGCCCACTAAGTACGCAAATTATGAGATTTTAGTAAATCTGTCTGTACTAGATTAGTACATCTGTCTGTACTAGATTAGTACATCTGTTTATTTTGCTCAGTTTACAGTCAAGGAATCATAACATTTAAACCAGCCAGCAATGCTATTAGTCCCCTTTACCATCTGCAGTGCTGATTGTTTTCAGTAAGTGTATGTCACAGTCAGGCCACACCTGATTCCCAGGTAAAACAAGTTTGGAACTGCCTGAGCTAACAGTGCTGTAACAGACAATGTGACTCATGTGAATGCTTGATTGCATTTGTAAGGGGACATTTTCCTCCAGTTACACATCCGTCTGTAGAAATCGTCTTCATAATTTAGATTGTATTGAACTGCCTGGCGCCTCATCACCTGCGCAGCACCTTTTCAGTGTCTTGGCTACAAGTGTATTCATACCACAATTGCTCACTGTTATTTTGAATGTTAGGCCTATTGTAATTGTGATGTTTCAATCAGCTCGCTCCAGATCAAACGGTTAAAGCAGAAATGAGTTAAGTAGCAATCCATTTTAAAATTAAAGGTGCATTATAGACAAAATTCGAACTAAATTTAATTATTGAGCAAGTACATGAGTAATCAAGAGTTCAAAATTCAGTTTTTGCCTTACCGTGATTCACCATATTAAGTAATAGTAATAGTAAGATTTTCGAGTGGCTGGGTTGGACTTAGTGGGAAATTTTTGATTTCATCCAGCATAAACAGAGAAAAGAAGGTTGGGCTGCTATGACGACAGATATTCTTACTTGCTAAGATGACGTTTTATGGATTTATGCTCTTTAGAACTTTATTTTTACTGTCAGTGGATCTTGGTTTAGTGTGACAGATCCGCCCTAAAATGGTAATCACAGCCTTCTATAGGTAGGCCTATACCTCAAACTATGCAGATGGGCTATACCAAAGAACAACTAAAGAAAAAAAAGAAAAAACTCCAGCAGTAATTTGCTATTTTATACTTCAACCACTGTTGGAGAGGCAAAGCTGCATAGTGCATAAACAGAGAAACAATGTGACCTAAAAGAATTGGTTATGAAAAGTTGAATTTGAATTAGAAATGTGATTCTACCACACATAGGTCACTTAAGTAATCCAATTTGTGATGCTGTGACCAAATTGATATTTGTGAGCATGTCTTTTGTACAAACGATCTGATTTATTTGCTTGCACTCAAGATGCTTTTTGAAATAATGTTATCTGGGATTACATGCATTTCCAGATTTTGCACAAACTTGTCGTAGCCATCTAGAATTAATGGTGTCATTAATGCAAAAATTCTGCTTTCTAAAATAATGTTGTTGTTTTTTTATCAAGAAATATGTATTAAATAAAAAATAAAAAAGCAGAATAGACTATATAGCCTACTTGTACGTAAATGTTATGGAATTGATTTTCCAGCTGTGTATGCACATTTTATGGCGTCATCTTTATAATTAATTTAATTGTTTATTTGATGCTCTCTAATTTAAATAATTCGTTAGTAACATTATCATTAGTAATAATTCAAGTTTAAAGGGATAGTTCACAATTGGCATACTTGTGGATGTGTGTGATATGCATTTTTATGGTAAGACTGATAAATATGTGTCTTGTGCAGCCTATGCGTGTGTTATCTGATGCTTATATATGTCTGCATGTGTGTGTACAGGCAAAGTATGCTAACACTCTTTGGAATGAATGAAAGCATGTATATACACTGTGTGTGTGGGTGTGGGTGTGTGTGCGTGTGTCTCTGGTTGCCCATTTGTGGGTGGCACAGGGCCTGAATTATCCACCCTGCTGAATCTCACTAAGTGTGACGCCACTTGCTGAAAGACCATGTTATGGTTCTTCAAATATGCTGCATCTCTGGGTCTTGTACACTCAGTGATCACAGGAATGAAAACAAAAGTATATTAATACATCATTATAGAAAACCCTTTTAATTTTGTATTACATGAGCTTATTTAACTGTTGTAGTAATTATGTTTTGTTTTCACTTCAAATATCTTTAAGCACAAATTTGATTGTGGTTCTTAAACAGTTTCAGCAGTGATATATTTATTTTAATGTCTAACAATATAAAGGTAATATATTTTTGTATGAAGTGTTGCTGAATACATTTCATTTTGTACTCCTTCAAGTATACAAAATAGTAAATAAATAATATAATACATTTCTTAATTTAACTGTTTAGTTAATTTTGTCTAAATGGTAAACAGACAAATGTGGATGCCTCTCTTCAAAAAAAAAAAAAAAACTTCTCATCTGTATTTAATTCTGTCCAGCTTCAGATCCTCATAAAGCACTTATGTAATGTAGCTGGATGGCGTTTTGGATTATGGCATTTTTGATAGAACAGCCTGTATTAATAATATTCTGTCTGACTGCTTGCTTTAAATTATGGTGCTCCCGGGATGTGTACTGTCCCCTCTGCTGTTTTATATTTATCAGTATAATGATTGTTACTTTTTTCTCATTAAGTTTGCTAATGAAATGGCATTGGTTTCATACCAGAAGGATGTAAACAGCTCCTCTTATTTTAAATTTATTGCCAGGATTGCCTCTTGGTGTGATACAAGTGTTTTGCATCTTAATATCAAAGACAAAAGCATTATGTCTGAAGAGTATACGACGCTGATAGCATGGATCATATAAACCAGAATAAAGTACCTAGGCACAATAATTGACGACAAACTAAATGTCCAAAATAATGTAGACTTCATTCAAGAAGCAAGACTTTTAGAAGCAAGTTTTTAGGAAATGTTTTTAGGATATGTTTTTAGGATTTGTTTATAGGAAGACAGTCACCATTAGATTACAGATCAATGATCGAAAGCAATATTACATTCAACGTAGTTTCATGGTACGAAAATCTTACAATTAAACAGAAGAGCAAACTTTTATTAATCAGGCAAGGAAGATCACTGGACACAAAAAGTCTATACACAGGACCTAGCTTCTAATTTTATGGAACACTGGACAATCGAGGTATGAAAGGATCATATTCACCCCCTTTCAGCTACTTTCGAGATCCTTTCACCAAGGCGTAATTACAAAGTATATATACACTTTGTTCCAATGACAGTGTTACACTGTTTTAAATTAAATATGTAGTTGTTATTTAGGGTGACAAGTTAGTATCATGGTCGCATTTGGTCCCACCTGGAAGTCTGTGTATTGTTACTAGTGTCTAAAGGAAATTTCCATCATAAAACAGAATGGATAAGAAGTTTAAACAAACAAACAACCAAAAAACAAAGAACCGACTGATGTTCTATTCACTTAGCTATCAATGAAGCATTAAAATCAATTAATTGTTTCCAGTCCCAGAGTTATTCCCAGAGCTATGGCTTATGTTAATGATTAAAGGAACAACGTGAAAGGAAAGAAAACAGCAACTGCTCTGCAACTATTTCTCTACATGACCTTGGTTTGTAATAGTTTCAGATATTAAAAGTACTTCTCACATGGCATGTATAAAGCCTAACCGAAAACTTTCTGCATTTTTACGATTGAAAAAAAAACAAAAACTTTTCTTTATACTATTTTACATGTGTGTATGTCCAAAAAAGAGGTTTTGTCAGATTTAGCTCAGGTACAAATTGGTCCCCAAAATATAGTAGATACACACATACTCACTGAATCGAGACACACCGTATATGATTTTATGGTAAAACGTTACAAAAAGGTTTGTTAACATTAGTTAGCTACACTAGTTAACATTAACTAACAATGACCAATACAAGATTACACTTCATTTTAAGGTGCCCTTGTTACAGTGGAACTGTACAATTACTGAGTAATATTAATGAATAACATGTAGGCCTTTTTACAATTAGGGTTAGGGTTTGGTTTAGGTTAGTTACATATAACTATGCATAATTGCTGTTAAATTAAATTACAGGGACACTGTCAAATAAAGTGTTACCCAATACTTATACGTCATTTATTAATTCTTAGTTAATGTTAATCTCAACATTTACTACCACATTTTTAATATTAAACATTGTATCTGTTAACATTAGTTATGCTCTCTGAACCAATATGAACATGATTTTATATATATATATATATATATATATATATATATATATATATATATATATATATATATATATATATATGTCAATACATGATGTAGCCTACAAATAATTTTGTTCATTTTGTTAGTTAACTAATGTTAACAAATGAGACCTTTTGCATTTTTATAATATATCTGCCAGATGTCCCCAAGAGGTTTTGTCACTCTGATCATTGTCACTTGACAAATTTGTCCCAGAGTATCACATACACAGACAGACCTACCCATTAAAATACTTAAAATAATTGAATCTAACAACAATAGCGCCATCTACTGGATGCAATTCTCAATTCACCCCCTGTCACTTCCCGGTGTTATTTTGCTGTCTATAGTTGCACCACCAGAAGCCAAAACAGGGCTCTATGTACTGGATCCATCTTATTGCTTATGTCTATTGTCCTTAAATTAAATTAAATGCCCTTAAAAACCTGATAGGCATGCTTTATCTTGCCATGAAACAACATATGCGTACATATGTGTATCCCTTACAAAAAAAAAAAGTTTGTTCAAGTGTGCTCTTAGTATACTTCGTTCTTTAAAAAAAATAAAAAGAAATTATAGGCTACTTTCAGTCTACTTTTCATGAACTTCTCAGAAATATACTTACTTAGTATACTTGCTCTGTTGACAGAAAAGTATTTGGCCTATACTTGTATTACTCTTTTGTTTGAGATACACTTAAAAGTATAATTACGTATTCTAAGTATACTTGGCTTGTAGCTGTTTTTACTCTTTTGATAGAGTAGCCAATCAATACTTTTTTTTCCCCCACATAGTTTTACAAACTGTGTTATAAACTTACATGTTTTGGCCTCCAATAAAACAGATTTGTTTGAAATTATTGATTAATATTGATAAAGAAAACAGATATGTTCCTATATGAGTACATTTCTGTGTAGTCCACTTGTGTACATAGGAATACACATCAAATCTACTTAAATTAAGGTTAAAGGTATATTTCAAGAATAAAATGGAAAATTAAAGAAATTGTAGAACGCACTATAGTGCACTATTGCTCTATAGTGCATCTTACAAACTTTATGTTATGACTTAAGGTATATGTTATGTATATTTTTTATTAATAAAATATACCGTGGTATTAACTTTTTTTTTAATACATTAACATCATTGTATTTCTTTAAAGTTCCATACAAAATACATTGCAAAAGCACGTAGACATCCCCTTCAATTATCATATTTGGTCATTTCTGTAATTTCTGTAATTTCTGTGACTTGCTAAAGAATTTTGTCCAACTGATAAGTTGTAATTTTCCTTCTCACTGATCCAGCAATGTGGGCTCATATTTTTCATAACACACCTGGGCTGAACTCATGACATTTTGAAAATATGAAATGTAGCGCCCAGTTGTCGCTCAGCTTTGCCTAAAACATGCAAACAAAGTTCTTTTAATTTGAACAACTGATACCACAGACTGCTCTTGTTACACAACAAACGAAAATTTCCAGCAAGAGGAGGTTCTCTCACAAGACCATTATGCAAACAGTTATGAAGCACACATGATTTCCTGCAAAGACATTGACTGTAGATATTTAAGAGCTTTGGACATTTCATGAGCATTTGAGATATGAGGACCTGCTTCTCCAGATTAACCAGCAGTCATGCAGAACCCACACTTATTGACCAAACAGATGAGAGAGAGGAGCGTTCCCATGAGCCTCTCTGCTCGGGTGGCTCCGTTGATTGCCTGATCCACAGAGCCACTCGGTTCTGACGCTATGCCCATAAAATGATAAGCTTGACAGATAGAATGAAAGATAAAGCTTTTTGCTTATCAAGTCAGTTTTACAATAGCTTGTTTGCAGTCACGTGATTCTGATGACATGCAAAATTCAGATGGAGGGCAGGAAGTGAAAAGCAAAGTCCGTACTGTGCTGGTTTAGACACTATTACAAGAGAAAGGTATAAACAGAAAATCACAACATATGTTGGACGTGATCCTTATGTTACGAAGAGGAGTGATTTTTCTACTGAATTGAAATACTTGCCTGCCATCGAGGCGGTAGATAAAGAGAATGTGAAGCTGCCGTCACACCGTGTTGAGTTCTGGTCTGGTTTGATTATATCGCACTGCCTTTCTGCAAGTGAGTTTAGGGCAGTAATTAGATTTTCTGTCATGGTTGTGAAAAATGTCACCATTTAAGGTCATTCATGCTGCATCGAGAATTGCCATAGTAACTCACATCATCGTTCAGGGAGAAAACCTTTTTCGCATTTTGTACAGGTCGGTAAAAACACAAAGGCAGTGCTCTGCACAGTTGTGTGGTATTTTCAGTTTAATCTGAGCCTGCGCTTACAGAAGGTCCCTGGGCTGTAGAAAACATCTTGTTTGATCCCTGTTCCCAAGACACCCCTCCGACCACAATGATTATAGAGCTGTAGCGCTCACCTCACATATTATGAAGACGTTTGAGAGACAGGTCCTCTCTTACATCAAGGCTAACATGTCAACTCACATGGATCCTCTACAGTTTGCATATCATCCCAACGTGGGTGTAGATGACACACTCATTTACATGCTACAAAGGACCCATGCGCACACCTGGACACTCCTGATGCATCGGAGAGGTTCACATTTCTCAAGCGACTTCAATACGATCCAGCCTCGATTGCTGTGTGAGAAGATGAGGAGAATTCAGGTGGATTCATCATTGGTCCTGTGATGCATGAACTATCTATCCTGCAGACCACAGTATGTGCATCTGCAGAATAGTGTCTCCAATACTATCCTGAGTAATACGGGGGTGCCGCAAGTAACCGTTCTGGCCCCTTTTCTGTTTATCATCTATACGGCAGACTTCCAGTACAATACTGGCAGCTGCTTCCTCCGGAAATTTTCCGTTGTCGGCCTAATTAAGGGAGGCGAGGAGGAGTACAGGAGAACAATTAAGGACTTTGTGATTTGGAGTGACCACAAAAACCAAGGAGATGGTTGTGGATTTTAGAAGGAAGAGGACACAATCAATTCCGATCACCATCTGGGGCATCAAACTGGAGATGGTCTCCAGCCACAGATATCTTGGTGTGCAGCTTGATAACAAGCTGGACTGGAAGAACCGCATGGAGACGGTGTACAAGAAGGGTCAAAGCCAACTTTATCTCTTAAGGAGTCTGAGGTCAGTCAACATCTGCCGTCCCCTACTGTGTAACATCTACCAGACAGTGATGGCCAATGCACTGGTCTTTGCTGTGGTGTGCTGGGGAGAGGGTGCTCGTAAGGGAGATAGAAACAGAGTCAGCAAACTTATTAAGAAGGCTGGATCTGTTGTAAGGACTGAATTTGACACGGTCCATCAGGTGGCGGAGCGAAGAATACTCTCTAAGCTGAGATCGATAATGAACAATTCCTCACATCCACTCCACTGTACAAACTAGTACAGTCTAGTTTTGTACTTATATCATCATTTGCAAAAAAAAAATGTTATCTTAATATGTTAGCGACCAGTTCTTATTCATTTTTAAATATCATTTCTTTTTAATTTTTATATTGTACAGTGTTGGAAATGACTTGTTTGTTAAGTGTTGTGCTGTGGGGGGTTTTTTGTGTTGAAGCTGCCGTGACCCTCAATGACCCTCTCCAATTCTTCCCTGTTGCCATATGGGAAGGTGAATATTTACAATGACAACAATAAAACTTACATTTACATTTAACATTTACACCATACCAACAAAGAAATGGATCGACTTCTGTCAGCTTGTTGAGCACATTTTTATCTGGACGTTTCTACCATAGCTGAAGCAGCAGCGAGCGCCCAGCGTGTGCCACTGTTTTCACGCTAACCAGATCAACATTTTGAACGTAATTCTACAAAACTTGTAGTGAAAACACCAAATGATCATGCAATGCGATAACATAGCTTATCTTCCCTGCAAACGATACCATGAAGAATGTGAATATTTAAGTCAAAAACAAAACATAAGGTAAGCAGGTATCGGTATCAATTTCAGTATAAACAGACACAAAAAGCTACTAAAGGCGACAATTTTTGGTAAACGATTAAAGCTCCTTGTGGTTTCTTGGTTTGATTGATTTGAGCAACCATAAACAATGCAAAGCATAGGCATTTTGAGTTTGTGATAGTGCTTATATGTAGAAAATCGCTTCCTGCCCTCCATCTGCATTTTGCACCACAGCAGTGACATTGTGCGAACAAGCTATTGTTTTACAGCTCTATTAAAATGCTGTGATGGAAGAATAGTGCCGATTGCTCATAACTGTCATATTATGTAGAGTATGTTTTATAGCATTGATATAATTTATCCTTTTTAACTATCTATGGATCTCGCAGAGGAGACTTGCTGAACTATTTTGAAGAAAGAAGTGAAGGAGGCAGCATCAGATAATATTGTCCAGATGTATGCTGAGATAGAGAGACACCTGTGGTGGAGAGAAAGCTGTGGACATCTTGTGCGGCCCTCACACACAGAACCTATGACCGTCCAGGGACTTGCGGCAGCAGTTGTTAAAATAGATCTAAAAACAGTACCTGCACCGCAGCAGCAGCAGTTCAGGTGGATGCAGACATGACAAGCCTAGAATAAGATGTTTAGCATGTGTATTCACTCGCAATGAAATTACCATTTGTTTAAGGTCAGTCATCTTCCACCCGCACTTTATTGTGATGGCTTGCTCTGCTCCAGATGTGGTGCAGCGGTGAACTTCTCATTCATCTCGCTTTCTCCACCTATGCAACAGCTTACCAGATTTAAGCCCCTTTTTGTTATGATGACTAATGATTCATCATATGACTCTAGCTTGCTTCCTAATCTAGTTGTCAAATAAACCCAGCATTTTACATTATAAATATTGTTGACTCTTCAACAAATAGTTTTTGTTCCTCTTTGTAAATATGTGCTTTATTTAATGTTAAAAGCGTGTAATGTGACTTTGAATATCATTTAGTGCTCCAGCTTTGTAGCCGCAAAAGCAACAATGGATAATTCACCTCAGATCTTAAAATGAAACAAATGGAAACAAGAACGTTCAAACTATGAACAAACAAGTGTATTCTTTGACAAACATTGTTTTAGTAACTCAGTAGCCTATGTATTTTTAATGTTTAAATGGTGTAATATTTGTGAATTTGATTATTACTCTCTGGTGCTGTGCACTTGCCGCGAGACTCCGCCCACACACTGTTCTGATTGGCTGTGGGTTTTGATTGATTTTGACGCATCTTGCAGTCGCATCACATCTAGTGTGGACAGACAAATAATTTGCCGCTGGAATCTTATCGCATCGCGTCTGGTTAGGACACGGTGTTGCTGTTAGGAGCTTGTGTTTATTTTTGGAGGACTCACACACACTGGTTTTGTGAGTGAAGATCCTTGTTAGCACTGACGAGGTTCTCACCTCTATAAATGTAGCTGGTTGTTATTACAAGCATGTTTTCAGCCCTGCATTTCCTCCTTTCAGCAGGACCATGAGGCTAATCACAATAACCATGGTCCAGGAAGGTCCTGTGAAGTTTAGCCTGCCACCTCCTGCCCAACAAGGAGGCTTGTAAATGCAGCGGCCCCCCAGAGACAACATCCACATGGCAGAACGTTTCTACAGGCACTGTGTGTCTGTGAGTGTTCAAAACACTCCTCCATCTTTAGTCCATGAAAAGTGCTCCCTTCCAAAAATCGAAAAATTTTATGGTGACCTCATTTTCCTATAACATTCAATTTTATTTCCTAAAATCCTGGATCGTCCAATTGTATATTTTATTTGGCTTCCAGGGCGTCCAATACATCACATGTCCTCAGCTACGACTATTTAATTTTGAAACTCCAAAACACACAAATGCACTGTGAGCAAATGTTCCTGGGATGTTCCGGTATACTAAAAACACCATATATCTCCCCTTGCTCACCTCTTTCCAAACAGAAATTGATTTTGTTGAATTGTTTGATAAATTTGACCCACGGTTTCCAGTGGGTCTTATTGGAGTTCCTACTGTTTTTCTGCCTGTTGGTGGCCTAGACCCTAATCATCCACATCTCCCAGGGAGGCCATAAATTACTCCGATGAGATGGTGCTGTGTGTTCCTACTGCTGGGGCGCAGGGGCGAATTCGCAGCGGCATATTTTCACAAGGCCGACCCTAAATCATTGTTTTATGACAGCGGGGAAAACTTCTGCACGTTCGTGGTGCTGATTTATGTTCATTTGGGTCTGGAGGACGCTATAATTTGCAAGTAATGTGAAAACAGATGGATAGAGAGATACCAAAGGGCAGACTGACCTATACATTCTCACCGCTTCTTACAAATGGCATCCATATGCTCCGATCTACGTCTTCATCTGTGCTGTTTCTTTCACTCCCTCTTTTTCTTGCTCTGTGTTTAAATGTCTTCAGGAGGTGAGGGATGTCTGTGCATTTGAAATAAACAAGTCACATAACAAAGACATTGTGACACTAAACCTCCCTTTTGAGGAATTATCGTACAAGCCACAATAAAGGCCCATTACTCTACATGGACAAGATCACACAAGTAATCAACAGTAAAATTATGTACTACACTAAAAAATCTTGGGTTATATTTTCTACCCAAATCCTGTGTTGAGCCTTTTGGGTCAATTTTTGTCTTATTTTTTCTGTGTTTGGGTAGGTTTTGTGTTACCCAGATCCTGCGTCAGATGTAACAACCCAATGTTTGGGTAGTTTTTTGTGTTATCCAGCTCCTGGGTCAGCCGTAACAACACAGTGTTTGAGTAGTTTTTGTGTAACCCAGATCCTGGGTCAGACGTAACAACCCAGTGTTTGGCTAGTTTTGTGTTACCCTGCTCCTGTGTCAGACGTAACAACCCAGTGTTTGGCTAGTTTTTGTGTTACCCTGCTCCTGGGTCAGACGTAACAACCCAGTGTTTGGGTAGTTTTTGTGTTACCCTGCTCCTGGGTCAGACGTAACAACCCAGTGTTGGGTAGTTTTTGTGTTTCCCTGATCCTGGGTCAGATATAACAACCCAGGGGTTGTTATTTATTTATTTATCGTTAGTTATTTATCGCAGGCTTTTTGAGAACTTTTCAGGAGCGATCAGTGCAGCTCCATGAAATTGGTGCGTGTCTTCTGTAAAATACAGGTTTGTGTAAATGTTTTGTATCTATAAATTTGTTATTGTTCAGTATATCGTTTCATTTTATGCAAAGCAACATACAGGGGTGCGATGTCAGTCACCTAAATGATTCGTGTGATGGAAACGCCTGATGCTTTGCATAACAAATTTATTATAAAAAAGATACAGAATATAAATGCTTAGAAAGTTAAAATATGTTCTCAGAACTGTACACTGATTGTTTATGGACAGGTTATGGAGTCAGTCACAACATACGAGGGAAACGCAGGTGCTAAACATGATACAAGTGCCGGCACGAGATCCAGCGCCGTTACGGTGGAAACGGGACAATAGACACTTGAATTACTTGTAAATATTTAATCTTTACTTCTAATATTTGTTAAACAAGCTTAAATGTATGTAATATGTATTCAAAACTATCTAAAATATGCCATATTGCAAAATATGATCAAAACCAGTGGTTGCGTGGAGTTAAAAAAAAAAAAAAAATTAAGGATTTAAGTTAATCCATAAACATTAATTTATGTATGAAGTAAAAAAAAAAGCTAAAGTAAAATACTATAGTAAAAATTAATCAACCCAGTATGATTGGTTAAACCCATTATTCTGGGTTAAAATAACGACCCAATTTGCTGGGTAAAATTAACCCAACATGTGTTCTGTTCTATATTTACTTAGCCCTTGGGTTGAAAACAACCCAAATTGGGTTGTTTTTAAACCAGTGTTTTTTAGAGTGCGAAATTACTGGTTGTAATTTAAGGTCATCTGGACAGGGAAAATCTGCATACAAGCAGACCTACAAAGGCCAAAATCCAATATAATTGTGTCAGTCAAACTCAAAATTGTCAGCAACATGTGCTCTTGCTGGTTGTCAATACTTTCTCAGGGGCCTGAATCCAGGCTCCGCTGATCCTTTCCATAACGGGGCATGTATCTGTTGACACCCGGCCAGAAGAGACCACCCACAAGACTAATGATGTAAATGTTGTTGCAAACACACTCTAGCTTTCTCTCTGAATAAACATCAGAATCTGCCCGCGTTCTCCACCATGTGCTACAATCGCTGCAGTCTCCTCACCATCGGCTGACCCAGCTTGAGGCTATTCAGCTTTCATCACCTCTCCTTCAGAAGAAACCAGCTAATAGATAACACTGTCATGGCAAGGCCCAGCTCTGTACAGCCCTGCCAAACCGCACAAGCCATCAGATCTGGGCCAATAACACCAGAGAGTGCTGAGGTCACTGGCCCCAGACCAGTTCTGCAATGTTCCCCCCACCCTGTCTGCCATGCAGTCACTACTCTCCTATGCCCTTACATGACACCACACATCAGATGCGTTCGGTGGAAAGTGTACCAACACATTAATAACTCAGACTCCCCACATTACTACACACCCAAACAGTAATTTTCAGTTGTCATTCAAAGGAGCCCAGCAGGCAATGAGGCTATCTTAGGATATTTACAGTAAACAGAACTTGTTTAAACAGGCCTCATTATGAACCTGCAGGTCAAAATGAACACGCCGGAAATGACCTTTCTCACATGGGCGTCAGGATGGAATTCTGGTCACATAATGATGAATCTCTCAGCACAAGGTCACACGCTGGCACCCTTTTTATGTTTTAAAGCACATTGTACAAACTTAGGACTGATACAAAGAGACATTTTTCATAAGGGTGGAGATACCAGAGACATTGTTGGAAAGTAGCCTCTGATTAGTGTCATATTAGTGAATGGGCCATTTGGCTTCACATACAAAGTGATTAATGACCTCCATGCAATGTGTTTTAGGCGAGATCACCACTCACCACCCACCATGAACATAAGAATCATTTCATCATTCACTTCATCTTCATGAACAACTCATGGATGTTTTCCTTTGTGCACATTTATTTTTAATTCTGAACATTTCAACAGGTCAAAAAAGACAACGAGGCACTGCATTCTCATTTGCTGCCAGCATCTGATACGGTGTGCTTTGCTCTCTGACCTTTATCTGATATATAAATGTTGAGTGAAAAGAAAGGACCATCAAACATCCTATGACAGGTCTGACATGCTGAGATGTGATTGCTGCATTTAGAGAGATGTGTGCTTTATTGGTCTTAGATGATTGTATCTTCCACATGGACTTCTGCTCTCCCAAAGATTTACAGCAGTTTAGCAGGATGTGCAGTGAGTGTGTGTGTGTGTGGTTGGCGGATATTCGTGATTTTCCCTCCATTGCTCTTTTGACTTTGTGGGCTCTGGAGAATCTTTAAATATTATAAAGCTGGTTTGATAGGAGGCCAAGCAGTATAATGTTGGAGGGAAGCCCTTATATTGGCCTAAAGACTTTGCTTCGGCTCCAAAAATAAGATACTATGTATATTTGTGTCTATACTGTACATGTGTGCATGAGTATAAATGTGTGTTGTTCTACTGTGTTTTACACTATTACAAAGTAAGTTACACTAGACACAAATACCAAAAGCTGAAAGAACAACACAAAAGAAACGAATTAAATATATGGAAGCTATAAAACATGTAATAAGGAAGATTACAATAATATTAAGAAACATAAATAATGTAACAGTTCCGAATACAACAATTTTCACAATCACAAACATTTATGAATGTCCTGTTAAAACATGCAAGTTTACTGAAAATGCTAAAAGGACATTTATTACACTACTATCTATATTAATATCTATACAATAGTTCCTACAACCACTGAATTATTCCACCTGACAACAACTGCAATTTACAAATGCTATACAGTAAATTCAGCTCTGTCACTATAATAAATTCAAATTGTCTTTAAAGACCGCATCTCAACTGTTTCTCATAGACTCATGGCAGCATACAGCTGTGATTCAGGAGAATCCATTACTA
Organism: Rutilus rutilus; assembly: GCF_951802725.1. NCBI lineage: Eukaryota > Metazoa > Chordata > Actinopteri > Cypriniformes > Leuciscidae > Rutilus > Rutilus rutilus. The sequence goes on from NC_140226.1 coordinate 6,832,823, forward strand.
AGGTTAATTATTCTAATTAGAGCAGAGAGAGTTCCTGCCTGCAGAGGATTCACATTCTTTTTTACACTTTTTAGAAAATGTATTTCATTCATTGATGTTTTGTCTAATCCTGATTCAATATAATTTTATCAGCATTTACTGGATTCAATATTATATCAACTGCAAAATACAGTTTATTTATTTTATATATATATAGTTAAAACGGTCACAGAGGTGCCATTACTGTCAAGTCATTGGAATGTAGATCGAATTATAATGGAATTTATCAAAATACAGTACAGGCATTATGTCAGCTGTATTTCACCTTTGCCACAGAGGGACTAAAAAGAGTAATTGCATTACTTATGAGCCAATCAGCAGAAAGGAAATTCAAATGCCATTTTTATTCAAGCACAAGTTTCTGTTGATGTTTCTGACATCTAGTGGACATTATTAGTAATTCATCTTAAAGTGATGTGTTGAGTTGACTTATCACCCATTTATAAGATGTTGAAAGATGTGTGATTTTTTTATTTTTTATTTTTTTTATTATCTTTTTTTAGTGCTTTTAAATCTTAACAGTTAAGCACATATTTAAACACAATTTCTGGTGTTAATCATTTGACCTGTCCCATCTGTTTAGACACGCTTTTATAATTTTCACCTTAATACAAAATAGAGCCCTTTTTATCCATGAACAAATTTGAAATTGTGTTTCATGCATTTGTAACATCTCACCTAGATTCCTGTAATTCACTTTACTGTGTCTCTCACTCCATCTCTCGTTTACAGTTGGTACAAAATTCAGCTGCCAGACTTCTTAAAGGGAAGCAGAAATTCGATCGCGTTACACCTATTTAAATTTCCTTGCTTAGGCTAACCTGTTAAGTATAGACCTGATTTTTAAATTGTATTGTTTGTTTACAAAGCACTTAATAGCCTGGCCCCTCAGTATTTGGCTGATTTGTTGCATCCATATACTCCTTCTAGATCTGGTGATGTCCAATTTCAAAATAGTTTTTACAGGATAGAATTTTTGGTGTTTAAGCTTTGGAATGGCTACTAAAATATGTGATAGGGAAAAGAATAATAGAAAAACCATGTCAAGCGTCATGCTACCGGGATTAACAGGGAAAATAGCTTTGAGTTTTTTGGCCATTCGTTGGTTAGACATAAGGATACAGGTTTTTCTGCTATTCTTTTTATTTTTTATCCAGTCTGACACAGTTTAATTTATATTTATCTGTGTTTGTTTATTCTAAATGGTAGCCTCTGAGTCAGCAAATGACAGAAAGGAAGAACAAACACTCTGCAGAAGACATACAGTGCCCCCATGGCTTTAAAGGGTTTATTATTTCATTCCAAATATATCCTAAGCGATCAGTCCAAGTCCAGCCAACCCAACAAGTTCGCACACAAACTGCCCTGTTCATCTTTATTTTCCCTGGCGGTCATCAAATGGCACTCAGTTGTGCCATGCATAATTTTATCTTTCAACAGGGAAGTGGCCATTAGGCCACTGCCTGGGTCCCATTCAACAATTCAACATTTCACATCAGATAGTGATCGCATCATGCAAAACCGTTTATTTGGAGACGTTTTGTTGGTGACCACCCATGTTTAACTGGGGCCCCGGCCCAGCTGCAGGTGATGAGTTTTCCAAACCTCTGTCATTGGCAAAGTCCACTTGAGCTCAGCACAGCTGAACAGCACTTGCAACACATATTTCCCATTTTTCCCGGTCTCCATGTTTGTTCTTCCTCATCTTGATTCCTGTATGACTCGGCCATGCGATGAGCAGGTCAAAGGCAAGAGGAAATGGCAATCCCAGCTGAGGGTGAGGATATAACCTGTTGAGGTCTCCTCATGTGGGAGGTGGGGAATGGAGTCCTCCCTTTTTTACAGAGGTGTTTCACTACCAAAGGAAAAACACAAAAGTGCTGAGTGTAAAAGCTATGATTCCCTGTGTGTGTCATTGTCTGTGATTTCATGCCAAATAGCACAATAATTGATCTACAAGTAGTGTCTATAAAAAAAAAAGTATTTCAAAGAAATGTTAAAGTCCCCCTGTGGTGGAAATCCAGCTTTTAATGTTGTTTATATGTCTATGTGGTGTTTTTAATATGCTTTAAGACAAACCATGTACAAATGTATCTTTAAATAACGTCTTTAAACAAAAAATGCGGTGTGAAATTTCTGGTGTTTCTGACATCACAAACTACCTTGTAACCAATCACGTCAACATGTGATCATCAACAAGTGGATATCTGAGCTGCTGCGTGAGTGGCTAATTTGCATATTCATAGAACCGGCTATACTAAATGAGGCAAGGGTGCAGAGTTACATTCAAGCTATTTTAAGGCATGACACATTTTTTCAAGGAAAAAACATTTAAATATGTAATTTTAGTGATAAAAGATGAGTTTTAAGAGATACAATTATTGACTACAGGGGGACTTTAAGTATCTAGGGCTTTCAAAAATAATGCATTCATTTCTGTGATTAATATTTTCTGTTTAAGTCAAGTCAAGTCATCTTCATTTATATAGCGCTTTTAACAATGTAGATTGTTTCAAAGCAGCTTTACAGAGATAAACGTATAATTTAAGGTAACAGAGATTGTTTTGGCTTTATAGCGGTTCTTTAATAAAGTTGTTTTCCAGCTAAGGTTTAACGCATTACAAACCAAGGGAACTAATTACGGTACCAAAAGGCAGGAAAAAAGCAAAGACAGAAAACTAACTCAAACAGAACAAAACTGTGACAGTCCGCCCCCTCCCGAAAAGGCGCAATCTCGCGCCATTTCAATAGAGGGAGGATGCTCCGGTGGAGGACGTGCAGTTGGTGGAGAGGGCAGGAAACCAGGGGAGGTGATAACAGGAAAAACTTGGTTGGAGCAGATGGTGGGAGGAGCCAGGTGGAACCCTAGAGTCCAGCCAGGATAGAGACCCACAGTGGCGTCGAAGGAGGGAGGAGCCATGGCGGGGATCTCCTTGACGAGGCCATGGGGATTACTGATGGTGACAGAGTCGATGGTGAAGGCTTCAGAGCCCGCGATGGATCTGCACCGACGACCCCCTGAGGTGGAACCAGGGTACTGGAGGGCTGAGGCAGAACTGGAGTGACTGAGGGCAAAGGTGGGCCAGACGGAGAGCGGAGCCAGATGGAGCCGTAGGGTTGGAGAAACAAAGCGCATCAGATGGCTTGTAGGTCCATGGCGTAGGAAGGGCAACGTCTGACCCAGGTGGAGCCAGTGGTCCGGGGGAGCCCAGTGGGAGCAGAGGGGCTAACAGGAGGCAGCAGAGACTGGGCAGGGGAATCATGTGATCTTGGAAGAGGATCTGTGGGAGTGGGAGTGGGAGTGGGAGAGGGAGGCTGAGGGGGGGACAGCGAAGATGAAGGCATGCATTCAGTGTTGGGCAGGATCAGCAGAGGCAGGGAATCATCCTCTTCCATTGTTCCCAAATCCACAGTCCCATGACTCACTCTCGGTGGTGGGAATGTGGGCGGGGCTCTTATCCACCCCCTCGAACTCCACTATGACTCCCACGTTAGCAAACGATGTAGCAGGCTCACTCATCTTGTCAGACGTGTTCTCGGGCTCAATCGCTCCTCCTTGCGCTGACTCTCTCTCTGTGGTGGGCTCAGACATCATCTAAATCCAACGGGGTGGTGTCAGGCTGGGCTCTGAGTTGGGAGTAGGGAGTGTCCTCCTTGTGGCCCGATGGTGATGATGCATTAGGCATCTAAAAAGTCCTGGGTATGATCCGCTTGCGAATGGTCCTCCTGCTCCAGGCATAGTGGTTTAAAGGATTAGTTCACTTTCAAATAAAAATTTCCTGATAATTTACTCACCCCCATGTCATCCAAGATGTCCATGTCTTTCTTTCTTCAGTTTTTGGGGAAAACATTCCAGGATTTATCTCCATACATGTATAATGGACTTCAATGGCAACCAATGCAGTCTCAATGCAGCTTCAAAGGCTCGACACGATCCCAGTCGAGAAATAAGGGTCTTATCTAGCGAAACGATCAGTCATTTTCTAAAAAAATTTAAATAATTATATACTTTTTAACCACAAATGCCCGTCTTGTACCATCTCTGAGATGTGCCACGCAATATGTCATCACGTTGGAAAGGTCATATCATAGTTCTATTATATATTTTTAGGGTGCATTCGAATCGGCTTGAGCTAAGGAATCATAGGGAATTTTTTATTAAATTTTTCTAGCCCTTATGATTCAAAAGTTATTAGCATAAACATGAGTGAACCTTTGGACAGTTGGTGACGCTACAGGGATTGAGTTGGAGACTCCATAATTGCTATGGTGACAGTTCAGACTGTCTTCTATCAGTGTGCCAAATTTCATAACTTTCCCGCAAGCGGTTCTATAGGCTGCCATAGACTCCCAGAGTGGAAGAAGAAACGGAAGAATAACAACGATTACAATCACCTTCGGTGCTTGGCCTCTAATAATAAGAATGGCAACAGATACAATAGGTGCCTCTGCCTTCGGTGCTTGGCCCCTAATAATACGCAAGAATTCACAGTCAATAAGAGGTTCACATGTTCTTCAAGTTCATACTTCTCAAATAAAAGCAGGAATTCAGTGATGATTTATGAATATTTAGACAAGTGGTTAACAGAGACCTTACGGATATGGAAATTATGCTTTCATATGAAACACGGAAATTTCATTTTGGGGCTTTTGTGACCACTTAATCTGTTGGCAGGGCAGTATGGATTCCCTGCCAGAGGCTAAGGGATCCTTTTCACCATCTGTTTGGACACCATCTTTCCACATGAACTTTACAGTTATTGCTAACCACAGATTTCTGGGGACTGTAGAAGAATACTCCATTCTCTAAGACACAACTGAGTCATGTGAAAAAAAGACATTTATGAAAAAAGATGTACACAAATGTACCTGCATGCTAACAACAAGTTACAGATCAGATATTAGGTCATCCAAAAAATTTATTTCTGTCATTAATTACTCACCCTTATGTTATATTTCCGTTCATCTTTGGAACACAAATTAAGATCTTTTTTGATGAAATCCATTAAAATCCATGAATCTCCAACGTGCTTTCCTGGGAACACCACGATGCATGCGTGTTGTACTGATGCGAGAGCAGACGTTGTTGCATGAATGCGTGTTGGAGATTAATATTTTGTAAACCAATTTTGGTTTGAGCAAATGAACAATGACCAACGATGAGCAAATGAACAAATGTCTTATGGAATTGGAACGACATGAGGGTGAGTAATTAATGACAGAATTTTAATATTGGGGAGAATTAACCCTTTAAAGTGTTTAGCCACCAATAACCTACACAAAAAAAAAAAAAAAAAATCAACAAAAAAAAATCAACAAAAAAAGTAGTAAATAAAACAGATTTCTGGAATATGTTTTAGAATAATATACTATTTCAGTCTTGGGAATTTCACATTTAAATCAATGTGTTAGTTGCCGTTTCTTTGTAATTATCTACTAGCAATTACTGGTAGCACTTTTTTTTACAGTCCTGTTCCATGTACATAATGTACTTATTATAGTGATTAAAATAACGGCGTAATAACTAGGTACTAATCCTGACCCTTACATGTAGTTGCCTATATTACCCAGTACTTTCTTAGGTAAGAACGCTGTAAGTACACATAAGTGCCTGTACTGTAAAATAAAGTGCAACACAATAACTGAGTAAAAAATTGTTTCCTAGTTTGTTTTTATTCAAGTAAATCCTATTCCAGTTTTTTTATTCGGTGAGGTAAACTTATGAACATTCACATATTTTGACATGCAATTTACAGTAGTATATAATTAAAGCATACATGCTTTGCTGCCATCTGCTGGACAAAACCTTTCTTTTTTTTTTATTCAAGCAAAAAATGTATGCATTAGACCATTTCCTGGATCTCCTGCCTCATATATGCTCTTTTAAGAGGGCTAATAGAGGTGGAGAGGTGATGTCACAAGTTGAGATCAGAACCCTCTCCACATTGCCTCAAATGCTGACCTCATCTCACAGCACCACGACCCTGTTTTCTCATTCTGCCAGTGACCACGGGGTCAGACAGACAGAGCTCAGTAGACGCACACATTCATTTTTCACTGCTATATATTCTCTGGGTAAATAATCAGCGTGAGCACACCCAACAGCAGATGGCAGCTTATAAATCCTGAATTGAAAATAAATACAAGAGCTAAGGAAATAGTGCCTCCCTAGGATAGCTGTTCTCACCTGAATGGCTTTCCAGAGCAGACATCTGTAACTCACATGTCAATTAAAGTAGGTTTACAATAATTCCTCTTATTGGCAAGTCTATTTTGTTCTGATAAATAACACCAAAAGAAACCAAATTTTAATTTGTGTAAAACAGAAACATTCTTTGGAGTTAAAATAAGAAACTATGAATTTATGTAAAAAATTATAATCTGTAATAGACCTTAATCAGGTTAGATACTATGAGGTTGTGAGATACAGACTTACAGACTTTACAAAGGCACTCACCGTATAAAGGTCCTGGATCACATAATTTAATTTAATGGAGTTTTTATCCACTGAAAGTATTTTTGGAAAGACATTTCTTTAGCTGAACTGTTGGTATGTTGTTAAACAACAGTAGTCTACAATCCATGTTGCGTTATTCCCCCCACTACATCACCAACACATGGAAGCTGAAGGCCTGAGTGCTGTGTACATCTATGAAGCTAGAGAGACATACTGCAGCCAACATTGCTGACCATCTTTCTCAGATAATCAAGTAATGGGGCATACAAGTGTTTTGCGCAGTCCACAACGTCAGTATCATGAACTTAGCTATGGAGCTATGCGAAATGTTACCAAAAGATTTTGTGTGCACCGAGCACACCCAACTAGCAATAAAAACTGGCTTAGTCTTACCTGACTTTTCGAAGGGTTTTGATGCAGCAAGGAGAGCTGTCAGTCACTTTCACCACTCAGCGGTGGCCACTAGTGTGTGTTTTCCTTAAAGGTGTCATGACCCACATTTTGCATTTTTCCACGAGAATCAATGTATGTTATGATTGCCTAACGATTATACACTGGCCGGGAAGCCGATATTTAAAAGTGAAGCGTTTGTTTACCTCAGGGTTTGTAAAATATCCCACGTGCACGCGCACTCAAATACGAGATTTTGATTTCTACCCTGGCTTGACGTCACGACGGTGGAGGATATGCCATATATGGACAGCGCAGCAGGAAGCCACGCCCTACCCCTCTCCCCCTCATATTCATTCGGCAAAGAAAGATGGAGAAACCAAGTGCACACCTGCGTTGCTCTGTGGTTGACTGCCATAAACAGCATTCTAATGTGTTTTCTCTACCCAAAACGGACGAAACTATCAGGGATCAGTGGATGAAATTCATTTTTAATGACGCTGTCCCAACAACCCTTTCAACTGGCCTAACGTTTGGTGTCTGCGCTAAACATTTTACACAGGATTCATTTAGTAATTTGGGACAATATCAGGTGAAGTTGGCCTCGAAGCTCCGTTTGGGAAAAGGTGCCATCCCCACCATCAGAGACCTGCCTGAAATTGAAACGGTAAGACTGTGTTTTTATTGCTCTACTGTGTGTACGTTAACAAACATCAGCTAACTGCTAATGCGGCTATTGTATGTAACGTTAGCTTCGAGATAAACACGGTGAATGGACTCTACGAATGCTATCCACATCTTTCCACTTTGTTTTACACAACAGTAGTGATGGTACAGGAGTCCATGGTCAGTGGCTAAAACTGTTTGCTAGACCATATCGCATATATCGATATAGTTCAAATTTGCGCTCTGCTCCCCGCGCCTCCGCTCTTCCTTTTCCACTCTGCGTGCGTGTTTAGAGCATGTTATGTTATGAGAGATGAATTATGACTACTTCAGAAACCCCAGCACAATAGGAACTACCAGACAGTGACATTAGTGTACGCTGAAATAAAGTCTTTCACTTCAGAAAAACTGACTTTCTTGTCCTGTCAGCCGTTATCCTGTGCTCGGAGTGCACACTCAATACACGCGTAAATGCGGAGGCGCCCGCGCTGTGTATCGCCTCACTGATCAAGGGCAAAAGAAACTACGAGCATGCAACGCTGTCAACCCCCCTCCTTCCTGCAACCAATCAACGCGCCCCTCATTTGCATTATTATAATGACCGTCCACGACAGCCAAAACATCGCATCAGATCTCGCGAGACAATAATGCCTTTAGAAATAAGGGTCTGAGGAGCTCTGTGTTTATTTTTTTTCCACTTTTTTTTTTAGAAGTGCCTGAAAGACTATAATAGAGCGTTGGGTATCCAAGGTAACACGAGGTCATGACTCCTTTAATTAGTTTTCATTGAAGAGATATACATTGTTGTTGAAAATGAAAGAAAAACAGTGACGCATGTTCATTGTGTTTTACTGGGAAATGAGAGTCTATTTATTACATTTTTTAAAACATATTTATATGTCTAATTCACCCACAATTATTTGGAATATTATTTTACATTACTTATATATAAGCATAACCGATAAGATATAATCGCAATCCATGCATCAGTAACGTGCAGATGTGGTGAATTTATAGCTTATATAATTGTCATCCTAGGTTATGTACACAGCAAGGACACAGTTGATAATGAAGCCAGTAACTGGGAAAAAGGCCCGACTTGAACAAGATTTTTTTACGGGATAGTTCTGGTGATACTGAACTGTGAATGAAACATGTGAATGAAAGTCTGATATTTTGTAGGTGATGGAGAGAAGTGGCTGGAGGACTGGATGGCTGGTAGACGGATGATCACAGAAGACTGAAGATGACTGAAGGTTGGGGATCGGAGAAGTGACTGGAGGACTGAAGACTGGCAGCTGATGACACAAAGAAGAATGAAGATGACGGAGGACGGGACAGTTCGATGCACAGGTAAGTATCTGAAGGTAAGTGGTCAGGTATTGGTTCAGTATAGAACGGCGAGACCAGACCCTTGTGGTGTGGAAGGTAACTGCTTATGAAGGGTGTGATGAGAGGTGCTGATGAGGGCTGGTAGGTCCCGCCTGAAAAAGGGATGGAGCTACTACAGACGCAGAGACGGGGCAGAGCAAGATCTGCCAAGGGAAAGACACCTGTTTTACTGACATACCATGGAAGAATACACATATGGGATCACCAGGAGGGAATCACACAGCGATAGGGCAGAGCAAGATCTGCCAAGGGAAAGACACAGGTTAATAGACAGGGATACCATACTGTGGAAGAATGCACATTGGATCACCAGGACGGAAACACTACATATAGGACACCTAGTCCAGTACAGGGGCTGACCGACTGGACATGCACTCAAGTACAGGGCCTGGCATGGGCTCCTCCACCAAGTCTGACTGCCAGAGGATGCTGAAAGATACTCTAATCCAGGGTTCGCCAGCTAGGGATCTCTCATGGAGAGCACAAAGGGCGCTCTGATCCCCTCCCAGAGGGGAATGGTGCTGCAAGCAAGACACCGAGCCAGTCTTCCCGCAGCTTACCTGTTTGTACCCAACACAGGGGAAGAACCCGGCTCAACCCGGAGATTGTAGAACCTCACAAAGGTGTTAGCGGTCGCCCAGTCTGCAGCCCTACAGATGTCCACTAGAGAGACGCCATGCACTAAGGTCCAGGAGGAGGCAACACTCCTAGTGGAGTGAGCCCTCGCTCCCAAGGGGCATGGGAGCACCTTGGGACTGGTATGCCAAGGAGATGGCATCCACTATCCAGTGGGCTTTTCCCTGCTGCTGACCTCCAAAGCAAAGCGCTGCTCAGAGCTTCCGAAACTGCGTGCGGATCATGTAAACGTGCAGGGCGTGAACAGGACACAGTAACGCAAGAGCTGGGTCTGCCTCCTCTGGGGGTAGTGCTTGCAATTTCACCACCTGGTCCCGGAAGGGAGTGGTGGGAACTTTGGACACATGTCCGGGCTGTGGTCTCAGGATCACGTAAGAGAAGGCCGGCCTGAATGCAAGGCAAGTTTTGCTGACCGAAAATGACTGCAGGTCCTTGATGAAAGTGAGCGCGGTCAGGAGTGCTGTCTTTAGAGACAGGATATTAAGCTCAAATGACTCTGTTGGCTCAAAGGGACCTCTCTGCAGCCCCCTAAAGACTACAGAGAGATCACAGGAGAGGATGGCACGTGGACTGGGAGGATTCAGCCTCCTGGCGCATCACAGAAATCTGATCAGGTCGTGCTTGTCGCAGTGGCGGCAACATACACTTTCAAGATTGAGAGGGACAGCCTCTGCTCCAGCCTCTCTTGTAAAAAGGAAAGCACAGAACTGATTGGGCATCTCTGGGGATCTTCCCTGTGGGAAAGAACATCACTCAGTGCTAGTAGAGGGAGCTCTGGCTTGTGGTACCACCACTGCCGGTGGTAGGCCACTTAAGTCCTCTGCGTCCCATACAGAAGCCACACATGGAGGTTCCAGAGGTGCCACATGGTGCCCTGTCCCTGAGAAAGAAGGTCCTTCCTTAGGGGAATCCGCCAAGGAGGAGCTGTCCTAAGGAGCATCAGGTCCGAGAACCAGGTCCGGGTGGGCCAATAATGTCACGATTCAGGGTGCATCATTGGCTTCCCCTATTGTCTGCGTTTGTCCAGTCATTTTCTTCAGCTTGTGATCTGAGCAATCAGCACCGACTTTGCAAGCTGATTGCCTTCTCATGGGAAGAAAACAGGTCTTCCTGGGCGTCCTCGAATTGACTCCAAATCAGCTGGACCCCCTGGGAATGGAGTCTCCATTCTACCAGGAGTGTGAGCTGTCATGAGTGCGTCGGCTGCACAATTGAGCTTGCCCAGAATGTGAATGACATGGAGTGACCTGAGCCACTGCTAACTTCAGAGCAGGAGATGGCGGACGAGTTGTTATATGCGACGTGAGAGTACGATGCCCTACTGTTGCAGTGTTGTCCGTACAGACCAACACATGCTTGCCCTGAAGCAGCAGGGCACCGGTTTAGGCCAGCAACTCCAGGCATTTGATATGCCACTGAAGATGTGTTCCTTTCTAGGAGCCCAAGACTCCGTGCTTCTTGAATACAGTTCCCCAGCCCATTCTGTTCTACACTTGTTCTAAGGGCACTCCTGCCCTTAGATGCCATATGCCCCAGGAGCCTCTAAAATTGATTCAGTGGAACCGCTGTCTTCCCTTGAACATATTCAGGAAGTTCAACACTGACTGTGAGCTCGTTCGTGAGACGCACCATCATACTGACTGAGTCCAACTCCATACCGAGAAAAGAGATGCTCTGCACAGGGGAGAGTTTGCCCTTCTCCCAGTTGACCCAAAGCCCCAGATAGCTGAGGTGCCTAAGCATCAGGTCCCTGTGTTCGCACAACATATCTTGAGAAAGCAGCCCGAAAAAGTTAGCGCAGCTGGAAGAAAAAACAACTAGAGCTATTTCGCATTCCATGGAAGGAAAGTGGTATTACATATATAAAGGCCTTAAAAACGGCTAAATCTACTTACTTCTCTGCTCTTTTAGAAGAGAACAAACACAACCCTAGGCATTTATTTGATACAGTGGCTAAATTAATGAGAAATAAAGTTTCAACTTCAGACGATTTTAAAACAGCACAGCAGTAATGACTGAATTTCTTTACTTGCAAGATTGATACTATTAGAGAGAAAATTATAACCATGTAACTATCTACTACAGTATCACATCAGACGTCATGCTATAGACCCCATGAGGAACACTTCCATTCATACTTTGCTATAGGAGATGAAGAATTGTCTCATCTTGTTAAATCATCAAAATCAACAACAATCAAGACCCTATACCTACTCAGCTACTGAAAGTTATAGATCCTCTTGTTAATATTATTAATTCATCGTCATTAGGATACGCACCAAACAGACTGATCTTGAATCTACCTTTTCTGTCAAAAATACTAGAAAAGACAGTATCCTGACAACCATGTTCTTTTTTTAGAAATAAATGGTATCTGCAAGGATTTCCTGTCAGGATTTAGACCATATCACAGTACCGAGACTGCTCTCATTAGAGTTACAAATGATTTGCGATCATGGTTGTTGTTCACGATTAGTGTTACTGGATCTTAGTGCTGCATTTGATACTATCGACCACAACATTCTTTTGAACAGACTTTAAAATTACTTTGGCATTGGTGGAATGCATTGGCATGGTGCAAATCATACTTATCTGACCGTTACCAATTTGTATCATTAAATGAAAAGGTGTTATATATCGATCAAAAGTTCAATACGGAATACCACAAGGCTCAGTACTAGGACCGTTGCATTTTTATCCTGTACATGCTACCCTTGGGAGATATCATTGGAGATATCATTAGGAAGCAAGGCGTTAGTTTTCACTGTTACGCTGATGATGATATTCAGTTCTATATTTCTTTGCACCCTGACAAAATATACCAATTCACAAAGTTAAAGGAATGCACAGTTGATATAAAAAATTTGATTACTAGTAATTTCCTAATTCTAATTATTGGACCAAAAATCTCCACAAGTAATAACCTAGAATACTGTCTAACACTTGATGGCTGCTCTATCAAGTCTTCGTCATCAGTTCAGGGTTCCCGCCGGCCCTTAAAAAGTCTTAAATTTGATTCAAATGTTATTAAATCAAATTTAATTTAAATTTAAGGCCATACAAATCTTAAAAAGTTTTTTTTTTTATGAGAGGTCTTAAATTTAAGATGACACTTTAGCCCCTTTCACACAGAGATTCCTGAAAATACACGGATAAAGTGACCCGGGATTTGACCCGGGTTCGTTTGATTTTGGTTCATTCACACTGCCAGTGATTTTCCGGAATCAGAGAGTGCGTTCACACACAACCGGAAAAGCACCGACACCACGTCAGTATTCAAAAAAGTATGGCGCCAACTGAGTTGTACATGTCTGCAGCTACTACATCAACTCCTGCTGGATCACAGACTGGTAATGTTGGACTGAATCATGGTGTTCAACCAAGTTTTTCACAGGCTGGTACTCTGAGAGCTGAAGTGTTTTGGGTTCTGCAGTTCAAATGACGACATCCACACACTTTTCAAGGCAATGTTTCCCGATCCGGAGCATGCAAAGACATTCACCTGTGGCTGAGATAAAATGGCATACATAGCCAGATTTGGTATTGCGCCATTTATTAAAAGACAACTGACCACAAAAGTTAATGACGAATCGTTTGTCGTTATGTTCGACGAAAGCATGAACAAAACAACAAAAAACAAACAACAAATGTCAGGCACTGGACCACTGATAAAAAGGGAACGTACGTTTGCTCCTTCTACAATGGTTCTCAGTTCCAGGGCCATTCCACAGCTGTGGATTTATTGGACAAATTCAAGGTAAGCCAACGATACATATGTTTTACAAAACATGTTTGACTCAAGTTCCAGATATTAGGTTGATATTTAAAAAAGTGAGCTTTTAGTAAGATTTTCTTTGGGTGCAGTACCAAACTTATCCACTAGATGACATGCAGGCTCTATTTGAGTAATCTAAACCAATTATTTCCATAAATTTCATACAAATTATGAAGTGGACATCCTTTGATATAAAGTCAACCTCTAACAAATATAAAAGACATGCAGATAGAACACAGGCATGTCACAAATGGGGGATTTAAAAAAAAAAAAAATATGTTAAGACCTTTTTGACTTTTTTTTCTCAAATTAGAACTCTTGCCATGAAAACAAACTGAGGTTTCTTACAGTCTTTCATGATTTATCATGTTCATTATTTCAAAATAAAGGTTTGATCATGCCTTATAATTCTGAAAATATTCTTGTTGCAAATTATTAAATTTCTGTTCCTCTGCAATTTGTATTGAATATCAGACACCAAATATGAAATCATTTGAAAATTTACAAACTCTAGTTATGTTTTTGTTGTTGTTGTTGTTTGATGTATCCTGTTTTATCTTCTCTGTAGGAGGGTACAAAAGAGCTCTGCTTCAGCAAGATGCTTTCTGTGTCAATGCGATGGGCCCAGTGTTAACTGGAAGTTTGTGCAGCTCCTACAGCAAGAATACAGTGAACAGTTTGGTAGAGCTCAGATTCCAACACTATCTCACGACCAATTTGTACGAATTCGTACGAATGATAAAAAGTTGGCTAATTCGTACGAATTCGTACGACCTCACTCGTACGAATTTGTACGATTTGTCTAAACCCACGTGATGGGTAGGTTTAGGGGCGGGGTCAGGGGTAGGTCATTCGTATGAATTCATACGAATTGGGCAATTCGTAAAATATGTACGATTTTGCAAAAATCTTACTAATTCGTACGAGTGAGGTCGTATGAATTCGTACGAATTAGCCACCTCGTAGAATTTGTACGTTTTCCTGTGAGATTGTGGGAAGCTGTGTACACTTGCAATGTATCTTGAGTGCTTCAAAATATATATTTAAATATCCATCTATTGTTTGAAATATCTGCTATATTGCTTACATGTTGCTTAATGAATGTATCCACACGGAATGGACTCTAGGTCATTAATTCTGTATTGTAATTATCAATTAAATCTTTTCTCAGAGCCTTCTCCGACACTTCCTCCAGCGGGACATCCTTTTTGTTTCTGTGTCAAAGCTTGTCAGGTTTGATGTGACCGATCAGAGCTTATGGGTCAGTCCAAAGGCGGTGGATATTGGAATGGGAGCCACAGCTGCCTTGAAGGTGTGCCACTCACTTTTCTTATTAGTTATACATGTTTTTGGTATGAATTTATTCAGTAGGAATAAGCTTGTTCATATACTTTTAAATATCTTGCACAGATCGCTTGTTTCTACTTTTGACAGGTAGCGTCAGGGAGTCAAAGCAGAGTAGGCGAGCTTAGTCAGCTGCAGTTCATGAAAGACTGTGGGATTGCTCTTGCAAACATCTGCAATAAGATTCTGGATAAATGTCCACTGAAGTATCACTTGGTCTGAAACATGGTGTGTCTGGACCCAAATAGAAATGTACTCTGGGCCAGATGTGTGCTTGCAGAAATTAAAGGGCCTCATCCAGATGTTTGTACTGGATAAGCAGATGTCAGGTCTAACAGCCAATAAATAATACTATAATAGTATATATTATTTCTTATAGGCTATATTGCGTTGGCCTATTTTAATAGTCCATGTACAAATGCAGGTAATTAATTATACCTCATTGAAGTTTAAGGCAAAATGAGCAGGATTTGTCGTTTCTGGTGTGTAAGACAACATTCAAAACTGGCCCTTCCTCTTTTGTGCACCTGGTCTCTACGTTTTTAGAGTCAATCCCTATGTGATGTTATTGGCTAAGGGTTGCATACACACTATATAAAAATATTCAGATAACATCTAGAACTCAGCAAAATAAGAAAATACAGGCAGACTGCAGGGTTTCTAGGGATACAGACACCCCACACACTTCTAGTCTCATAATTGAGAGAGATTGTTTTTGTATACGCCTGTACATTGCATTTTTGGAAATTTGTGCTTTTCAATACAGTCTAAATACTGTTTCCAAAAGAATTTTGCTCTCAACAGTAATAGGTTGCCGGTTTTCTACAGGATTAATTTTAAGATACTTTTATTTGTTTTTAAGGCCCTACATGGTAGTGCTCCGACATATATAGCTGATCTAATCCGGGTGAATAAACCAAAGAGAGCACTGCGCTCCGAGTCATTAAACCTCTTGGTAGTCCCGCGGACGTATAGGAAAATGAGAGGAGATCGCTCTTTTGCAGCCGCTGCTCCCAAGCTGTGGAATAGTTTACCTCCTTATATCAGAGAATGTTCCTCTCTTACAGAGTTTAAACGACATTTAAAAGCTTACTTTTTCACTTTGGCATTTGATCATTCATGAGTGCTGTGCTAGTGGTGTAATATTATTATTAATGCCGCTTAGATTATGAGGTTGTCTATGGTAATGTTTAGAATTTAAATGTGTTTTTATGATTGTTATCTTACCCTTTGTACAGCACTGTGGTCAACTTCTGTTGTATTATTATGTGCTTTATAAATAAATTGAACATTGAACATTAATAATGTCCAATGTGTAAGTAACTGCCAATATTGACTCTTTTTAAATACAGGTGATGTGATTGCACAGCAGTTTGAAACATTCCTCTTCAATGATGCCAGAGTAGCAAGCTTCAAGGACTTCAGTCCCACAGAACCAAACTCCAGAGTTGACATGTTTTTGCATCAGCACATGAGCACCTCATCACCTGAGCTCTGGGCTTTTGTAAAAAAAAAAAAGCTGCTGATTCTCTCCTATGGCCAAGCAACCGTTGAACGTGTGTTCTCAGTCAACAAAGAGGTGGAAACATGTAACATGGATGAAGATTGAGATATATCTGTTTTGATGCTATTATACTTATAAAGTTTAATAAAAATAAATAAAAATGGTTACATTAGTTAAACCTGCGTTAATGGCTGTTAATTCTGCTGCGCAGAAATTGTATTATTTTTTCTTTGTTTGGGTCTTAAAAAGATCTTAAAAAGTCTTAAATTTGATTTTACAAAGTCTGCAGCAACCCTGCAGTTAGAAACCTGGGTGTCCTCTTTGATACCAATCTTTCATTTGAAAGCCACATTTCCAGCATCTGTAAAACCACATTTTTCCATCTTAAAACTATATATAAATTACAACTTATGCTCTCAATGACAAGTGACAATATGAAAAAAGACAATATCGCATACACTTTAAAATCTTGCTTATTACTTAAAAATCACAATGGTTTAGCTCCTCAGTACTTGAGTGAGCTCTTAACGCATTATAGTCCTTCACGCAGAGGTGGGACCAAGACATTGTTTTGCAAGTCATAATTAAGTCTCAAGTCTTTGCATTCAAGTCTCGAGTCAAGTCCCGAGTCAATACAGACAAGTTCCAAGTCAAGTCTCGAGTCAAGACAGTTCAAGTCCAAGTCGAGTTGCAAGTCCTCAACCTTATGCTTCAAGTCATAAACAAGTCATTAGTGCTTGTTGCCTCAAATTAGTGTCTCAGTATTAGTTACGTGTACTGTATATACAGTGAGGAAAATAAGTATTTGAACACCCTGCTATTTTGCAAGTTCTCCCACTTAGAAATCATGGAGGGGTCTGAAATTGTCATTGTAGGTGCATGTCCACTGTGAGAGACATAATCTAAAAAAAATAAAAATCCAGAAATCAGAATGTATGATTTTTTAACTATTTATTTGTATGATACAGCTGCAAATAAGTATTTGAACACCTGAGAAAATCAATGTTAATATTTGGTACAGTAGCCTTTGTTTGCAATTACAGAGGTCAAACGTTTCCTGTAGTTTTTCACCAGGTTTGCACACACTGCAGGAGGGATTTTGGCCCACTCCTCCACACAGATCTTCTCTAGATCAGTCAGGTTTCTGGGCTGTCGCTGAGAAACACGGAGTTTGAGCTCCCTCCAAAGATTCTCTATTGGGTTTAGGTCTGGAGACTGGCTAGGCCACGCCAGAACCTTGATATGCTTCTTACAGAGCCACTCCTTGGTTATCCTGGCTGTGTGCTTCGGGTCATTGTCATGTTGGAAGACCCAGCCTCGACCCATCTTCAATGCTCTAACTGAGGGAAGGAGGTTGTTCCCCAAAATCTCACAGTACATGGCCCCGGTCATCCTCTCCTTAATACAGTGCAGTCGCCCTGTCCCATGTGCAGAAAAACACCCCCAAAGCATGATGCTACCACCCCCATGCTTCACAGTAGGGATGGTGTTCTTGGGATGGTACTCATCATTCTTCTTTCTCCAAACACATTTAGTGGAATTATGACCAAAAAGATCTATTTTGGTCTCATCTGACCACATGACTTTCTCCCATGACTCCTCTGGATCATCCAAATGGTCATTGGCAAAATTAAGACGGGCCTTGACATGTGCTGGTTTAAGCAGGGGAACCTTCTGTGCCATGCATGATTTCAAACCATGACGTCTTAGTGTATTACCAACAGTAACCTTGGAAACGGTGGTCCCAGCTCTTTTCAGGTCATTGACCAGCTCCTCCCGTGTAGTTCTGGGCTGGTTTCTCACCTTTCTTAGGATCATTGAGACCCCACGAGGTGAGATCTTGCATGGAGCCCCAGTCCGAGGGAGATTGACAGTCATGTTTAGCTTCTTCCATTTTCTAATGATTGCTCCAACAGTGGACCTTTTTTCACCAAGCTGCTTGGCAATTTCCCCGTAGCCCTTTCCAGCCTTGTGGAGGTGTACAATTTTGTGTCTAGTGTCTTTGGACAGCTCTTTGGTCTTGGCCATGTTAGTAGTTGGATTCTTACTGATTGTATGGGGTGAACAGGTGTCTTTATGCAGCTAACGACCTCAAACAGGTGCATCTAATTTAGGATAATAAATGGAGTGGAGGTGGACATTTTAAAGGCAGACTAACAGGTCTTTGAGGGTCAGAATTCTAGCTGATAGACAGGTGTTCAAATACTTATTTGCAGCTGTATCATACAAATAAATAGTTAAAAAATCATATATTGTGATTTCTGGATTTATTTATTTTTTAGATTATGTCTCTCACAGTGGACATGCACCTACGATGACAATTTCAGACCCCTCCATGATTTCCAAGTGGGAGAACTTGCAAAATAGCAGGGTGTTCAAATACTTATTTTCCTCACTATATATATATATACATTTTCAAGTTCTTTGTGGGTAATGTTCGATTCCTTCACCTGGTGTGCAGTAGGATGCTTGCTTGCTGTCTTGAGGAATTGTTGAATGGGTTACTGCTGAAGCTGATGACTTTGCTGCTTGCTCTATTCTTTGGAGTTTGCTCTTCTATTGAACACATCTAACTTCCGCATTCATCCTCTCTTCTCCAGGGATGGAACATGGTTGATGATAGATGGAACGTAGTCGGGTGAAAGAGTGTTGTCACTCTTTTTCCCTAAAACATTAGTAAACAGAAAATGGTAACAATTTAAGCTTCTTTTAGGCTAGCTTCATTAACATCTATTCATTTTGCTGACACTTTAATCCAAAGCGACTTACAAATAGCCCAAGTACTAACATTGAAGTTACACAGCAATGAACTTTAGTGAGCAGAAAAGAATACCAACTAGTGAACACTAGAAGTTAAATAAATCAGTCAAATACAGGTACGCTGCGCATCCATTGAAGTGAATTGAAATAGTACAGATAGCTTGACGGAGAGATAAACTCTCAAGCGCTCAGTCAGAGTGTTCAGCGAGTGAAAAATATATCTATGCTAAACTTATACTTAGCCTCTAACACACACACAGGCGTGTAAAATCTAAGAATTTATTAGCCAATGGCTAATGATAGACATTTAGTCGCACAGAGTGAAGATTTAGTCGCACATGCGAGTGTTAGACGACTGAAATGGTTCAACACAACAAAACAGAGAGATGGGAGCCATCAAGCAATCGATTTATCTTGTGCAGTTTAGATTGTGTGACGTCAGCCTCCGAAGCTCTATAGTCTTCCTAGCCTGTGGGAAGCAGACACACTCTGTCAGTTTACATCTAGACAAAAAAAAAAAAAAAAAAAAAAAATTTTAATAAACTCTTTAAACTGACATACACATCACATTATCAATTGTTATTATTCAAATCAGTTAAATGATTGTAAGAAGAAACTCAGACTCAGCAGGACTAATGTGAAGAAACTTTCACGTCAGTCCTGACGTTTCGTGTTATTAAAAAAAATATATATTAGGGATGCACCGAAATGAAAATTCTTGGCCGAAACCGAAAACCGAAAAAGAGGAAACCAAGGCCGAAAACCGAAAACCGAAACACCGAAAGAAATTATGCCAATTATTGTTAGTACCATTGCATTTATGGCTATGACTGTGTACTAAGTTTACTAAAATCAAGGCATTGCAATTGCATAAATTAATATTAAAGTTTCAAAGAATAAATCCATTCAAATTTTATGCAAATATTTATTTAGCACATTGCAAAGTATAAAATTAAATGTTTAACTTGACCCCACTCATGTGTACATTAAATAATAATGTAAAAGCCTACTGGCCTGGAGAAAGGTTTAAAAATGAAATGTTCTCTCATAAAAACAAAGTGCATTTAGGTCAATACTGCCATAGCCCAAAATAATATCTGCAGTTATATGCTCATGGACGTGAGTTGCAAAAACCATAAACAGCTCAGGTAAACCTCTGAGAAATGACGGCTGCTCTGCACACACACGCAAAGGTCTCTCGCTCCCTCTCTCTGCCGCGCGCGCTACGTATGCGCTCTCATGCTCGCTCGCGATTCCGGGAGATTTAAACTAATTTGCGGGCATTAGGGAGCCGGTATCAATACGCGGGAGACTCCCGGAACTTCCGGAAGACTTGGGATGTCTGTGTTTTGAAAATCGCTGTCCGTGGGTCACTCTTAGATATATTTAAATACGTCCACACCGCAGATATGTAATGTTGCTTCAGACAAGCACGTGCAGGTCGCGGTGTCTGCTGTTTGCGTCATCACAACATTTCGGCCGTATTGTTTCGGTGATAAAAGTCTTTCGGCCGAAAACGTACTCGGTTACTAACGTAACCTCGGTTCCCCTTCGTTACGGGGAACTCCCGCTGCGTCTAATATAAACGCTACGGGGGAATGCCTTCGGCATGCGTTATCTGAAGTCACTATACAACTATTCCAATCTGGATTGGTGTGCGTCATCGTGCGTCATGACGTTGCATGTGACGGTGACCCGGACACTATATAAGGGTCACAGGAACAAGGAAATGACAGCTTCTGTTCTTCAGCAGCGTTCTATGTCAAACTGTACGTCTTATTTGGTGTTGTCTGTCAAATCTACTATGGCGAAGGCAGTGTGCGTCTCCTTGATTTAAGAAAAATTAAAGAAGCAAGGATGGCGCACACTTGCTTTGTGGTGTTGGGTTGTGAGCGGAGCTTGCACGGACAGTTCTCGAGGGCACTGTCTATTTTGTGCAAACTGAAAGGATTCTGTGACTGGGATCTCGCGTTTGCCGAGGCAGCGCGTAGGTTTATGTCTGCATTGCAATACAGAATCTAGTGGCTCGGATCTCGCGTTTGCCGAGGCAGCACGTAGATTACGGCTACTCTGCAATAAAGATTCTGTGACTAATCTCGCGTTTGCCGAGGCAGCGCGTAGATTAATGTCTGCATTGCAATACAGAATCTATAGTGGCTCGGATCTCGCGTTTGCCGAGGCAGCGCATAGATTACAGGTCTGCAGGGTGTAGACTCTGAGTTTACTCTTCCGCTCCCACCTGAGCCTGTTTAAAAAGAATAAAATAGGCTTGCGTTCCTAGTGCATCAGCTCGCGTCTGTCGAGGCAGCGCGTTGTCTGTTTGCATTGGGTTCGCACGTGGAGCAGTGTTTACAGGTCTCGCGCACGGTTCGGAAGCCCGCGTCACTGCGGCTTCTTCCGACCGTGTTAAAGACCCGGTGTTTGATTTATCTGATTCTGAGGAGTCAGATACTATCAACACTGAACCACGAATATTCACCACATTATGAGGAGTTGCTGGAGAAAGACTGGGGCTGTAATGAAATTAAATGTTTGGTAATTTAATAAGAAGGAAGCGTCTAAAAAGAGTGCTTCCTGCAAACCCAGTCAAAATCATTGTGTCAGAGTCTTCCTTTTTCAAACGATCTCCATACTGAGGTACTGAGATTGTGGAATAATTGAAGAAGAAAATTAAAGGGGAATTTAATGATGCAGGGGGTAGAAGAATATTTCTCCCAGATATCGTATTACCTCTGATGACTCAGACACGTCCCTCCAAAATTAAAGTAGAGCTAATATAAATATTATCTCGAATTTGGTAGGGAAGGCTTATATGGCGGCATGTCAAAAAAAAAAAAAAAATGCATACCTTCATATGGTAGTCCAGGTCCCCCGGGGACAGTCACCAGCTCCTCATATTCTGGGAAGTCACCTCTTCCCCTCCCCTTCCCCCTGTACAGGGCTCGGGGTCAGAGGAGACGTTCTCATAAAAAAAATAAAAAAAAAAGCCCCAAAGTCAGGTCTGAGGACTGCCTTTCGGGCTAAGAAAAAATAAATAAATAAACTATGAGGTCCTGGCGTAAAAACGCGGACCCTTATGGGCACTTCATATTATTTTCGGTTAGTTCCTGCCGATCTATCGCTTCAGGTCACCGAATCTCAAAACCTGAGGTCAGTCTCGAGGGACTGATCTCCTTATTAGATTATTCATCGGTTACGTCCTGCCAGTAAACTGCTTCAGACCACCGATAAGCACATTATATCACCTGAGACTAACCCAGAGAAATTGATTCCTCTTGTAGATTGTTTAGACGCCTGGTCAGGCCTTCCGAATATATCTAAATGGACCCTGGGTATAGTTAAAGGATATAGAATCCAGTTTAAAGTAAGACCACCCGATTTTAACGGGGTATTTCACACACTGGTTTTCTCACATCAGCGCCAGGTGATGGAAAATGAAGTTGAATCTCTTTTAGCAAAAGCAATAGAAATTGCCCCTAATCAGGAGAGGGATTCAGGTTTTTACAGCCGTTACTTCATTGTTCCGCAAAAGGATGGTGGACTTCATCCTATTGTAGATCTTAGAGTATTGAATAAATCTTTGAGGAGATTTAGTTTCAATATGCTCACTATACCCAGTATCATTCAGCAAATTAGATCTGAAGACTGGTTTGTGACAATAGATCTCATGGATGCTTATTTTCATAACTTCATCATCCAATATCATAGGAAGTTCCTTAGGTTCGCTTTTGGGGGGAAAAGCTTACCAATATAGGGTTCTTCCTTTCGGCCTAACTCTATCCCCTTGCACTTTCTGTATGGATGCTGCCCTTGCTCCACTGAGACTTCAGGGGAACCGCATCCTAAATTATTAGATGACTGGCTTATTCTGGCAGAACCAGAGACGCTAGCAATTCAACATCGAGTTGTTGTTTTGCGTCATCTTCAGTGCTTGGGGCTAAGGCTCAATGTCAAGAAAAGTTCTCTGTCTCCTCTTCAAAGAATAAAATTTCTTGGAGCTGAGTGGGACTCGCAATCTATGCAAGTTCACTTGACCCAGCCACGTATTTAAAGTATCGTGGCTGCAGTGAGAGCTATCAGGTTAGGCCAGGCCATCACTGTCAAACATTTTCAAGGAATTTTGGGCCTTATGGGGCCCTACAGTGGTGGCTCGGGACCAGGGGGTTTTCCCCAAGGGGCAACCCCTTCCGTATGATTAGAGTTACGTCCAGGTACCTTCGTTCTCTAGTCATATGGAAAGACATACGGTTCCTGTCCCAAGGCCAGGTGCTTGGAGCTTCGTGTCCCAGAAAAATTCTGACCACGGATGCTTCCCGCAGGGGCTGGGGTGCGGTCATGGAGGGCCGGTACACCCGCGGGGTCTGGAAGGACCATCACCTCTCATGGCACATCAGTTGCCTGGAGATGCTGGCAGTATTCTTTGCCCTCAGGCATTTTCCTCCAGACCTCAGAGGCCATCAGGTCCTTATTAGGTCTGATAATATATCGGTGGTTTTCTATATCAACCATAAGGGGGCTTGAGGTCTCGTCCTCTGTGCAAATTGGCCCATCATATTCTATTTTTGTCTAAGGACAAATTTCTCTCTGTGAGGGCTATGTATATACCTGTGGTTGATAATGTGGGAGCAGACACCCTGTCGAGGCAGGGGCCCAGGCCAGGGGAATGGAGGCTCCACCCCGAGGTGGTGGAGCTTATATGGGAGAAGTTCGGCCAGGCGGAGGTAGATTTATTCGCTTCTCATGAGAATTCTCATTGCCCGCTCTGGTTCTCTCTCTCGCATCCAGCCCCGTTGGGTCTGGAGGCCATGGTACAGACGTGGCCGAGGCAACGTCTGTACGCCTTTTCCCCCGGTCGCTCTACTCCCTGGAGTTCTGGAGAGGGTCAGAGGATTTTGAGTAGATCTTATTCTCGAAAAACCACACTGGCCTTCTCGAATAGGGTGATCTGGTGGCCGAGGTCATCAGATCAGCTACCTCCAGAACTCCCCGGCTCAGGAAGTTTTAATTGAGTTAGCTGGACCCAGCCTTTTACTGCCCTATGGCTTCAGTACTGGGATTCTTCTATACTCTAATCGGGACCTCTCGTCCACGCTCAGAGCCGCTATGGCGCCTACGGCCTCCGTATGCTCTCAGGGTGGTCCACCCGGGTCGTCCCATGACCTCCATATTTCCCTGTAGCCTTCTAGGATGAATCCTGTTATCCTTGCAGGCTGACAGGTCTGTGGAAAGAAAAGCCCCTGTCGGTTCTGCGGGATACGTGTATATATGTTAGATTAAAAGAAAATCTACATATTTTGGAAATCTGTTAGCTTTCTAGTAGGAAATTTCCCCGGTCACCAATAAGGGTACCGGAGGCTATCTTATGATTTCCTCTGGCTCTTCATCCTTCGTTGCTATAAGTGTGACAGGAGAGCCTTCTAGGCTTTTAGGGTTATCCACTAATGGTGCCTTGGAGTCAGTGTCCTGCCTTTTTAGGCATATGTATATATTGGACCTCACTTCTGAGGCTGTTAACTCAGCCTTTTTCTTACACCAAAAAAGACAAGAATAAAATTCTTAGTATAGTGGGTTCTATAAATTCTCCCCTGTCCTTAGCAATGATCCTCACCTTCAGAGTGCTTTCTGCCCCTGTATGCTGCGTCAAAATCTGGATGAACCCTGTCTCTGCAGGCTATCATATTAAATTGCTTAGAGCCTTTATTCGGCTCCGCAGAGTATGTCTATATAGGGTATTAAATGGGAGTTTGTTAGCTTTCTTTGAGATATTTCTCCCCGGTAACCAAGGTACCGGAGGCTATTCTAAAAATTCCTCAGGCTCTTCATCCTTCGTTGCATGTGCGGTGTAAGCAAGAGAGCCTCTTAGGCTTCCAGAGATGATGCACTAAAAAGGTGTTAGGAGTTAAGTGTTCTGCCTGTCATTAATCAGGCCTATATACTTGGACCTTAATATCGAGGTTGTTGATGCAACCTTCCCTTTGTACACCAAACAAGAAAGAATAAAATTCTTAGAACAGTTGGATCTTTCACTCTCCCTTGCTTTAGTGCTCTTGAGTGTGCCAGATGTTTCACACCAGGGGCGCCTGTTCTCGGTGGGGGCTAGCTGGTACTCGTTCCCCGTAGCGTTTATATTAGACGCAGCGGGAGTTCCCCGTAACGAAGGGGAACGTCTCGGGTTACTGGATGTAACCCTGGTTCCCCGAGAGAGGGGAACGAGACGCTGCGTCCCCTCTCCCAACCTTCGGGGCTCCCTGAGAACAGCTGCTTTGAACCTTTTTCGAAGCTGTCATTTCCTTGTTCCTGTGACCCTTATATAGCGTCCGGGTCACCGTCACATGCAACGTCATGACGCACGATGACGCACACCAATCCAGATTGGAATAGTTGTATAGTGACTTCAGATAACGCATGCCGAAGGCATTCCCCCGTAGCGTTTATATTAGACGCAGCGTCTCGTTCCCCTCTCTCGGGGAACCAGGGTTACATCCAGTAACCCGAGACGTTCTCTCTAGAAGAGGGAACGAGTACTGCGTAAGATATCTTACGCTAGGGGAAAATCCTTTTTCCGCGAGATATTGAAGCCAAAAATTATCCTTAATTTTGTAATAATGCAAAACGCGTTGCGGCAGCATGCAGACATAGGCGAGGCAGCTCGCGCGCCTATTGGCTGCTCTGCGGCAACTGCAGCAGCCTATCGAGCGAGGCCTGGCGTGACGCCAGACCCAATCAGGGCACTTCGCGCCCGCTGCGTCACGTCCCGCCGAAATGGGCGTGGTCTAGGCCTATAAATACCGCTCGCAGGCAGCTATTATCTGGTTTTTCATCATCGAAGCAACCAGAGCGTGTGCATGCACGGCAAGATACGCAGTACTCGTTCCCTCTTCTAGAGAGAACCGAGGTTACGTTAGTAACCGAGTACGTTCTCTTACGAGAGTTCTCTCGTACTGCGTAAGATATCTTACGCTAGGGGACCCAATGCAAAACGCCGTGCATGCTGAGATCTGACACCAAAGACCCAAGGGCGAAACCCGGGGTACATATAGTGCACAATCACTCAGGGAACTCACAGGGAGTCCGGGAAGAGGGAGGGGCGAAGCCGCACTCTTCCACATATGGCAGCGTCGCTGAGACGCGAATTTCATACAGACAGGGCGGGGTACGGCCTGAACTGATGGGGGAATGTGGGTCTTACACAGTCTGCCCAGGCACATCTCGTGCTGCTACTTTTTACTGTCGAACATTGAGCTGTGCTCAGTAGACGCAGCATTCTGAGCTGATAGCATCAGGTCAGATAATACTGGTAAACTTAGACCGACAGCAGCCTGGCCTGCAGGGCGGGAACCTCTAGGTTATAAAACCTTATAAATGTAGACGGGGAGGCCCAGCCTGCCGCCATACAAATATCTTGCAAGGCAATCCCACTTGACCAGGCCCACGAAGAGGCCATGCCTCTCGTGGAGTGCGCTCTGACACCCAACGGGCACTGCATGCCCTTGGAGGCGTATGCCAGCGCTATAGCATCAACTATCCATCTGGATAGGCTCTGTTTCGACGCGGCTAGTCCCTTAGAACGCCCGCTAAATGAAACAAAGAGCTGCTCCGTCTGTCTGAAAACAGACGAGCGAGACACATAAGCTCGTAATGCCCTGACTGGGCAAAGGAGGCTCGCGTCTCTTTCCTCATCAGGGACCGGTAGGGCTGACAGGGAGATAACCTGCGCCCTAAACGGTGTGTTGAGGGATTTTGGAACATAACCGTGCTTAGGTTTGAGTATTACGTCAAAAGAGTATATAGTCATTAAGCCCAAACTCCATGCACGCCGCGCTCACAGAGAGCGCGTGTAGATCCCCTATGCGCTTCACTGAAGCGAGAGCCAGCAAAAACACCGTCTTGAAAGACAGGTGTTTCAAATCAATTGACTGTAAAGGCTCAAATGGCGCACCTTTCATGGCTTCCAGAACCGTAGAAAGGTCCCATACGGGGACTGAGGGAGGTCTGGGAGGATTCAGTCTCTTAGCCCCTCTAAGGAAGCGGATGACTAAATCGTTCCTTCCTATTGACTGACCAAGCGTTGTTCCTGAGAACGCTGCTATAGCCGCCACATAAACTTTGAGCGTGGAGGGGGCCCTTGCCCTCATCCAACAGCTCTTGTAGGAAGGAAAACACCTCCGTCACACCACAGTCTGTGGGTGACACACCACGGGCTGTGCACCAGCCCGAAAACACTGACCATTTCGAGGAGTAGAGCCGTCTCGTAGACGGAGCTCTAGCCTGCATGATCGTGTTTAATACTCCTTTAGGGAGTCCAACATGTACCCGTTGATGGCCCAGACATGACGGGACCATAGTTCCGGGTGAGGATGCCAGATCGAGCCGTGGGCCTGTGAGAGGAGGTCTCTCCTCACTGGTACTGGCCACGGGGTAGTACTTGCTAACTGCATCACGACTGGGAACCAAGGTTGGTTTTTCCAGAACGGTGCTACCAGCAATACTGAGCATCCTTCTTCCCTGATCCGTTCTATCACCTGAGGCAGGAGAGAGACGGGGGGAAAAGCATAGAGCGGGCGGCGGGGCCACACATGGGCCAGCGCGTTCCTGCTCTTGGAGAAAAATTCCGGACAGTGAGCGTTTTCTTGAGACGCAAACAGGTCTACTTCCGCTCTGCCGAATTTCTTCCACAGCAGTTGGACTGTCTGTGGGTCATTTCGAGGCAGTTTATGTGCAGGAGCTTTTTCCCGTTCCGACCACTGGCCGAAGAACGGTCTGCCCTCGAGCAGCGCTCCCCATCCCGAGGTGGACGCGTCCGTGGACACCACTTTCACCCTCGAGGAAGTCCCCAGGCTTACACCTGGTTGGTACCAGTCGTTCGCTCTCCAAGGTTTCAGAGCTGTGACGCACTTCTGATTGACCCTGAGGCGAAGCGAACCGGATGCCCACGCTCTGCGTGGGACTCGCGCTTTCAGCCAAAACTGCAGCGGGCGCATGCGGAGCAGGCCCAGCTGGAGCACTGATGATGCTGAGGCCATGAGACCTAGCATCTTCTGAAATTTCTTGAGCGGGACAGACGCGCCGCAGCGAAACGAGTTCGCTGTGCGTTGAATGTCTACCGCGCGCTGTGGTGATAGTCGCGCTATCATGGACAGCGAGTCCAATTCTGTGCCCAGGAAAGATATCTTCTGACTGGGTGACAGAGAGCTCTTCGCCCAATTGACACTGAGACCCAAATCCTCGATCACAAAAAAAAATGGTAAAATGGTCGTGTGTTCTATGAGCACTGCGCGAGATTGCGCTAGAATCAGCCAATCGTCCAAATAGTTCAGTACTCGCATGCCTCTCATTCTGAGGGGTGCGAGCGCCGCATCCATGCACTTCGTAAATGTACGGGGTGCCAGGGACAAACCGAACGGCAGGACTGTGTACTGATATGCCTGGCCCTCGAAGGCGAATCTCAAATATCGCCTGTGACGTGACGCTATCTGTATTTGAAATATGCGTCTTTCAGATCTATTGACACAAACCAATCTCCTTGGCGAATCTGCACAAGGATTTGTCTGGTCGTGAGCATCCTGAACTGTCGCTTCACAAGCACTTTGTTCAGTTGCCTTAGATCTAGTATGGGTCTGAGACCCCCGTCTTTTTTCGGTACCAGGAAGTATCTGCTGTATAGCCCTTCTTCGCTCTGAACTTGAGAGAGAGGCTCTATGGCCCCTTTGCTCAATAGTTTTGCCACTTCGGCTCGAAGTAAATGTGCTACTTCTGTTTTTACCGTGGTCTCGACGCGCGCCACATAGCGGCGAGGGCGTCGGCGAAACTGTAGCGAATAGCCTCTTTTTATAATGTTCAGCACCCACTTCGAAACCCCGGGCAGCTTTGCCCATGCGTCCGCATGAATAGCTAGGGGTTGAATACGGAGCGCGCTCCGCTCGCTCAGCGATGGAGAGGCTTCGGTGTGCTGTAACACGAGCGTTGCGCTCGTGACATTTGAGGCATGGGGCGCGCTGATAACAGCGGGCAGATTGCCCGCGCTCGACTCCTCTGCGGTGGTCAACCGCGAGGGGGAGGGCTGGGCGGTTCCCGTAGGAACTGTCATGTCTATGTGTGGATGTGGGCGCGGGACAGCGGGCACATTTATCACACTGAAAGCATCGTTCGCTTGAGCGAAGCGAATGCACGTTGGTTTCGTTTTTACAGAAACCGTGAGACATGCATAACGTGGTGTTAGTGGGCACATTCACCATGTTTGAAGCGCAATCGATCTGAGTCGATTCATGTGCGCGAGCCCTGTGTGTGGGCTTGTGTGTAGAGATGGGCACTGGGCAGTGGGCATTCTTTCTACACATAAAGCACCATCGGCCGTGGCCGGGACACCAGAAAAATTCACACTTATGGGATTTATCTGGGCAGCCGTAAAAACGGCGTTTGTGTGCAGGCAAGCGTGCTGCGTCGCCGACTTGTTTACTGCAGGATACACTGGAACAGTCACATTTACTGGAACTGAACGAGCGAGAAGTTGCCATAGAAACAGAGAGCGTCAACATGCTGGCGTTTATTGCAGGCCTGCGTGCATTACAACAGGCTTGTTCACTGCAATATTGACATTTCCAGTCGCCTGAATTCCAGAGGGGAATGGGAAATGTATAGGAAAAAGGAGGTTGGTCCGTCCACAGCGGGACCAGAAAAACTCCCTTTTTTTTCCTTACGCCAGTGACGCACGGAACACCATAGAAACGGTGTTTGGGTGCAGGCGAGCGGGTTGTACAACGCGCTCGTTGGCTGCAAAATACACATCTGCAGTCGCCTTTTCAGGGAACTGACAGAGCGAGCATTGACGGCATAATTTTATCTGCCGGTAGACCCGGGGATCGAACGCGGGTCTCTCGCGTGCAAAAACCTGAGAGTCTGCCACTGGGCCACAGGGGGAGACACATTGTAACTCAGTTAGCGCGAGTATTATAAGAGAGCGTCAACGTGCTGGCGTTTGTTTGCAGGCATGCGTGTATTACAACAGGCTTGCTCACTGCAATACTGACATTTCCAGTCGCCCGAACTTCAGAGGGGGATGAGAAATGTACGAGAAAAAGAAGGAGGTCGGTCAGTCCGCGGGGGGACCAGAAACGCTCTTTTCTCCTTTCGCCAGTGACGCACGGAAACCATAGAAACGGTGTTTGGGTGCAGGCGAGCGGGTTGTGCAACGCGCTCGTTGGCTGCAAAATGCACATCTGCAGTCGCTTTTCAGGGAACTGACAGAGCGAAGCATTGGCGGCATAATTTTAACTGCCGCTAGACCGGGATTCGAACTCCGGTCTCTCGTGAGGAAAACCAATGATTCCGCCACTGAGCCACAGGGGGGAATACAAAGGCTTTCGGATGCACAAGCATATAAGAGCGTCACATGTTTTCTTCGGCGTTTGCTTGCAGGCGCGCTTGTATTAAAACAGGCTCGCCTGCTGCAATATTGACATTTCCAGTCGCATGATCAGGGAACTGGGAAATGTATGAGAAATTGAAGGTCAGTCCATCCTCGGAGGGACTAAAAACACACCGTTCTCCTTTCGCCGGTGAGTGACGCATGAATGGGGCGCAGAGGCAGGGTAGCTTTCTTATAACGTAAAGAAAAACTAACCCCGACCGTCCGCTTCCAGCCTCCCTTGTGAGCGGCGCAGTTTGCGCGGCTTGAACAGAGGGAGAGAGAAAGCTAGCCCCGTGACCGCCCGCTCCTGACATCCTCTGTGAGCGGCGCGGTGTGCGCGGCTCGAACAGAGGGAGAACAGGTATCGTCCCCCAAGCAGGCAAGGCAAGCGGGCGAACCGGCAAGCTTTGCGGGGGGGGGGGCGGAGGAGCAGTCTCGGAGAAGGATGCCAGGTGAGTCCTCAGAGTTACCATAGGCAGTAACCAGCTCGCAGTGAGGGCAGTCGCCGTCAGCGAGCGCGAGAGCTGCGTGATCAGGAAAAGGGGCGTCTTGAAAAAGACGCCCAGCTCTTTTAGTGCAATGGGAGTGTGTGTCGCGGCGGCGAGCACACACACATACATAAACACAGTAGCAGAGAAAAGGATATAACGCCGGATAGCGCAGCAGGAAGGCAAGGAAGGCGGCGCGGCCAGCGACTTCAGTGACTCGTCCCGCTGAAGGTGCTCTCTTTCAGACGGCGCGGCTTCTTATCCAGCTCCAGCGATGCGTGTGCTTCGCTTGAAGGATGAAAAATCAGATAATAGCTGCCTGCGAGCGGTATTTATAGGCCTAGACCACGCCCATTACGCCAGGCCTCGCTCGATAGGCTGCTGCAGTTGCCGCAGAGCAGCCAATAGGCGCGCGAGCTGCCTCGCCTATGTCTGCATGCTGCCGCAACGCGTTTTGCATTATTACAAAATTAAGGATAATTTTTGGCTTCAATATCTCGCGGAAAAAGGATTTTCCCCTAGCGTAAGATATCTTACGCAGTACGAGAGAACTCTCGTAAGAGAACCGAAAATGCACTTTTGGGCCATTTTCGGCCGAAAATTTTCGGTGGCCGAATATTCGGTGCATCCCTAAAATATATATATATATATATATATATATAAATTGACCAAACAAAACAGTGGTTTAACTATTTTTTTAAAGTAACATTTAGTAACAGGAATGACCATTGGGTAACAGGAATGAGTGTCCATCAGAGAATCACAAGGAACAATGGGAATCAGGATAGCTGGATGAGTCATAGAGATGAAGTAATTACATAATTAGCGAAAAAAATAGCTCAGGGTAAGAGGGGGCATGACTTAGATATAAAGGCAGATAGATAGATAGAGAGTGATACTGTAGCTGTGTCCTAATTCAGGGGCTGCATCCTTTGAAGGCCGCGTGCTTCGAAGTGTTCAGCCAACACTGCCTTTGGAGGATGCACCAAGACTTGTTTAAAGGGGAAAGTGTAGCCGATTGCGTCACCGCAGCTCGACAAAGGCTGTCCCAATGTGAAGGTCCTTCAAAGGCTCCTTCAAAATGTAGCCTTCAAATGTGTCCTTCTTTTCCCGTGAATGCAGGATACATCAGAAGGATCCTTCGCAGCCTTGCCTACCCCAGAATTCATTGCGCGCCGGAGACGAAATTGCCAGATTAAACTTTTAAATGTAAGTATTGGGTTTCAATTTAATCGACTAATCTAATGTATCTAATGATAAAAATGAAATTAATAAATACAAGGTTCAAATGTTGACTTATGTGTGTGATTTTACATAGGCTAGTTTATACTCTTTAGACTTTAAGTATATATATATAGTTATAACTTGCCTAAAAACAAAACAAAACATCTAAAAATGTTCACCATGGTCAATTTATGTACATAAAATTCACAAAACCAGACCGTCCCATTGAACAACTCCTGGGACACAGCTAGCAACAATTTGTTAATGTGACAATACATTTTGTTAGTTTCATTTTCCAAATAACCAGTGGTGGAATGTAATGACATACATCTACTCTGGATTAAAGAATAAATGTTAAGTACTTTAGATTGTTATTCAACTCCACTTCATCTCAGAGGCAAATATTATACTTTTTACACATGGATATTAGATTTTGATATTAGATATTATGCATTATGCTGTCCTGCAGAGTTTAGCTCATGGAACGTTTTTTCATGTTAAAATGGTTTGATTGTTGAATATGTGAGTTCATTTTATTTATTCTTCCCTCTTTCTGCAAACATCTCAGTGACTGGCAGCCCACGCCTGAGTCAGCCCTGCTAACCTGTTAGTGGACAGTGGAAATATGCACTGATCCCAGATGATGTCCCACTGGCAGAGGCCTTACCAGGGTCTCTATTATACAGACAATCCCAGTACAGCAGCTACACCAGAATCTCCTGCTCAGCTCAATAAAAGTCTACAGAAAAATGTTTTCTTCCTATCTGTTTTAGGAAATCATAGCCTGGCTCCGCCCTCCTGCGTACTTCCGCTCAATTTTATTTCCCTTCGGATTGTGGTGTATTCTTTGGTTTTCTCCGATCATTTTTTTGGCGGTCCAATCAGCGAACAGAGGGAGTGGCTGAGAACGATGACGTTGAGGTCGTGCGCTAGTTTGAGTTGTAGGGTTACGTCACGACCAAAGGTTAGCGATTGGTTATGGCAGATCCAGAGTGACTCTGGGCAGATCCAATAGTTTTAAACTTCAACAGAATACCTGTCTACAAGGAAGTTAACGCTTGTCAATGGAGAGAGGCCAGACTCTCTGTACAAATGAAATGTACGAGAGTCTGGTAGAACCAGGCTATGGAAATCAACCTGCGGGTAAACATTTTTCTTAACAACTTAAAAGTAGCCCAATTCCGCGGGAAAACCTCAGACTTGGCAACAATAACGGTAAGCCACAATTGAAGGATCCTTCGAATTGGGACATCCTTCGTCGTGCCGCTGTGATGCAATCGGCCTTCAAATACGGCCTTCAGAGGATATAGCCTCTGAATTGGGGCACAGCTTGTGTCTGTTCAATAAATAAGTTCCGCTCCACCCACAAACTTCACTTTTGATAGACCTCAAGAAAGGGCCGCATGGCACCAACCAGCGCTTCACTAGGTACTGGATAGCCACGAAGCTCATGGAGGATGGTGAGGTACAAGAGATACAAGTCATGGGACCAGAGGAACAAAACACATTCATGTTTGAGAGAGACGAGAATAAAAAGACTTTGACGCCATGCTAAACAAGTTATAATACTATTTCATCCTGAAAAAGAACATCCTCTAGAGGGCGTGCTTTTACCAATGAATACAATGGCTAGGGGAAAAGGCAGAGATGTTCATCCGTGCACTATGAATTAGCAGAGAGTGGTGACTTCGGTGCACAGAAAACAGATAACATCCGAGATAAGCTCGTGTTTGGCATCAGAGATAAAGAGCTGTCAAGGAGGTTGCAGCTGATGACAGACCTTACCTTAGACACGGCAATGATGATGGTGAGGCAGGCGGAGGACATTTCTCAGCAGGAGAGCCAACAGGAGGAAGGTGCACCAAGCAGTGTTCAAAAGGTTACACATGTCAGGGTTGGGGGGTGAAGGGATGAAGCAAGGACTCAATCGCAGGAAAGAAATTAGCTTTTTAATAATAAAACAAACAAACAACAAAAACTACCCCATGTGGCAGAAAACACAATCCACGGTTAAGCAGGAAAAAAACAGGACAAAAGCAGGACATAGTGATGTTACATATCGTTAGCCTCATAGCATAATTGCCTAAGTCCTTTTTAAAAAAAAATATTACTTAGGCAATTATGCTATGAGGCTAACGATATGACACTGACGCTTCAAAGCGCGTATCGAGCACACAGCGCAATTTCTCATGAAGCTCCGTGTCGGAGCGCATATTGTTTTCAGAGAAACACGTGATCAACGAAAAACGAAGCCTCACTTTCTTTCCAGTAACGTGAATGCTTCACTTTGCCTGTCGGAATGTTTGAACCCAGACCACTACTCTAGAGGTTTTTGGAAATACTTCAATGCGGTAATTGATACAGGAAGCACCTTTTCATTGTTGCAACAAATAGTATGGCAGAGATTGAGGAAGAGGGATGAGCACTTGACCAGAAGTGCTCAAACGTTCATGCTCACTAATGGCCAGAGTCAGAAAACTCAGGGTAAAGTACTCTGGGAATGCGAAATATACGGAGTGAAACGTGAAGTCACATTTTATGTGATGAACGATGAAAACTTGGCTGTTCCTGTCATCTTGGGATTGGATTTCGTCAAAGAAGCCAAACCAACTATCAATTTTAATGTTTCACGTATATACTTGCCTGATGCTAACTCTAGTCATCCTATGTGTTTTAATAAAATGCACGAGCACGCTGCTGTTCAATTTTATGCTGCACAAGAAGAAGATGGAATGATTCACGATGAGGAAAAGTCGAAGCTGATCGACAAAGCAGTGGAAAACTCACATGCTTCAATCGAGGTAAAGAATCAATTGAAAGCTCTCATGTGTGATTGGCCTTCAGTATGTACCCATAGGCTAGGTCATACGAACTTCATTGAGCACAATATTAAAACAACTGATAAAAATCCCTTTAACAAAGAGACCATACAGAGTTTCTAGAACTAAAAATTATTTTATTGAAGAACAGATTAAGGAGTTGCTTCACCTAAAAATCATTAAACCTTCTACGTCTCCGTGGGCTTCACCTGTGGTGGTCATAGATAAGAAAGATGGAGGATCCTGGTTATGCGTTGATTACTGTGGCCTTAACGCAAAAACTAACCTCGATGCGTATCTGATGCCTCAAATCACAGATATTCTGGATTCTCTCCAAGGAGCCAAGGTGTTCAGCACGTTGGACTTAAAGAGCGGATACTGGCAAGTTGATATGGATTCTGCAAGTATGGAAAAGACATCTTTCATTACTGCTTCAGGGCTGTAATAATTATTGTGTCTTCCCTTTGGCCTTAAAAACGCAGCAGCATCTTTCCAACGGCTGATGGAGCAAGTTCTTAGAGAGCACAAGAAGAAATGTTGCATGGTCTATATCGATGACATTATTGTATACTCACCAGACATCCAAACTCACCTGCACCATCTCAAACAAGTGTTTCATAGTCTGCACAAGGCCGGTCTCATTCTTAACCTCAAGAAGTGTAAGTTCATATGTTCTTCGCTTGACTACTTAGGCCATACCATCACAGTGGACGGAGTCAAGGTGAATTCAGACAAGGTGGATGCAATCAGAACATTCCCAACTCCCAAGTCCTTAAAACAGTTACACCGATTTCTAGGCCTTGTAGCTTGGTATCATCGGTTTATTTCCAACTTCTCCACTAAAACAGCACCCTTACATGCACTGAAGAGGAAAGAAGTGAAGTGGACAGACGACTGCCAACATCAAAGATGAACTCACCAGAGCACCTGTTCTAACTTTGATTCTTCTTTTAATGTACAGACTGACGCAAGTGATGTGGGTGTATTGACACAGGAAGTGGATGGACAAGAGAGAGTAATTGCATATGCATCCCGTTTGCTCAGAGGTGTTGAGAAGTCCTATTCGGCATCAGAAAAGGAATGTCTAGCGGTAGTGTGGGCTGTAGAGAAGTGGCACCATTACCCAGAAGCCAGAGCTTTTGAGGTGATCACTGATCATGCATCCATAGTTTGGCTTTTCCAACATTCAAAACCCTCATCCAGACTGGAAAGATGGACGATCAGACTACAAGGGTATCACTTTACTGTACGGTATCGGAGAGGACAATGTAATGTAGTGCCTGATGTCTTATCCAGGAGAGATGCGGCTGAATCACTGGCTGTGTTGTTACACACACCCAGCTAAGCATGATTTTACTTCTGTCACTTGTGATCTGCCATTGGACTTTTCTCAAATAGCGGATGAACAGAAAAAAGACCCAGAGTACCAAGAGATCATGGTTAAAGCCAAGAGCCAGAAAACCACAGATCTTAAGAGAACGCACTACGTCCTTAAAAATTAGGTTTTATTTAGGAGTGTTCCAGACTCTAAAGATTTCAAATTGTAGTCCCTGCAAAATTGAAGTAATTTTAACTTATGCACATGACAGCCCTCTGAGTGGTCACTTGGGTAAATTTAAAACTCTTAAGCGACTTTTAGAATTTGCTTATTGGCCATCAATGCATACTGATGTATGGCAGCACTGCAAAAAGTGTGAGAAATGTCAACAGCATAAGCAGCTAACTTAAAACCTGCAGGTGGGCTACAAAGTGTGCCCATAGTCAAGCCTGGATATATACTTGGCATGGACATCATGGGACCATTTCCACGAAGCACCCGTAAAGTCCAAGAAAATCCCTCCATTTTGTTGAAAAAACACCAGTCAAAACAGTGGCATTTGACACTTTTACACAGGTCAAGTACAAGGCCTTCTTCCCAGTTGAATCGAAACAATCCAAAACTGGGGTTTTAATCCAAAACTGGGGTCAGCAAACAGTGATCATCATCTTCCCAATCCTCCACAGCACTAATAAGTGAAGGAAAAACTTAATCATGCCCTTCTGTCCACACATGAATCATATTTGTGTTGTCCTAAAGATCTCTGTACTCCTCTCTTTACTCCCCACGTATGTCGGCAACAAACTGCTCACTCTTGCAGATTTCAATTCAGTTCTTTGGCTTATTAATTCCACATTGCTACTCAATGCATGGCCCAGCTTCATATATCCAGCAGCCAGCAACTATAAACGAAAACATGTAGATGATAAAAATCTTGAAGAAAAGAGAGGGTTAAAAAAGAGAGGGTTCTTCCAACAGCCAAGGCCCGGCTGATAAATCAGGTGATGTTGACACAGCAAAAACTTTCCAAGCCTCTAGCATATATTTATCGTATCGTGGTAAGATCTACCAACTCGGACTCCTGTAAATGCATAAAAAAAGTGTTTATCGGGTCCCATTCCTCCTACCCTTCGCAAAAGGGCTGTTGCTGTGTTCATCCAAGCAAAATTCCTGTTGTATAACAGTCTTTGGCCTGTTTGTAAATGAAAAGTCATTATTCTCCCCTTAATGTCCACCAGGCCCTGTCCCCCTTCTTGTATATGAAGATACAGTGCAGCAGATCAGACCAATGGTATCCTGACCA
This sequence comes from Rutilus rutilus, assembly GCF_951802725.1. Lineage (NCBI taxonomy): Eukaryota > Metazoa > Chordata > Actinopteri > Cypriniformes > Leuciscidae > Rutilus > Rutilus rutilus. The sequence continues at coordinate 6,870,345 of NC_140226.1, forward strand.
AAAAGTCACTCAGTGCCTTTGAATCACTTGAATTAGAGCTGCTGGTGGTTGCAGCACATTGAATTTATGCCACAGAGTGGATGCCATCAAATTGTTGGCCACCAAAACTCTTCCCCTGTAGGACAACTGGGGTGGCAACCATTTCCACCTAGACAATCGGGTGCATACTTTTTCCTCTACGCCCTGCCAATTTAAATGTTTTAATTCATTAGAATCAAAATAAATACCTAGTATCTTAAAACCTTCTAATCTCCATTTGAGGTTTCCAGACAATTGTGGGAGTTTCTCTGAAAAAATTTGAACTACCCAGAGAGCTTCACTTTTCTCAGATGAAGCCCTCTCATAAACAGTAAGTGCATCAGACAAAACCTTAATATCTTGTTTATTATTAACAAATACTGTGATATCATCTGCATAAGCACTTAAAACTGTTCTTGAGTTCTTAAAAATACCAGATATAATAAAACCAGATTTTTTTTTTCATCATTTACAAAGTAAAGGTACAATTGCTATACTATATAGTTGCCCTGATAAAGGACACCCTTGACTTATATCCCTTGTTACAGAAATGGGACGGCTTAATCCACCTCCCATATTGACAATACAAGAGGCACCTGCAATTTCAACCATTTTAAAAAACCTTCCCCTAAACCAAAAGCTTCCAACAAATGAAAATGTTGTGACACGATCAAACACGTTTTCTTGATCCAGGGAGATCAGGCCAATTTTTGTTTTAAAAACTCTGCAAATATCTAAAACATCCTAAATCAAAAACAATTGATCCGATATTGTCCTTTCTAGAACACAATATGTTTGACTCCTATGTACTATTGAATGGAGGTACTTTTTTAAACCTATTTGCAAGACATTTAGGTAATTTATACATAATACATAATAGCTACATAACACATAATTACGTAATAGATCATTTTGTATTTAGTAGTCAATAAAGCAAATGGTCTCCAGTTCTTCGAAAGAGACAAATCCCCATTTTTAGGCAACAATGACAAAACACCACGTTAACAGGACACAGGCAACATACCATCTTTGTTACATGCACACAAAAAAACACACAAAGATCCTGTCCAATGCAATGCCAAAAGTGTTTATAAAATTCAGGTTGCAAACCATCAATGCCTGGATATTTTCTGGAATGAAGTTGACCTAAGGCAGCAGTTAGTTCTTGAATATATTTATATCCAAAGTAGTTTTTGAGTCCGAGTCTATTTGAGGTAAATCTTAAAAAGTTGTGCAGAACAATTTGCATCACAATGCTCAGCAGTATAAAGATTTGAATAAAAATCCACTGCATGACGACGCATATCTCTGATATCATACGTCATCCTCCCATCAGGAAGGCATAAGAAGACCATCTGTTTGTGCTTTGCCACTTTACGCTAAAAAAAAAATGTCTGCAACAGAAATAAAATGAGACATTACTAAGGCACCTTTCACTCTCATTTAAATAATTTTTAGCTTATTACTCAACATATGATCGTATATATATGTTAATTCTGATTCTATAGATGATATCTCATTCTCAACAGACTTATTATAGGCTTAAATAAAAATATTCTAACAGGGAGCCAGGGAGGCACCGGCAGTTCAGGGAGCCAGGGAGTCGCCCGCAGGTCTAGGACCCAAGGAAGGATCGGCCTCTGTGGCCTTGTCTAGGAGAGTGGGCGGATCTGAGATGGCCTCATTGGCCATGTCTGGGAGAGCGGGCAGATCTGGCGCAAATTTTCTTGGGAGGAACTATGCCCGTGTGCGCAGCCCACACACATAAAATAGCCGCAACCATGATGGTAAGGGCTGGACTCTCTGGGCTGGACTCTGGACCATAGTCAAGGACAGGAGCCATCACTGGACTCTGATGAGGGGCTGGAGCCATCACTGGACTCTGGTCAGGCGTTGGAGCCATCACTGTAATCTGGACTGGGGCTAGAACCATCACTGGACTCTGGTCAGGGGCTGGAGCCATCACTGGACTCTGGTCAGGGGCTGGAGCGGACTCTGGACTGTGCTCAGGGGCTGGTGTGGATCTGTGTGTGGCCTAGTCACATATAGATGTTAGAGCCATTATGGACCGTGCAATGCTCTCTGGGTTTGGCTCTGGAATTTCCCAAACTGGAAAGGCCTGGGGAATTTCACTCACTGTAGCGGACTGGGGAATTTCTCTCACTGGAGCGGACTCTGGAATTTATTTTACTGAAACGGAATAAACACCTCTGAAATATGGCCATGGCTATAAATCTCAGTTAATTTTCCATTAAACTGCATAGCATTCAAGTGACAAGTTTATCTTGTAGAATAAAAGAGCTTAAGTTTTTTTTCAAAATGATTTTTTTTTTAAAGCTGCAGATTCATGTCAGAACCATGTCAGTCACTTTCTCATAAACACAAAATGTAGTTTTTTTTATTTTTATTATTGTGTTTCAGTGGGAACATGAATGTTACAATTGCCTGTAATGAGAAACTGTAGGCAACTAAGTCATAAGCACCTGAGACCCTGGGGCAGCGTCCAGGTCCAGGCTATAAAACCTCACAAATGTGAGCGGTGAAGACCAGCCCGCTGCATCACACACCTCTTTTGGGAAACCCCTGAAATTAAGGCTTTAGAGGCCGCCATACTCCTAATAGAGTGAGCTCTGACCACCAAGGGTGACGGCTGGCCAGAGGACTCATAAGCAAGAGAAACAGCCTCGACTATCCACTTGCTGATCGTCTGCTTAGACCTTTCTTAAAGGAGAACTCCGGTCAATTTTAACATTGAGCTCATTTCTTTGTACATTTGGAGTGCTGTCAATACAGAGAACAACGACAAAAATCGGTGTTGCCTACACCGAGTTATTCTATTTTTAAAATTTGCACCCTATTGACTTCAATGGGGCAAGTAGTAAGCCTGCTTTTTAGCCTCTTAACATCCTTTAAGTGTCATTACAAGTGCACAGAAAATGTGAGTGATTCCTTCCGAGTGAACACGAGTGGATCTGACTGCAGTAGATGTTAGAGATATTAATAAAAATGTTAATTCAGCCAGCGCTCATACCTTTGTTTACATCCTGTTTAGGCAACACCGATTTTTGTCGTTGTTCTCTGTATTGACAGCACTCCAAATGTACAAAAAAATGAGCTCAATGTTAAAATTGACCGGAGTTCTCCTTTAAGTGATCCAAAACAGACGAACAGCTGATCTGATTTTCTCCACGGAGCAGCTGTGTGGACATAAGTGTCCAGTGCTCGCACTGGACAGAGGAGATTCAGCTTTTCCTGGTCCGGAGCCGTGAAAGGAGGAAGACAGAAAGCTTGCAACACAATAGGCCTCTGAGTGTTGGTCGGCACTTTAGGGACGTAGTCCTGTTTAGGATATAAAAATGCCTTGACCATCCCAGGTGCAAACTCAAGGCAGGTGGGAGAAACCGAAAGGGCCTGAAGGTCTCCGACTCTTTTAAGGGACAAATAGCCAGAAGGAAGAAACTTTTCTGAAACTGATTCGAGGGGCTCAAAAGGAGCCACAGATAAGCCCTCTAGGACTATAGCCAGGTCCCAAGCCGGAACCCGAGTACGAGTTGCAGGCCTCAGCCTCAAAGTACTACGGAGGAAACGAATGATCAGGGGGTCTCCACCCAATGATGTATTACCCCCCGGGGCGTGATAAGCCGCTATGACCGCCACATAAACCTTTAGGGTGGATGGGCATAACCCTTGGTCATAACCCTTGGGCATCAAGGGGTCCCTGAAGATTTACCTTACATTACCGCTCCCCAGCCAGTGAGGGAAGCATCTGTCGAGAGAGCAACTCAATGGCAAAGAGCTCCTAACCCTGGGACAGGAACCAAAGCCCGGAGATTCCACCGCGTGATCTTGATCATACGAAGTGGGTTTCTACTTGAAGAGAACCCTCTGGTCCTGAGCCACCACTGCAAAGGTCTCATGTACAGCAGGCCAAAGGGTATCACATTGGACGGCGCTGCCATGAGGTCTAACAGTCTCTCAAACTGTTTCACAGTGTGTGACTGGCCTAGCTTTAACTCCTTCGTGGCTGTGAGGATAGCAGCAACACGAGCGGGTGATAGGACGGCTTGCATCGTGACTGAATCCCAGACCACACCAAGGAAAGTGGTGGAGAAAGCACACTCTTCTTGGCATTGAGTCTCAACCCCAATTTTTGCATGCGTGCGAGGACGGCATCTCGATGCCGAACCGCCAACTGCTCCGATTCCGCTAGAATCAGCCAATCGTCAATATAGTTCAGAATGCGTATGCCCGGCAGCCTGAGCGGGGCCAGAGCTGCATCTACGCACTTCGTGAATGTGCGGGGTGATGGAGCTAGACCGAATGGAAGCACCCGATATTGGTATTCTTTGCCCCTGAAAGAAAACCTCAGGAACTTCCTGTGCTGAGGGAGAATGGAAACATGGAAGTATACATTCAGTATCCCCTCTCTCCTGTCTGCAGGACAGCATGTCTTTGCATCCTTATGTCACATCTGTACACATAAAGAAGATGTCCCGGCTAGTAAGCTATATTGCGTGTGGGGATGTTGGAGGTGGAGATTTATAGCCTTTTCTCACAGCACTTGATATAATTAAACTTACCAATTTGATGGCGGATCCAGAAAGGTTCAAACGGTGACAACTGGAGATTCACCCGTTGTAAATGCAAAGTCAAGTCAAGTCAAGTCATCTTCATTTATATAGCGCTTTTAACAATGTAGATTGTTCCAAAGCGGCTTTACAGAGATACAAGGATAGTTTAAAGTAACAGAGATTGTTTTGGCTTTATAGCAGTTCTTGAATAAAGTTATTTTCCAGCTAAAGTTAATATGATGGCAAAGGACTTCGGAGTGGCTACAGAAAAAAAGAGACTACAACCGGGCACATTCAAAAACAAGGATAAATATCGGAAGGGCTTTTGAAAGGTAACATTTTTATTATATTCCAGTTTTAAATATGCATCTGATTTCAGATACGTGTGTTTGTATTTCAAAGAGAACCAGTTCTAAGGAACATTAATTTATTGTTAACATTAACAATTTGAGAGCAAAGTATAATTTGCACGGTTTGACGTGATATGATAAGCGATCGTTAGATTTAATCAGCGCGACTTACTGCAATGCTTGTTTTCCCTTAGTTGGTCAGAACAAAAGTGGATGTTACTTGTTCAGATGACATTTTCCTGTGAAAATTCTTATGTTCTTATGTAGTTCTTATGTAGAATCTGCGATTCAGAATGACAGTATCCACAACAGCACTGTGACTGACAGCCGTACATTTTCCTCAAAACATTGGATTCATCCATGCTGTGCCGTGCTGAGGCACAACCCACGTAAAGTTGATAATTCCACGAATAACTGCAATTGCAGATTTCGAACAGAGAGGGCGAACTACAGACTGCAACTTTAAAGTATATTAAGCATACTTTAAGTTGTTCCAATTTAGTACACAAAAGTACACTAAATGCACTTAAAGTTATACTTTACTACAATTTAATTACAACTAAAGTATACTTAGTTGTTTCAAAATAGCACACTTCAAGTTAACTAATCATTAACACACTTGAAGTATACTAAATTAGTCTGGCTGCAAGTATACTTAGTATATATATATATATTAACAAGGGAAAGACTTAAATCTTTATCTTGAGCCAAATAAGTAAGCTGACATTCAGTACAATCAGTATATTTATTTAGAATACATACAAATGTCCTTTACGTCACAATTTTTGAAGAGTGTGCATGTGCGACCGTGCTTTACTGTTAAGAACGAGCCTATGATTGAATCTGGAAATAAAGCAAAATAACTGAGAAAAATATGAGATAGTCCTCAGATGACATGTCCGTTTTATAGCAAAATATCAACAGATTCATTTAAGCAACACCAAAGATTATTTTGTACCTTAAAACAATGTTTCCAAAATCGTTTCAGTGGTTCATCAACTCGTAATAGGGTGAACGGCACTTCTGCATTCGCTTTGCAGCCCTCTATCGGCTATAACCACACTATGCAAGCTTGCCAGATCGGGTAGCGGATCTGTAGTAAGACATAAGAAACTACAAATTTTACTTGCTTTACGGCAAGCGTTACAATAGCCGATAGGTGGAGCAGGGCACTGGGTGGAGCGTACTCGGCAGGTACATATAAATGGAAGATACCTAGCAGCCAGGTAGCTTTTGAATTGTCATCATGACGGAGTCTGCAAATAAAAGGAAGGGTATGATGTCAGAGGAGGCGAAGAAAAGAAAATGGGAGCATGATAGAGAAAGAGCTCGAACTAGAGTGAACATTGGACCGGCTTACACTCGTTGGCGAGAGCTGAAGGATGCTACAAGATGCAAGACTGATGGTCAGTTGGTTTTGTTGCTACTGGACTTGTAAGTAATAATTTTTAATTGTATTTTTCAACAGCGTGCATCTGTGTACATGGTAGATTGTTTTATATATCGATTGGCTCATGTTAGCTAAGGCGTTAGCTATCGTGCTAACATATTATGTAACTATCGCTAAGCACGTAAGTTTGTGTTTATAAGGCATTTTCTAGCACTGCTGTTCTGAGTTGAGTGCCGTGAAGGATGACAATAACTGCAAAAATCACCCCAGATGTTTCATCGTTCCCAAAGTTGTTGATTCTTAGTTTATGTTTAGCGTTTTCGATTGCTAGCAAGCTAGCTTTACTGAAGTTGTGAGTTGAGTTTTGACGATAGAGGATATTTGACTGGGAAACTGTTATGTTTGGGACTTCTCAGAGTGAAAATTGAGTACACAAGCATACCATGCACGTTAGTGTTGTGAGGTTTACAGATACTAAACATGCCGACTTGATCTCTTTTTTTTTTTTTCAGCTACCAGACATGGCAAGTGACATCGACACCTAGCAAAGCCACACATTCACAACCACCACAGCTGCCAGTGTCTAGCGTTACTGAGGAGTCTGACCGTGATAGGTAGCGTATTTTTTTATTTTTTTCATCGTTTTTCAGTCTGCTTTGCAGATCTTTACGAATGTTGCTCATAATTCATTTTCTTTTGTTGTTTAGGGATGAGTTCCCAGTCCAAGATGTACAACCGCTGGACACACAAGAAGTGGGTGTGCTAGAAGCCAGGTGGGTTTGCCTGATACAGTGAGACAATAGTTTGTAGACTGTACTGGTTGCTTGTTGACTGATTGTACGTTTTCTTTTTCACTCGTTTATTTCTGTTCTACTATGCTTGTAGCATGCACTCCATGAGTATTGCAGAGGAGGAGCAGTGTGACTCTCCAGATGAAGAAGCAAGGAACGATTTGAGAAATAGCACGCAAGTCTTGCTCATGAATTTTCTTTTTTTCTATTTTCTCTCTATTTCATGAATATGTTCATGTCTGACTATCTGTTCATATGTGCAGCATTGACATGGATGAGCGGTGTTAACCCAAGGTTCTGTAAAGATGGGGACAGTTCTGATGAAGAATACGGTATGGTACGATGCCTACTGCCCCAGAAGATGATATTCCAGACTCACACAAGGTTGTTTGTGAAGACGACCTAGTTGGCAAGAATGCCAGGATCGTTTATCATGAAAACCTAAAGACTATGGCCACCTACCTCCAATTGCCTATACAGAGGGAATGGGTAAGTCTTGTAACTGGAAAGAATCTGGAAAGATCATCCCCCAGCTCCATTTGCCAGTTATGTTAGACTTACTGTGTAAAGTGTGTAATAATTTGTCAAACTGCAATTAGCTAGAATTTGTTGTCTTCATATGGAAAGTTTTTCACTTTGTCAGTAATCTCCCATTATCTGCACAATGGTGTTGGTAAATGTGGTTGAGACTAGTGTTAGAACAACACAATGACCCTCCTGGGATTCAGATTCATAAAAAATCTGTATTTATGATGTGCACTCATTCTGGGATATTGAATTGAACACCTACTGCATTGAACCAGTCGAACAGTTCTGGCAAAAGATAAGAGCTGATGTTCTAACCTGTTTGAAGGAGAAGGATGAAGTTGTTGTCCTAGGTGAGACTCTTTTCTTCTGTCATCTTTGATTACAGCAACATGCCTCTGACTTGCTGTGAAAGTCAATAACACTGTAACCTTTGTAACATTCTTTTTTTGTTTGTTTACTCCTTAGGTGATGGCAGAATGGATTTTCCAGGTATATAGTGTGTGTGTGTGTGTGTGTGTGTGTGTGTGTGTGTGTGTGTGAGTGGGGTGGAGAGGGCACATGCGCGTGTGACATAGTTGGTTATGGTGCATATAGTTCACACACTGACTAACTTTCTCCTCATTCTATAGGCCACTGTGCACAATATTGCACATACACGACTATAGAGCAAGACTCTCGCGACATTGTGCATATTGTCTCTGTCGACAAGCGGGAGACGAACAGAAATTCGGTGATCACGGAGAAGGAGTGCTTCATTAGGACAATGGATGCACTTCTTCCAAAGATCCATGTGACTGAGGTGGTCACCGACGCACATCCTCAAATCTCAGCATTGCTCAGTAAGGACAATGTGTGTTTTTGACCAAATGTGGTCTTTAGATTCTTGTTTTTCATGTTGGTACAGTATGTCTGATTGTAATGTCTACTATTTCTTAGATCCTGAACGTGGCAAATACAAAGCACGGGGTCTGAAGCCTTCCCTGGATATTTGGCATGCAGCCAAGATTTTGGGGAAGAAGATCCGACGGGTATGCCATCTTATTCCATACCCTCATTGTATAGTTGAACCTGTTCATGCTGTGGCTGTGTAACATGTACATCTTTCTTTCAGGCTGGTACAGTGAGGGACCAGTCAGATCTCCTGCCTTGGATAAAGGAAATCATGAACCACTTCTAGTATTGTGCCAAGCAAGCCTCTTTCGAGGAACAGTTCAAGGTAGGTTTATGTGAATTGCAAAGTGGTAAACACAACCAATGTTTTGGGGTGTGAAAAAGGTGGGAGAGATGACATGTGGTGTGTGTTTTGTTTTTTTTTAAGCTGAAGTGGCATGCACTCCTACATCATGTCCGCAACCAGCACACATGGTCAACGGGATGCTGTGAGTATGAACCTCAAGGGGACAGAACCCAGGAGAAGCATTGGATAAAACATGGTAATTGTAATGTGATTGTCATGCCATTTGTCTGACTATGCATGTACCATCAGCCTATTCGTGATATGAATTGTTACAGGTTCGGCAGCTCACCAGGCTCTCACCCCTATCGTATTGGACAAACGGTGGTTGAAGGATGTGGGGAAGTTCATTACCTTCAGGTAAGCTCTTATTTCAGTTTTCGTTTTTTTTTTTTTTCAAAACATATTTATGTCAAGGCCTATTACAATACATACAGTACATTCTTGGAATTATACCATGTATGCAAAGCAGTATCTTACACATGCCAATCTCAATGTCTGTAATTGTTGCTTGGCTGGGCTTTCAGCTTGGCACAGAGAAGCTATCTAAATGAAATGGGGTTCCCATAGAGTGTGATGCTGTTGACCAGTTTTGGTAAGTGAAAGGAGGTTGGTTTGTTTCTCACATCTATACAGGATGACGTCGGATCTGGAGAATTTCCAGAATCACATCCTGATGTACGCTGGAAAACGGTTTGCCTACAGCCCAGCAGTGTATCACACATGGACCCTGCTGGCGGCGATCGACTACAAAAGTCATAATCATCGCCTTCCCACGCGCAACAGAGATGGTCAAAAGATTTAAGTGTTTAGTATAATGGTTGTACGTTTTCCCGTAGAAAACCATTTATGCCCAATAGTCAGATTTGCAAAGACAATACTGCAAACTTCGTTTTCTTTCCAGGTACAGGTGCTACTACAATAAGAAGTCGAAATGCTTGAGTATGTACTCCCTGCAGGAGAAGAAGGACTATGGGTACATTCCAGACCTGCAGAGGACCATTGCTTAACACCGACTGAGAAGTGGAGCTGATCTTCCAAGGAGACAGACTCTCCGGCTCGATGACCCCAGGCGCTTGGGTGTGCTGGCTGCTACACTGCAACCATCCACTTCAGAACTGGTTCGGACTCACGTTACGCGTGGGGAGGGTGTCCCCCAAAGTGAGCGCTGAGTGTGTGCGTGCGTGGGTGGGTGGATGGGGGGTCTCTGTGTATTATGTAAATAATGTTTTTCTTTTGTATTTATTTTTCAAAAAGTAAGCAAACTGGAACTATAACAAATAACCATCACACCATAATAAAAACTATTTGCAATAAACATTCACAAGAGCCGACGCACCCTGAAATCAGTATACTGACCCCTTGGGTCAGAAAAAGTCTCCCTGATCCTCCAGACACAACAGCTGGGAATCACCACTCTGTTCCCAACTCCAAGGCGACCATGCTGCCATAGCACGAATTGCCGGTAGGCTGTGTGTCTGTATTGTCTTTGTTCAACCCCGGGCTCCTGTGCATCATCAACTGCAAAGATATCATTCCAAGCAGCCCAGGCTAGCCTCAGAACACCCTCATCCAGGATGTAGTACTGCATGTAGGCCATCCTACTAATGCTGTTCTGTGGGGCCTGATGGCAGCAGAGCCTCTCCAGGTCAGTGTCCATTTCCCAGCAGTTGGTACAGGTACACCAGTGTAGTCCACCTCCATCAGGTACTCTTGGCCTCTCTGTGTCTTCATGCAAGGCCAGCACATCGAACATCAGTCCTGGGAGCCTTAACATGACCTTTTGGAGGATGTGGTCCTTCTCTTGCGCTCCCAGGGAGTGGATCTGGGTCTGGATTTCTGGATTTCTCCTGTCCTTCAGTTCCTGGAGTCTTCTTTGTCTGTCAGGGTCAATGTCCTCCCTTATCCCTCTTCTGCTTCCCTTCCCCCTTCTGCTTTTATGCCTTGCCCCTGCACTGGTTGAGGGTGTAAAGTCAGATGAGGTAGGAGAGGAATCCTGAAATAAATGACAACAAACTTATTATGGTAACTGTATGAATGTCAAACACTTGCAGGCATGAATCGTAATTTAGAACTTTAGTCGCTCAAAAAGCAAGAAGTAGCAACATAGAAGCTAACAGGGCAGTAAGGAGATTTTGCCAACTATTCCAATAATAATGTAGCAATGCAGCCACTAAAACGGTGTCACCTGTCTCTGCAACTTTTTTCCAATAAAATGCTCAAGATTTTCACAGACAATGCAAATGGCTATTACATGCTAAACTGTTAGGCAATAAGTTTTTATTTTTCATCCTTGTGTAAACCTATCTTGCTACTGCTAGACCGTTTCACGCAATCTGTCATTATTTAGTTTTTCTTCGTTTCTGATGTCGCAATATATCATACTTTCATAAAATCAAGCAACATACTCTACCTTGTCTGTGGACATTGTTATTTCCAAAGCTAGTGCTGGATAAACAAATAGCGTGCATGTGACGGTAGGCTGTGTATAGGCTAAATTATTTATTATTTATTATCATTAACCAACGTGGTTGAACGACCAATTTGCGACAATTTGGTTTCGGGAAACAGTTGTGACTAGCTAGCTGATTTCTTCAGCGATGCATCGTACTATGGTAGTTAAGCAGCGAGTTACATCGTTGTACTGGAAACGCACCCCAGAACGGATTTCATGCACAGACTTTGCAAGCATGGATTTCACAGGATGTTTCAGAGTGATATGTTTGTTTGTTTGTTTTTTTGTCATTTTCTTATGCATTTTAGATAAGATGTTACACCATCTAATCAAGATATTTGTCAGGAAACTAGGGCTGGGCGATAAATCGATTTTATCGATTAATTCGAATGTGCAGTTTACGTCGATTTTTTTGAATGAAAATCGGTTTTCTCTTTAACATTCACCGACGCTCCCCTCTGGGCTCCCGTAGCTCCGAACGGGCTCAGCTCTTCCCCCGCGCGTTTGGCATAGAGATACACAAACAACACGGCAAGACCGCGGCAGCACAAACACACCCGCCAAAAAACTTAGTCTTACAAACTGAATCCGCAGAGCTGCCAACTCTCACGAATTCACCGCAATCGTCACTTTTTAAACGCTCTCAGGCCACACATCTATTTTCTCACGCAGAGAAAAGTCGCGAAGCAAAGAGGACACTGACACCGACAGACAAGACAGAGAAGGTTACTATTGCTATGAAACAAATTCTCAGCTCTCAGATTCTGTCGATTTAATCACGAAATTCAAACAATAAACACCGTTTTGGCGCTTGACAGATCGCTGACAGAGTTCAAGCGGCACGTGAACCGATCATCTGTTACTCTTTACTACTAGTTAATAGTAGGCTGAATAAACACGAATGATCAATAGGTAATTTGAAAGATACAGTTCAACTTACCGAAATGAAATAAAATCGATCGATCTGTGTTTTTCAACTGCGGAAAGAGGTCTATAATAACAGCTAGAGGACAATACGTCACGTAAAGTTACTTTTACCTCTGGAAAGCCCATTAATGACCATAGCACGTTAGTTGGACTTAAAAATAATTGCTGTATAGAGTAGTATTTTGCTATATATGATAACTATATTACATATTTATTATATTTTTACCTATATCATTAAAATAATGTTGAACTTATAAAAAAAACGCATAATATTTAATTTGAGATGTTATTTTTAACCTTTAATAATAATACCAGCTGACAGGGCTTTAAATTAACATGTAGCCTATCTACTGTACCTAGTATTTATCCAAAGGAATCGATATTGAATCAAGATCAGAATCAAATCACAAGAATTGAATTGAAATTGTGAAAGCAATAATAAAAACAGTAGCATACCAGTCATTGTACCATGTAAACATTGTGTTGTCACTAAACTTAATAAAATTCTGTTTAGTTACCAAATGTTTTGACAATCACATTACACTTGATTGTGATGTAAAAAAAAAAATTCACGTTCCCCACCAATCCCAATCCACCCATTTCATGTTATGTTACGTTATGTTATGTTACATTTTCACTGTTTACAAAGCCAGGGCCTGCCATCTTGTCTTTTTGGCTTGTTGTTTCTGATTGCACTTTAATCCCAAGGGGAAAATCCAAATCAAATCCCAGAAGGGAAATTAAAAATTAAACAATTAAAAATTGTTTGAACAATTTCTTTGTCATCTGCAGATTGATTTTAAGTAGGGGAAGAAAAAAAAAATCGATTTAAATCGTAAATCGGATTTTTTGTAAAAAAAATCGGGGATTTTTTTTTTAGGCCATATCGCCCAGCCCTACAGGAAACTATGGTAATACAAACAGTAATTGATCAAAAAACCATGGTTAATTTTCCTAAGGGGCGGTGAACAGCCTTACAAAAGCGAGCGCTTACAAAAACTATTAGTAAACACTGTTCTAGTTACTCGATTAACTCAATCACAAAAATTCCTCGAGGCAAAAACTCTGCCTCGAAGCCTCGTTAAATTCCTATGACGCGCACTATACGTGCAGGGATCTGATTGTTTCACACGGACCGTTGTTCAATGTTCAGGAAGCACATAGCGCGTGATACATTTTTAATTTAGTTGGCGCGATGGCGGAGGATAAAGATGTCCATAAACGGCAGAGAATCTCTAAAGTTTGGGATCGCTTCCTTTCAGCGTCGCTGAAACAAGGTAACGCCTAAGCCTATACATTGATGTTCGCTGATTTTAATCCCATACTGTATTTGTAGCGATGTCGTGATGCGGTTTGCCTAGATATGATGTTTAGCTTTGATGTTTTTAAGTAGTAATATTCACGTTCAATTGCAAGAGAGTATAGCCTAAAAAAAGAACCCCTTCACACACACACACACACACACACACACACGCATGCACACGCATGCACCCTTGTCTCTCTCACGCACCAGTCAGACCAATTGCGGCAATTCATCACATATGCTTAAACTTTTATGTAGCCACGCAACAATAATTTCAGCATGCATTCACTGTATACACCGGGACGTGATGGAGGACCAAATATTGTGTTGCAGTCTTTGCGAGACCTTGTTTGTATGTCACGTCTGACAAATAGTTACAGACAACAACAAAAAATGAAACTCCCCAGCCTGCTTCTCCAAATCCACTCGTACTTTTGGGGAAGACATAATCGGCTACCAAAGTAATTGAGCATAGAACATTTTCAATTAACAAAAAAATATAATACTACAAAACGTGCTAATATACTTCAACTAGCCTAAGTGAAAAACAAAATGCTGTTCTTTTTCTATTTAACAAAATGCATATTTGCAATAAAATATTCCCCTTTTCAAAGCTACACTTATTTTTTTTATATATATAAATTGTATACATTGTGTACCTGTTTGGCTTGATATTTTATATTCATTTCATTTATTTTTGTTCTCCGGTGGGTAATTTGCAGAAGGTGCAATCCTTTTTTTGTAATGTTGTATTAAGAAGTCAAAACTAAGGCCAAATGGCCTTTACTATTTAAGTTTGTATTCATAGTTTTACAAATACATGTTTTACAGTAAGTTGACTTAACTGTATTGTTATATAATTGTTGGCACTGGCACTTATAAACACTAAATGGGTAAAAATTGCAATAAATAGGCTTAGTTTTGGAGCCAAATGTTGGAGTTGGAATAAATACCTCCTGTTTTTTTTTATTTTTATTTTTTTTATTTTTTTTTTTTGAGAAATAAAAGCCAAATGCTTGATCATTTTACAGCCACATCATTTTCGTTATGCATTATTTGTTTTGGTTGTTTAAAAACACACACAATTTTTTTTATCCGATTAATCGATTAATCGATCGATTAAGTGCTAGATTAATCGATTACAAAAAGAATCGATAGCTGCAGCCCTAATATCAACACTGTTGGCTAGAAGGCGAGTGGAGCAACAACATAAAACTTATTGTAAAGCCTATCAATAGTACACATTAAGATTTTTTATTTATTGACAACTCACCGAAAAACACCAAAACAATCACATGAATAGGCTTAGATGGTAGCAAGTTGATAACAAGTTAAAAGGGTTCATACACCTACTGTAAGTATATCAGTGCAGACGTTCAATAATTTGACTCAAACTTAAATAATAATTCAAAACAGTGACAAAGGCCAGCTCCTAGAACAGAGCCAGAAAAAAATACCCTTATTATTTGTGCGATAACATTCACAAACATTCAAAAAACAACATTCCTCAAATAACACGCATAAATTAAAACAAACATACTCTTCAACCATATATCACGTACCTGGCAACAGCTTACAACAACTGTTTTCCAAACCAGGCACAAATCATCATTACAACCTGCACAACATATTTTGATACACATGATTATCACGTGTTTAAAACCAATTACATCAAACATAGCCAATGAAAGTTTGATATACCTCAAAGAAAGAAAATCGCTGCCACCTATCTGGTGTTGTACCTTGCAACAGCTTACAACAACTGTTTTGAAATCTAGGCACAAACCCTTACAGTCTGCACAAAATATTTTAATACACACCGCTACCATTTTGTCTATTTAAATGGAGACAAATCGATCATAACTCCAGTAAACTATGGAGTGCCGCAGGGATCTGTGTTAGGCCCTCTGTTATTCTCAGTATATATGATGCCACTTGGAAATATTATAAGGAAACATGGAATTAGTTTCCATTGTTATGCTGATGACACTCAAATATATATTTCAGCACGGCCAGATGAAAACGCTAATTTATCCAAATTGACAGAGTGTGTTAAAGATATAAAAGATTGGATGACGCGTAATTTTCTTTTATTAAATCCAGACAAATAGAGGTATTACTTATCGGTTTAAAAAAACCGCCCACAAAACCTTTCACAATACAACTTTAACATCGTAGGATGTCCTGTTACTTTATCCTCTACAGTAAAAGACCTGGGTGTTATACTCGATTGCAACCTGTCTTTCGAAAATCATATTTCGTATGTTACAAAAACAGCCTTTTTCCACCTTAGAAACATTGCTAAGCTACGTAATATGCTATCAGTTTCTGATGCAGAAAAGTTAGTTCATGCATTCATGACCTCGAGACTAGATTACTGTAATGCTTTATTAGCTGGTTGTCCTGCATCCTCAATAAACAAGCTACAGTTAGTCCAAAATGCCGCCGCTAGAGTTCTTACTAGATCAAGAAAATATGATCATATAACACAGATTTTATCATCACTGCATTGGTTACCTATAAAGTTCCGTATTAATTACAAGGTATTGCTACTGACTTATAAAGCCCTAAACGGCTTAGCTCCAGTCTATTTAACGGATCTTCTATCGCCCTATAATCCATTGCGCTCTTTAAGATCACTAAATTCAAGGCTTTTGGTCATACCTAGGATATCCAGAACCACCAAAGGAGGGAGAGCATTTTCACATTTAGCCCCAAAACTCTGGAATAGTCTTCCTGATACTGTTCGTTGCTCAGACTCGCTCTCCCAGTTTAAAACTAGATTAAAGTCGCATCTCTTCAGCCAGGCATTCATATAATATTTTTAATCTTACAGTTCAAACTACAATCCGGCCTCTAGTTCATAAATGCCAGAGGAGAACTGGCCCCCGACTGAGCCTGGGTTCTCCCAAGGTTTTTTTTTCTCCATTGGGTCACCTGATGGAGTTTTAGGACACCATTAGGTCACTTGATGGAGTTTTTCGGTTCCTTGCCACTGTTGCCTTTGGCTTGCTCAGTTGGGGATATTTTGGGGATATTTAATTTGATTTTATCAATCAATAAATTCCACTAGAAACAAACCTTGTTGTATTATTTTAATTTAATACTGTGAAGCTGCTTTGATACAATCTGTATTGTGAAAAGCGCTATACAAATATACTTGACTTGACTTGACATGATTATACAAAAAAATCACATATTTAAAAACAAATACATCAAACATAACCAATGAAAGTTTTATTTACCTCAAAAAAAGAAATCGTAGCAACCTATCTGGCATTGTCTATTCAGCGTGCACGCCGCCATTACAACTGAACTAATGCTGCTCCCATTCATAAAGGGGACATGGGACCGGAAACTACCGTACTCACCCTACCAAACAGGACTACCATAAATACTATAATGGTTACAGCCATCACATTATCATGATCCATCCACAGGAGCAATTGTATACGCCGCTTTAGAGTCATCTGGCTGAGCAAGCACTTTGAAAGGTGTGGGCATCCACAAATCCTGAATCTTATGTCTTCCTGAAAAATTATGATTTTTATGATAAACCAGTTGACCCACCTGCAAAGAACTTTGTAATGAAGGTGGACCAAATCTGTCTCTTCCTAACTTCGGCAGCATGCTCCATCTGCCCCCTTGCTTTTTGATAAGCCTCTTTTAATCGCTCCTGATGCCCCACCACACACTCACAAACTGTCTCTGTAGCATCTGTCGGACTTACCCCAAACAAAATGTCAACTGGTAACTTCGGCGATTGCCCGAAAACCAGAAAATATGGGCAATAGTCGGTGCTCACATGTTCAGTTGTATTATAAGCAAAAAACACTTCTGGTAAATATTCTACCCATCTTATTTTCTTGGGTGGTGAGAGAGTCCTTAACAAATTATGCAGGGTTCGATTGAACCTCTCGAACTGGCCATTGCCCTGTGGGTGATAGGGGGTAGTTTGACTCCGCCTAATCCCATACATCTTACATAAATTTCGAACCACCTCTGCCTCAAAACATCTCCCCTGATCCTAATGAATTCGTTGGGGAACTCCATACTTATGAATCCACTCCCCAACAAGAGATTTTATCACAGCAAGGCTCGAAATTGCGACCATTTTGGTCGCATATGCTCCTGAAATTTAATCTGTGCGACCTAAAAATATATTTGGGAGCATTTGTGCGAGTGCAAATAATGGTTGTGGTGCGACCTGTTTTAATTTCTCTAAAAAAAACGTTTGCAAATTACTTCACAGTGTGTACCTTATGTGCGCTGATATATAAGCACGAGAGAGAGCCCCGGTCGCGCGCGCGCACTCTCACGTCTTCAAACAACACGAGCGCTGTCTTGCTCTCTCTCCCTCGCGCATATTAATCAAAATCAATTGACACAATAGAAAAAGGGCGGAAGACCGAAGTTTCACGTGAAGCATTCGGAGATTTTTTTTCTCCTGAATTACCGCGGAGTGTGAATTGTGCTAAAAAATAAACCGCCGGGATAATCACACAACGCGTGCCATAGGCCACATGTCCACTAATGACACGTCTGATTCGCGAACTAATGACTCATTTGAACCGATTCACTTGAATGAATGGTTAAAACAACTGATCTGTCCAACACTGAACTCACGAGACGTCTGAATCAGTGTATAACAAATCGGTAACACTTTACAATAATGTTCCATTTATTAAATTCTAGTTAACTACATTAGTTAACATGTACTATTAATAAACTGTACTTTGTTAATTTGTTAACCATTGGTAATGCTAATTTCAACATTTAGGCTACTAATAGCCTACATTAGGCTATTGAAGTGTTTTTTTTTATTTCATTTTATTTGTTAACATAGTTAATGCACTGTGAAGTAACATGAATGAATAATAAACAGCTGTATTTTTATTAACCAAGATTAACAAAGATTAATACAGCATATTAATAGCAATAAAGTGCCAAGTGCCAAGCAAAAAATGCAGGGACAGGTGTGTGGCAAACAAATCAGGTTCATCAGGTTCGATTATTAAGGCTTTTAATTGGCAGGATGCTGCTGGTCGTTCCGCTCTAATGGCAGAGCTAATTATACGTCAAATATAACACCGCATACACCATCGCCAAAGAAGAGTTTGCCTTCACTAAATTTAAACCTATGTTACAGCTCATGGAAAAAGAACGGAATTGCGATTAACATTGTAGCGTTTATACGCCCACGTATAAATATTATTAATTATTATTCATAACGGAATATGACCAATAATTAATATTTTAATTATTTTTAATTATCTTCAGAATTTACTGTAGCAGAATCAATAGTATGATCATTTTATCAGTTCATCCAATGAACAGAAAGCATAAACAAGTATTAACTCTAGGAAATATAATATCTTCCTGGTCAAGAAAGAATTAATCCCCAGCTAACAATAAATTACGAAGTAAATTAAGGGTAACAGCATAGGTAACTTAAATCGAAGTTCAAGACAATAAATCTGATAAGCACATACACGAGTAATCTCTTTTCAAATACAAACAATACTTTATTGATTATATAGACTACTAACACATAAAGCTAATATCTAACACAAACACACGCACACACACACACATACACATTCATACGCGTTGCAGAAAGGGATAGAGTGAGGAAAGAGTGGGTTTAAGAGTGAAAGGATGAAATCTCACGATTCCATATACACTAGACATGACCTGAACGAACCATCAATCATTAATTTAATCCTTCTATCGTTTTAGGCAGGTTATTAAAGTTATATAAATACACCAGTTAAGATTTTAGCCTGCATGGAGGTACTTGCGTATTTGCTTTTGGGGATTCCCTTTTTGTTGCGTGAAAGGGGTTTTCCCGGTCCGTTCGGTCTCCTCGTGCCTGATGTCTGGATCACGTGGTCAGTCACGTGGTGTGCTGGCGGAATGAAAGTCTTTGTTTGAAGCTGGCTTTGCAGAAGAAACGTGGCTCGAAATCTTGTCGCAAAACTTAACTTAGAACCGACACTCACAACGGAAAAGAAATGAAACTAAGAAAAGAAAGGAAATTGAGAGTAGATGATGATGGCTTGAATGAAGCTATTTAACCCATGTTCTTCAGATCTTGATTTGGGTTGTTTCGTTTGCGCGTTTACATGGTTCCTATAGAGAGAGAGAGAGCTTCGAGAGCAGCGAGAGAGAGAGCGAGAGAGAGCAGCGAGAGAGAGCAATTTGTTTTTGGGTCTAAGGTTTTAAACTAAAAGTTTGTCCAACCTCCAGGATGAGTTCTGGCCAATTAGACACTGGCTGAATTTAGGAGGTGACGTTCTTTTCAGTTCTGATCGTAAATCATGCTTATCTGTGCTCTCCTTACTAACAGAGAGAACAGGGGCCACAGTTTAGACATGATTTCTAATTAAAAGAAGATCAAAACATATTACACCGATATCATTCAAGCCATCTTGCTAGTTGTGTTCGTAAGATAGCATTGATATGAAACAGTACACACTTTCATTCATTCACTCCTTCTAATAGTTAATATAATAACTATTACCTGAATTAAATGGGATCAAAACATATTATCTTATTAAAATATACATATAAGTGGTGGAAACAACCCAGGATTAGGTAGTTGCATGATTGTTTGATCATGAGTCCATTGAAAATTGTTCTTGAATGATTTTATGTATAGTTATTGATAAGAATCAGTTCTCTGGTGAAGAGGCAGAACTCTGTTTGTTCAGAGGTCTTAATGAGGAAGTGTTCAGGAATGTTGTCGGGGGTTTCAGTAACATCTGCTGGTGTCGATTCTTCTTCTAAAGGGTCTTTTGCAGACTCTCTGGCACCGGGATGGGTGACTTATGGCTCTGGTCTTGGTGATTTGACTCTGGAATGTGCGGACACTGTCTTTATCTTAACCAGTAAGATAGTAGGCCACAAAGCTAGCCATTGACCATTTATGTGTTAGTGCCGGGGGCTCTTTCAATTAGTCAGACCGGTGATGATCATGAGACGTTCTGAACAAATCTTCCCCCCTCAGTCATCGAGAAGTAGAGAATTTGAATTAATATTCAAAAAGAAGATTAGTTGGTGGTTGCTTTCTACCCATTGTCGCTACATATCCCCCCTCCGTTCGACGATGTGTTGAGTAGAAGACATCGGTGAACGCTGGAGAAATGGGTAGAGGAAGCAAACACACACAGCAAACAACAAGACAACACCTCCATGACTGGTCACTTTACTGGTGCAGGACATTAGATTACCTAGGCATAAACAGGTTCACTCTCTCAATGTAGTTAATCACGTTGAATAAAGTTTAGTTCAATCTTAGGACCGTTATCCTAGTTCGGTTTGGGACGGTGATTAATCAATTTTGTGATTAAATTTGATTTGTTTGTTTTATTCTCTTCTAAATTGTTCTAGGTTTGGACCAATTTACCTTTCAATTTGTGATACGAATGATGCAGGGAGTTCTCTGGCTCACATTCGTTTTAAGGTGACTTACAAATATTAGGCGTGGTGTGTCAATCCTATTATTGCGACCTTGACCCTTATAGGGTGGACAGGCATTTTACCTAATAAAAGAAGAAGGAAAGGAAGGAGGAGGTAAAACAAAACAAAGCAGTTGAGTGTTCCTGGTATGACTTATAACTACTGTTGCGCAGCTAAGGTGTCAGGTATCACGATGTAATGAGAGGTGTTCTCAGGTGTACTTGTTGGATGGGTAGTTACCATGTTTCCTATGGTAAGTGTAGCTACGTTGTTAAGCTAGTTTCTGAAGTTAGTTTTTACCTGTGGGAGAAAACATGTTTGTTGCGTGTTTTGCACGGTAGAGGTGGTTAACTTCTATATGTTAGTGAGTATGTTAGGGGTGTTGTGTAGTGTATGCATGTATGCATGCATGTATGTATGTATGTATGTATGTATGGTCAGATCTGTTTCAGTCTGTTTTGCTCCCCCCTTTGCTTGATGGCTTAGCTTTGATGAGCTTGTTGCCTCTTTGCCTTGGAGAAAGGATCTTCTGTGATCTGCTGGGGGTCAAACCAGTAAGGCAGGAAGTTCTCTGGCAGACATGGGGAGGTAGTTTGGCATGGATGCGTGAAGCTGTAGTGCGAAACTTGGTCTCCGTTGTTGCATTCCTCCGATGATGCCTTCTGGTTGTGACAGCCTTTCTGATCTTCTGTGCTTACTGTTGTTGCTGTAGCACACACATGGTTCTTGAGTTGGAGCTCGTTTGGTGGTTTCTTTATGAGTGATGGGTAACCAGGATGGTGTTTTCTGGTACCTCTGGGTGTTTGTCAGTGGTTGACTGTGAGAGACCACTTTGTTCTGTGTTGTTGTAGAACAAGTGGTTGTCATCTTCATTATGAAGGTGTATCAGATGAGTCGTGGGTCTTCCGTTCCATCGCTAGTCATAGCAAATTTGACTCATCTTGTTGGTCATCCGTGTTCAGCCTGCTTTCTAGGAACACTTCCCGTTGCCTCATTAGTGGCTCCATGTCTTTTGAGGGTAAACTGTCTTGTTATTGGGCATATTCAGTGCTGTGCTTAACTGAGTGGTGCCGAGGTGGGTTTCCTGAGAAGCGTGGCTGGTTCCATGTCTTTTC
This sequence comes from Rutilus rutilus, assembly GCF_951802725.1. Lineage (NCBI taxonomy): Eukaryota > Metazoa > Chordata > Actinopteri > Cypriniformes > Leuciscidae > Rutilus > Rutilus rutilus. The sequence continues at coordinate 6,892,488 of NC_140226.1, forward strand.
CATGCGGTTGGTGTGGTAGCTGTCATCGGCATGGGAGTCACGTTCTCTGTGCTTCTTACGAAGAACTGTGGTGTTGTCATGCCACTGGTTGTCTTCCAGTGCAAGGCTTGTGTCTTGGCTGAAGGAGTTTGAAATTGTGGATGTTTTCAAACCTTTCTTTGAGGACATCTTCTGTTTGATGTGGGCCTTGTGTGTCAGGTCACGCAGCTGTTGAATTGTCATTGTGTCTGCGCAGGCCTCGAGACCAAGATAATAACTCAATCCGGGGTGCAGATTTCTCAGAAAGAGGTTTTTGAAATTCACATCCTCTTCATGTTCAGGTGAGTTATGTGCACCAAAGAAGGCTTGTCGAAAACGGTGGTAGTAGGCTTGAGGAGTCTCTTGCCGACCTTGTTTAGTTTCCAAAGCGATTAACACACCATGTTCCGACTCTGGGCCTGTGAATTCTTTAATCAGTGTCTCACATAGCAGCTGGTAGTTTGACTTGACATGAGCAGGTTGTCGGTCTAGGAAGCTTCGTACCTTTGGAGTGGATGTCGATCTGAGGATGTAAAACCTGTCTCTGTCAGTCACATGTGGTCTCACCTCTAGGTGGAAGTTGATATCTCGGATGTGGGCCTGGATGTCTGGGCCCTCCGTGGAGTTCAGGTTGAACTGAGTGATACTCTTAACCAGCTGGTTGAGATCTTTACAGGTCATCCCCTGTGCAGCTTTGGAGTCTGCCTGAATGAGCTCTCTTTGTTTGTTGGCAGTGAACAGTTCTGTGGTGAAGGCTGGTGACCTTTCGGGTTGTGGCCATTCACTTCTTTCACTGTATGCCAGTTCTTGGATGGAGGACTCTGTTCTGCTCAGCAGTGGTGATGCTGAGGGAGGTCTCTCCCTTCTTGGCTCTGGTTTCTGTTTGAAAATGTGCTGGAGTTCATCTCTGACCGCGTAGAGTTCGTCGTTGACGTCATCTCCCTGTTGGGTCAGATGGTCGATTTCAGCACTGCACCTTTCCAGGTGGTCTTTCAGAGCAATGATCTTAGAGTTCTTGACTTTAATGTCAGCTTTAGCTTTCTCTAGCTGGTGTTCAGCAGACTGGAGTTGGTTTACCAGGTGCTTCTGGACAGTCTTTAATTCTTGTTTGTCACGTTCAGTGACTGCAAGGGCTTCTTGGAGCTTGTAAACTTGCTTCTTTGTTTCTTGCTTCACTTTGTCGGGCACTTCGAGTTCGACTTGAGCTTTCACTTTGAGCTGGTCAGTGCAGAGTTGAGTGTGCATCAGCTCTCTCAGGAACTCAGTGGTTTGAAGCTTGAAGTCGTCCTGGACTTTCACTTCCAGCTTGTCTATGCGGCTCTGGGCACGTGTCAGCTCCTCCTGAAGGTGGGTGATGTGCTTGTCGCTTAGTGTCAGCTGGGCTGTGAAGGCATTGCTTAGGGAACAGATAATCTTGGTTAGTTCCGCGTGGTTGTGGTTCTGATTCTGGCTTGAATCATGTGTCAGGAATCTTCTCAGCGTTATGATTATTATTAAAAATAATAACAGTTCAAATGTCTTTGGTGTGAGGCAGTCTGCAATGCCTCCGAGCCAGGCGTCCACGTCAGTGGGGTTTTTTGTCCACGACATGTTGGCACGCTGGGGTGAAGAGACTGACACAGATCTGTGTGGGGTGTAAGCCTATATGTGGTTGAACAGCTAAGTGTCGTTTCAGTGACTGTACAACAATAGTGAAGTGTTGTAATGTCTAAGTGTTGGTCTCAGTGTAGACAGGTAGGTTAGTGATGTGGAAACTTTGTCACTCAACTAAGTGAGGGAAAGAGAGAAAAAGGTTAAAACAAATCTCAATTGAAAGGATTTTTTTTGTTTTGAAAAGCTGGTTTAAACTCGTGATGTGTCACTCAACTGAGTAAGGGGAAAAAAGAGAGAGAGGTTAAAACCAATTTCAATAAAACAAGAAAGAAAATTCTTAAGTAGGAGAAATATTATTTTTCTCGTAAATGCTTCCTATCGGTGAGAATCTGTTTCCAGAAAGGTAAACAATATTATTGCTTATGTTTACAAGGAAAAATAATACAATAATAATGCTGATACCTTTTTCCGAGTTTTACAGGATTGACACCACACACCGTCAGTTGGACCGCTTACAGCTGGGATGCTATGAAGGCGACGGTTGCTCAACACTGGTCTCTGTTAATTGATCTTGGATAAGATGTTAAATTGTAAATTGCGTTTACAAAGACAGAGAGAGTATGGAGAACAAGAGAGGGTTTGATTACAAATCAAATACCTAATAATTGTTTTCTTTGGAAAAATTATCTTTCTCTTTCTTTAGACTCGATTGATGGTTCTTCCAGGTTTGTTTCCTACAAATGTGAAGGATGGGAAATCAGGACAGAACAGGAAGGATGTAAGAAGGAAAGGAGGGAAGGAGATTGGATCCACAAATGGCTCTGGAGCCTTTGTCGAACTACAAGTATAGAATTGATAGTTGCCAACCAACTAAACATTCAAAAATAAAGCTTTGTAAAGAGAGGGTTATCTCTGATTTATTTGAAACTTGTAGTGAGATACCAATGTCTCCTATTGAGGCCCAGGTGTGTCGCTCCACAGCGACAAAAAGAGGTAAATGGGTAAAATAGAATGGTTAAGTTTATAACCACAACTTGAGAAGGAGGTTACAACGCAATAACAATAAATGAGCAAGTAGGAGTCTAACAATATTTGAAATAGGGAAATGTGGGTTGAATAAGTTTACTTAACTTTCAAAGTTCAAAACGTATTCACCTTAAGTGATTAAATCTAAAAGAGTAATTTAGAAATTATGAAAATTATGAAATTAGATTTATCAAAAATAAATCTAGAAATCATTAGAAATTACCTGTTTAGAAAAATAGATTTTCAATTTTAATTTCCTTTTTTAAATCAAATTAGAATTTGACAATTAATAATCATAAACCAGTATTTTCTTTTTCAAGTAAAATGCAGGTAAACGAAATTAATAATTGCAAACGAAATTTCCTTTTCACTGAAAATATGGGTAATTAAAATATTAGACAGGTAAAATAAGAAAGAAGAAAAGACCAACAGGTGTAAAAATCAAGGTGTTTAAATGGTTAAATCACTTTAACGTTGTTCAAACAGACACTGTATTTAACCACTGATGTTAATACAAATGACAAACGTAAATAATGCTTAAGGCTTTAGCATATAGGCCTCACTGTAAACAACTGCCTAGGTTAGGTTAGCTTAGCCAAGGGTTAGCAGCTAGCTTAGCCACCAAAGGGTTTGTTTACACTGTGGTCAGGGCTTTGCTGTGGCTCTGATCATGCGAGGGTCAGAGTTCCCCCGGAAGCGTTGGTTAAGACTTCCGTGTCACGATTGTAACTATGGCGACAAAACAACGCTAGTGGGCAAACATGTGAATTGCAGTTTGTAAACAGTAATGCATGTTACATGAAATGTCGGCACATTTCAACAATGTTCAAAGAATATACACGTCGATCATATTACGTGAAATGTCGGCGCATTTCAAAAATACAAATAAAGGACACCACTCGTAGTTTTTACGACGTGGGGCTTCACTCAGTTGTTTAAGAGTGAGATTAACTTTAAAGGGCAGCTTTGCGCTGTAATAGATGGAACAATAGCGATCTCGGCGGATCGTCTCTGTGCAATGTTATCTGAGCACACAAAAACAACAGGGTTCCTAACTGTTGGTTAAGTTTCAACGTCAAGCTTTACTTGAACACAACTTTAAATAATTCCTATTCAACTACACTCGGACATACGCAGTGTTTACGCGAGAATTAATTTAACTGACACAGATAAGCTTATAGTTTATCACGGGGATTGCCGTGGGACACGCACGGACAACCTGAGAAATAAAGACTAATCTGTGAGGAGAATATTCGTCCTTGCAGTGGAACACGCACTGAGTGACAATCAGATAAATAAGGAACGTTAGACGAGGAACACGCTCATCCGTCCTTTACATGGTTATTTTAATTACTGCAGTTTTAATTTCATTCAGCTCTCTGACTGATACAAACACACATAACGTTATAGCTATTTGAAAGACTCTGGAACACGCAGACGTCTTAAGCTATAAGTATTTCAGAAATTGAGGGACACGCTCAATCCTTACCTTATCATTGTGTGAGATCTTATATCTTGGGTTATTTTACTGCAGTTTAAAATAAAATAAAAATAGGCAGGCAGCCTAGACTAGAGTAACAGCTCTCTCTGTGTATTCACATTCATTCAAACAGGGCGCGCGGCGCTCGCTGCATACGTCATACACACAGACTCGGAGGTTCGGATCTCTCCCTTCGCATACTATGAAAATATAATTACTTCGTATATGCTTACAATTTAGGTTAAACTTCCCGCATTCTTCTCCACCAATATAATGTAGCGTTTATACGCCCACGTATAAATATTATTAATTATTATTCATAACGGAATATGACCAATAATTAATATTTTAATTATTTTTAATTATCTTCAGAATTTACTGTAGCAGAATCAATAGTATGATCATTTTATCAGTTCATCCAATGAACAGAAAGCATAAACAAGTATTAACTCTAGGAAATATAATATCTTCCTGGTCAAGAAAGAATTAATCCCCAGCTAACAATAAATTACGAAGTAAATTAAGGGTAACAGCATAGGTAACTTAAATCGAAGTTCAAGACAATAAATCTGATAAGCACATACACGAGTAATCTCTTTTCAAATACAAACAATACTTTATTGATTATATAGACTACTAACACATAAAGCTAATATCTAACACAAACACACGCACACACGCACACATACACATTCATACGCGTTGCAGAAAGGGATAGAGTGAGGAAAGAGTGGGTTTAAGAGTGAAAGGATGAAATCTCACGATTCCATATACACTAGACATGACCTGAACGAACCATCAATCATTAATTTAATCCTTCTATCGTTTTAGGCAGGTTATTAAAGTTATATAAATACACCAGTTAAGATTTTAGCCTGCATGGAGGTACTTGCGTATTTGCTTTTGGGGATTCCCTTTTTGTTGCGTGAAAGGGGTTTTCCCGGTCCGTTCGGTCTCCTCGTGCCTGATGTCTGGATCACGTGGTCAGTCACGTGGTGTGCTGGCGGAATGAAAGTCTTTGTTTGAAGCTGGCTTTGCAGAAGAAACGTGGCTCGAAATCTTGTCGCAAAACTTAACTTAGAACCGACACTCACAACGGAAAAGAAATGAAACTAAGAAAAGAAAGGAAATTGAGAGTAGATGATGATGGCTTGAATGAAGCTATTTAACCCATGTTCTTCAGATCTTGATTTGGGTTGTTTCGTTTGCGCGTTTACATGGTTCCTATAGAGAGAGAGAGAGCTTCGAGAGCAGCGAGAGAGAGAGCGAGAGAGAGCAGCGAGAGAGAGCAATTTGTTTTTGGGTCTAAGGTTTTAAACTAAAAGTTTGTCCAACCTCCAGGATGAGTTCTGGCCAATTAGACACTGGCTGAATTTAGGAGGTGACGTTCTTTTCAGTTCTGATCGTAAATCATGCTTATCTGTGCTCTCCTTACTAACAGAGAGAACAGGGGCCACAGTTTAGACATGATTTCTAATTAAAAGAAGATCAAAACATATTACACCGATATCATTCAAGCCATCTTGCTAGTTGTGTTCGTAAGATAGCATTGATATGAAACAGTACACACTTTCATTCATTCACTCCTTCTAATAGTTAATATAATAACTATTACCTGAATTAAATGGGATCAAAACATATTATCTTATTAAAATATACATATAAGTGGTGGAAACAACCCAGGATTAGGTAGTTGCATGATTGTTTGATCATGAGTCCATTGAAAATTGTTCTTGAATGATTTTATGTATAGTTATTGATAAGAATCAGTTCTCTGGTGAAGAGGCAGAACTCTGTTTGTTCAGAGGTCTTAATGAGGAAGTGTTCAGGAATGTTGTCGGGGGTTTCAGTAACATCTGCTGGTGTCGATTCTTCTTCTAAAGGGTCTTTTGCAGACTCTCTGGCACCGGGATGGGTGACTTATGGCTCTGGTCTTGGTGATTTGACTCTGGAATGTGCGGACACTGTCTTTATCTTAACCAGTAAGATAGTAGGCCACAAAGCTAGCCATTGACCATTTATGTGTTAGTGCCGGGGGCTCTTTCAATTAGTCAGACCGGTGATGATCATGAGACGTTCTGAACAAATCTTCCCCCCTCAGTCATCGAGAAGTAGAGAATTTGAATTAATATTCAAAAAGAAGATTAGTTGGTGGTTGCTTTCTACCCATTGTCGCTACAACATGACGTATGCAAATGACAAATCATGTGCCAATATCATCGGGTGAGATGATATAGAGCCAGAATACCAAATTTCAAACCTTGGCCACAGGATGCGTAAAGCCCCAGTGAAATGAAATCTGTAGTTGTGGTGCTCCTAAATTTTTGGTGGGTGCTCCTAAATTTTTTGCTGGTGCTCATAACTTTTTGAAGTTGGGAGCACCAGTGTTACCAAGTAAAAAAGTTAATTTCGAGCCCTGCACAGTCACCGTTTTTTGGTCCCGGGTAGGTACTGCAACCACAAATTTGGAGAACACATCAGTAAAAATTAAGACATTCTCCTTACGATCACTGGAAGACTCTAGAACCATAAAATCCATGGCTACTACCTCAAATGGTCTTCTAGCCAACAAACTGCCCATTTCTGTTACTAACTTTGGCACTGGAGCTTTTGCCACAATACATCTCTCACAATGCCTACAGTAAGTTTTGATATCTTGAAACATTGGCCAATAACATCTAGCTCTGACCAGCTTAAAAGTGTGCTCAACGCCCTGATACCCATGTTTGTCATGTAGCCCATGAAGGACTTCCTCCTTCATGCTCTGAGGTAGTAGCACCTGTTTAATTTGGCCTTGCCTAGTTTCAACAAATTGGCGATACAAAATGCCAATGTTGGGTCCGAGTCCACCTTTGTCTAGTCCGAGCCGAGTCCAAGTCCTTAACAATCAAGTCCGAGTCCAAGTCCGAGTCCAAAGAGGGCTGAGTCGGACTTGAGTCTGAGTCCTTAACATCCGAGTCCAAGTCGAGTCCGGCCGAGTCCACAAAGATTTAAATGATTTGAAATTGACCTTTCACAAAGACACTTACTGTTGCTACGTCCGACAAGCCATTCCGCTCTCACTCCACACATCATGTTCTCACACAGTGAAACATATATTGCGGAGCAAAGTGGACACTGACAATGTGCCAACAGACAAGACAGAGCAGGTTACTTTTGGTATGAAATAAAGAAAAAAAAAATTCTTTTTTTAATTTTTATGAAATGCAAACAATAAATACTGTTTTGTGGTGCTTTAATGTGTAGGCCTCAGTTCAAGCATCACATGAACTGATAATCTCTTCTAGTTATAGCACAAATTAAACATAAATGAACACCAGAACTGCAAAAAGAAATCAATACATACACATTTTTCGTGTACACAAAATACACAAAAATGGTGGATATCTGCATTATGAGATACAAATACAAAGACCCTACGAAAGGTCTAAACACTGGGCTTAATTAACAATTGTTAATTAAACAATTAATATATTTTAACCTTTACAAAAGGATTGCAATCCATAGTTGCAGTCATACCGTTTACAGGGTTGCCAACTTTGGGACTTTGGCTGGAGTGAGACTCTGTAAAACATCAGTGCGCGCGCGTAACCCTAACCCTAATTTTAAAAACATCAGTCCTTGTTTACTTGGTATATATTGTTTACTTGGTTTATTGTTTTTTTATTGTTAAATGTAAAATTAATTTATTGATTGCACTATAAAAAAAAATAAAGATAGAGGTGATTAAATAACAAACATGTAAAACAACAACATCAAAACAATAAAAAAATCTCAAAAAAAAGGGACACATAATAGTTACTTCACCTCCCCAGAAAACCACAACACAAGTTTCACACATTAGGCCTGTTGTAGCCTATGCCACAGTGGCAGTGTTGGCCTGCTTCACTACCTCTGCAGGAGGCTCGTATCTGAAGCAGGGTTCAATCCGTTCATGAATGTTCATTGCGTCTGTCACGTGACAAATGAACGAAAGACTCAGAAAGTAATTATTTATGTTCCCTGTAAATTATTTTTGACTGCATTATAATGATTTCTTAATTCAGAATATGATAAAGACTGCGTAGGTGCAGGGGCGTGTCTAGAGCATTTTCAGTGGGGGGGCCATGCTGGGCCACTGCCTCCAAACGGGGTGGCCGCCAGTGACCAAAAAAAAGAAGCTAAATTCTACAGTAGCCTATATTACGTAAATCCTACTGATTTTATTTTTTTAACTTGAATAAAGTTACTTGTAAACTTGTAGTAATAAAGCACATTTTTGATTAATTTAGTTTTTTGTCATCCCTGCATCCATTAAGTTAAATTTGAGAGCCAGTGTTTATTATTTTTTTGTGTTTTCATAAAACTAACAAGTTTATAAAATAAAAGCAATTTTAATAATGAGCCATTTTAAAAACCCAGAAGCAGAAACGATGTCAACTATTTTCTTTTAATTAGTTTGGCCATTACAATATACAGTAGTTTTATTCACAATCTCTTTCAAATAATAATAATAAAAAAATAAAATAAAAACAAATTCCCCCCACTGTAATAATTCAAATGGTTTGGCCAAAACATCAGTGTTTCATTCAGCATTTCTTTCTATGTTTCTTTCAGACTCATTTACAAAAAAAGCTGAGTAACTCAGAGTTAAAGGGATGGTTCACTTTGCAATAAATTTTTGGTATGTTTTAGCTTACGTATGTTTAAGGGCATTCAAGATGTAGGTGTCTTTTTTTCCGCAGTAGTTTCAATTTTGATATTTTTAGGTCAAACCATTCTCTATAATGCAGGTCTATGATCACTATCTCAAAGAGCATGCACAATGAAGTCCAAATTAAACCCATCGTAAGTACACATTGATGGCCTAAGACACGAAACGAGCGGTTTGTGTGAGAAAAAGAGCAGTATTTATATCGTTTTTACCTCTACACAACCACGTCCAAGTGATCTGAGGGCGCACGCGCTTCCTGGTGTGTGACGTGTGCGCGCGTTCTGGCTTAGTCTGCGCAAGCTCCGGAAAGAGCCGGATGTGTACAAGAGGTAAAAAACGATAAAAATACTGTTCGTTTTCTCACACAAACCGCTCGTTTCGTGTCTTAGGCCATCATTGTGTACTTAAGATGGGTTACTTACTCACAACTTGCGACCGTTGTTTCTCTGGCGCTGCACTTCTTTGAATCGCGAACTTCAGTAGAGTCTATAAACTGATTGGCCGTAAAATGAACCAATCACAAGACATCTTATAGGGGGGGCACCTGGGGTGGCCAATCGAATTTCAGGGGGGGCCGGTGCCCCCCCTGGCCACCACGTAGACCCGCCCCTGCGTAGGTGGATGTGTTCGGGGAATTTGGCTGTTAAAAGTATAACATTTAAAGCCCCTTAAATGAACGAAATTACTCAAAAAAGATTTGTTCATTTTAATAAACGAGATCGAACAAACGAGTGAGTAAAATGATCCGAACTTCCCATCACTCACAGGGCGCCATCAAGTGACAGTCTGTTCCTGGTGTCAGTCTTGTTTAGGCCAATAACTGAAAAGGTTCGCTCAGCATCCGCATTTGACTGTGGCAGGCTCAACACAATCTGGGCAACCTTTGATAATTTTTTTTGATCATCACACAAAATGGGGGAAAAAGTTTTTGCACTTTAAAAAAAGCAAAAATGTTTTTCACAATTTTAATCACATTTCCTGCATTTACAAACCTTTAGGTAGCCTGACTACGTCAGACTTCTTACTTCCGCTCAATTTCATTTCGCTTCTGTACTCAGTCTGAGACAGCGTAATAGCTTTCCGTTTTCCTCCGGCCTGAAAACAGCCGGCCAATCAATGAACAGAGGGCAGGCTGAGAGCCGTGACGTAGACACTAATTGTACCGTGGATGCGTAGATTTACTTCACATAATCTGCAAAAGTCGTTCACAGCCATGTTCACTCCGGTATTTCGCTCGATGGTTTTGTTTTCGCATCATACTACATGTGTTTACAGTGGAAGTTAGATGCGGCTGAGCATGCGCATAACACACGTCATAACCAAACGTTATGTGATTGGCTTACGGGAACCAATGATTTTAAACTTCAGACAAGCGCCTCCCCGCGAGAAAGAAAACGCTTTTCAATTATGCCATGCCAGACTCTGTCTACGAAGCAAAGCGAAGTAGCAGAGTTTGGTATTACCAGGCTAACCTTTAGGGACTATGGTGATACAAAATCCAGGAAATAATTAAGTTGATTATAATGATAAACTCTGCCAAAAAGAATATGTAGGCTACTAAACTATGTATAAGAAAAATATGTCTTACTTTCTTTATTGTTTAATAGGGGCCAATTGCCAAGACTTGAGAGAATCATTTTATAAAGTCAAAAATGTTCACCATTAATGTTTTGTGTGCAAATAAAGTTTAAATAATGTGAGACTCAATTTCCACTATAATATAGAAACAACATAAAGACAGTATATTTTAAACAATTGTTTAATGCCTTTTTTTATGAATGAAGGCCAGTATCACTCTGATGTCTCCATGAAAATGATTTTTTACTTTTGAAAATTATAACAACTTTTAATATAAGTGAACTTAAAACTTTCCTCACATAAACCCAAAAATAAATGTCATATTTACATGTGCCCTTCCTGTGCCCTTCCTGTCTAACAGGTATGAAATATACAGAAATTGAATTAGGTTATCAAACAGTCCACACTGCGTAAATTATAAATTAAATATAGATTAATCCTTATTAAAGCTGCAAGCGTTCTTTAGTCAAGAGCAGTGAGTGATTTTCTCTGTTCCCTTTGTTCTTTGGTTAACTTTACTGACTACAGAATTAGTGGCTGCTGTCACTTTAAAATCTGCCGCTGCTGACAGGATCTCACGTATCTCATTTTCTCATTTACTCTTGTTCATTTAAGACTTTATGTAACTAATTTAAGACTGCTTATTGTTATGAGGATACTCGACAAAACTGACATTTTGGCATGTGTTATTGTTCGTTTAAGCGCAAAAGAGAACTGCCCAGCAAAACTGATTCTGACGCACTGTCTGTGCGCTTGATACTGGCGCGAGTCTTTCTGTGCGTTGTGTGTTTGAGTGTGTGCGTCAGGACATACACAGACAGCGCGATACCTGCTCATTATAACTTTCAGTGAGGTATTTTTAGTGTGTGCAAGCAACGTTCTTGGACGCGGCTGCACGCATTGACACAGGCAGGCGCTCCGTGTCCTGCTCGGTCCTGCTCCTCTTTGGCGATGACGGTGTGTGGTTAAAAAATCATAACAAACTAATTTGAAAGTGGGGGGGGGGAGACAAACGGGATTTCGAAAAGAGGGGTGGACATGTCCCTCCTGTCCACATAGGAAATTACACCCGTGAGTGAAAGGCACACCATTTTGTTATCTACTTACCTTGATTGTCATCCAAACTTTCAAACGCGCATCAGTAGGCTCCGACTCCGAACCTATGCTCTGAACTCTCTCTGAACTTCTCACACGCAACTGACGTATCAGGTGCAAGGTTTTCAGCGAATCAACGATCAGAATATACTGCTGTGAGAACGTTGTAGGCAGATAGTCATCAACAGAAAATGAACGGATTGAGAGGGGAGAAAAATGGATTTTGGCGTGACATTTCTTGCGTGTGCGTCAGAGCGTGAGATTGATCCTGAAAGCGTGAGTGTCACGCCAGATGCGTGAGAGTTGGCAACCCTGCGTTTACCTACTGTACATCTTTCAGAATCTGCAAGGTAATGCTCATGAATGCAGCACGATGCATTAAGAGGGGAAGGGGATGCAAGGGGAAACTTTTGAGCAAGATGATGATGATGTTTACATTTTTCTTATTTTGTTTTACATGCTAATATCTTATTTAGCCTCTGAAGGGCAGGACTAAATTAATTAATGAATTTGTAAACAAAATAAGAACAATTTACACAAATGATCCAGTTCAAAAGTTTACACCCCCTGGCTCTAAACGGATACTTCCTTCTTGAGCATCACTAAATGTTTGCAGGGTTTGTAATAGTTGTGTATGAGTCCCAGGGCCCTATCTTACACCCGGCACAATGCAGCACCAAGCGCAACGCAAATGTTTTTTGCTAGTTTCAGTCCGACGCAGTTATCATTTTCACGTCCTGCACCATATTGTTTAAAGCAACTCTATGGAACTTTTCCTCTGCAGTCCCCCTACAGGTTGGAAGCGGAATTGTCCGTTACTGCTGTCGTAAATCATTTAGCCTACCGCAGCCTACTGTCGCACGCACACCCACTGTTTATCCAGCACCGGCTTTGGAATGAACGATATCCACAGACAAGGTAGAGTATGATGCATGATTTTATGAAAGCATGATGTATTGCGACATGGAAGTTGCATGTATTGCGACTTCCACTTCTTCTACATCCACCAGGAAGGGGGTCGAGAACAGCTTGATTTGTTTTTCAATGACGGAAAAATCTTGGAAACGCTGGTTGAATTCTGTCACGAGAGATGCAATCACAGACACATATTTCTCCTTTTTAGCAGAAAGGTCGGCCTTTGGAAAAGCAGACTTGATTTCAGACAGCGCAGGGAAGTGTGCAGCATTAAAGCTTCGTAGTTGTGTCTCAAACAGGCGGAGCTTTACACAGAAGGCTTTCATGTGCGCATACAGGTGTGGCACCAGCTGTTCTTTGCCTTGTAGGTTCTTGTTCAGTGTATTCAGATGATGAGTAAGATCAACTAAAAATGCCAGGTCGGCCAGCCACAGAGGGTCACTCAGTTCATGAAGAGGTCGGCCCTTCTCTTTCATAAACTGATCGATTTCTGATCTCAGCGAATAAAACCGCTGCAGCACATAGCCGCGGCTCAGCCAGCGCACCTCAGAGTGGTAGAGTACATCCCCGTATTCAGCATCCACATCAGAAAGGAAAGCTCTAAATTTTCTGTGGTACAGTCCTTTAGCTCGAATTATGTTGACAGTTTTTACAACAGGTCATCACATCGCCCAGCTGGACAGTCTTGGCACACAGTGCTTCTTGGTTGATTATACAGTGCATCCTAACAGCCTCACCTCCGCTCTCTTTTACCTTGGCGCACACCATCGATGCCATTCCTTTGCGATCGCACGTCATGGCTGGAGCTCCATCCGTTGTAGACATCTTACTTTCCAGATTACCACACAGGCAACATCATTGCTCAAGGTCTAATGCGCTGGCATCATGGTCGTTGTCGTTGTCCGAAGACCGCATGGTTTGCATGACAACAGACAGCGAGGCTAACGTAGTCAGTGCACTATGGATAAAGAAATGGCAGTGTCTTCCTTGTTTTGGCCACCGGCTTCATATTGCCATTGATAAGCAATTTTGGTGCTTCTGTGAAATGAAATTCAAGTAAAATAGATGTTTAAAAATACAAAGAAAAATTATATAATAAGCAAAATTATTATAATTTTTATTTATTTATTTAAAAAATAATTATATATATATATATATATATATATATATATATATATATAATTTAAATACAATATATAATGCAATTACAGCAATATAATAAATGACATGAATGACAAATTAAAATATAATAATTATAATATAAAATAGTAATATAAATAAAATAAAATGTCAAACCTTCACACTTTGAACGTTTAATTGACAATATTTTTATGTCTATCTTTTTATGTGTATTTTAAATGTTTTCCGGAGCATGCAGAATCCTAGAATAGACAGAGTCATTGGAGTTTGCAAGAAAGTGGTCGCTGCTTTTTCTAGCAGCTGGAAAAAGAAAAAAGCACTTGCTTCCTCAACACAAACTGATCACAGAGTCACCAACAAGATGGGTCTCAAGACAACACATGATTGAGAGGTTTCTCAAGCAAGAAAAGGCCATTCGTCATGTTTTAACTGCAGACAAAAAGCACAGGCACCTTGTGCCAACATGGCAAGATGTTGAGGTGCTGGAGGCGGTAAGCAAAGCACTTGGTCCTCTGCTAGAATTTGCATACGCTCTGTCAGGTGAGCAACTTGTAACAGTTTCTTACTTAAAACCCGTGTTGTCCTTGTTCAACACTGAAGTCCTGGCAGTGAAGTCTGATGACACAGACCTAGCAAAAAAAAAAAAAAAAAAACATTCTGGAGTACCTAGTGAAAACACCAATAGAAATACATTAACTTACAAGACACTTGAGCATAAACATCTTCTGATACTTCCATTTTCAAATATAGACAGCATAGCAATAGCATACATAATAGCATAGACAACATTCCAATAGTCCAATTTGTACACAGATGTAACATCTTCAAATACAACACCACGATATATGACAAACACCAAAGAACTTTCATAACATTATTGATTTTATAAAACACTTGAAGCGTTGCACTGTGTTTACCATGTAAACTGACTGACACGAAAGAGAAGAAATTGCTGAATAAAGTCTCTTTTTTTTGTGCACAAAAAGTATTCTGGTTGCTTCATGACATTAAGGTTAGACCACTGTAGTCACATGGACTATTTTAACGATGTCTTTACTACCTTTCTGGGACTTGAAAGTGCCAATGGTGTTGCTGTCAATGGGGGTGGGGGGTCAGAAAGCTCTTGAATTTCATCAAAAAATATCTTAATCTGTGTTCCGAAAATGAATGAAGGTCTTACATGTTTGGAACGTCGTGAGGGTAATTAATGACAGAAATTTCATTTTTAGGTGAATTAACCATTTAACTAAAAATATACACAAGCTTAACAGAAATTATTCTGATTAGAGCGTTTTCCAACGTAATGACGTAATGAAACAGACAGCCTGTTTTTAGGATATTAAAGAAATGTAATTTTGCCAAAAAAGAACGGTTATTCTAAATAAATGTTTATTTCAAAGCAGCCTACTTCAGTGTGATATATTGCCATATTATCATGCTTAACACTGAGAATAATTGTAATGTGACCATCAGGTGCGGATCTCTAAATCAGAGAAAATTATAGGTTTGGGTGGGTGGCAGTTGGGTGATTTATTTTTAGCAGCGGATTCAGGTGACGTTAGAGCTGATTCACGCATCTCTAGCACACAAGCCCCTGTCACACAAGTTGCCAACTTTCTGCAGAGTCAATAGCTACAGACCTCCAAACTTCATGTGGCCTTCAGATTGGCTCAAGAACAGGGTGTAGAGATCTTCATGGAATGGGTTTCCATGGCCGAGCAGCTGCATCCAAGCCTTACATCACCAAGTGCAATGCAAAACATTGGATGCAGTGGTGTAAAGCACGCCGCCGCTGGACTCTAGAGCAGTGGAGACGTGTTCTCTGGAGTGACGAATCACGCTTCTCTGTCTGGTAATCCGATGGACGAGTCTGGGTTTGGCGGTTGCCAGGAGAACGGTACTTGCTTGACTGCATTTTGCCAAGTGTAATGTTTGGTGGAGGGGGGATTATGGTGGGGGGTTGTTTTTCAGGGGTTGGGCTTGGCCCCTTAGTTCCAGTGAAAGGAACTCTTAATGCTTCAGCATACAAAGGCATTTTGGACAATTTCATGCTCCCAACTTTGTGGGAACAGTTTGGGGATGGCCCTTTCCTGTTCCAACATAACTGCGCACCAGTGCACAGAGCAAATGGTGGGCCAACTCCATAATTAAACCCTATGGATTAAGAATGGGATGTCATTAAAGTTCATATTCATGTAAAGGCAGAAGACAATCGCTGTGATTTGTTCTACTCAGGCTTGACTCTCACTTGAGAGATGAGAGTTAAGCACCTTCTGTGGCTCGGGTACCACGGCCACTATGCACGGGAGGAGTCGAACAGGAATATTGTTGCAACCCTCTGAGGTCGGCAAACGCGCCCCCGCGTTTTGCTGGATTTTTTTCACATAGAAGCAACATAAACTTAAAAAAGTCCGTCATTTACGGTCATATTAATAAAATAAATACATGATTATAAACTATAGAGGGTCTTCTTTTTTTTGTGTACACTCACATTAACATCAAAACCTTGTTTTTATTTTTAAATAAATAAAATAAACAGGGTGCGCTTTCAGCTCACTCTGTCTCCGCAAAAATCTTTTTGAAACAAGTCTGGAAAATGAACTGAAACTCAGCTAATACTTATCACACAACCATGAAACATGCGTCTAAAGAAAGCTTTAAATTTCTACTTTTAAATAAAACAATTCACATTCAAAACAAATATTCTCCTGCAATGTAATCTGTAAGAAACTAAAGAGAAGTACAGTTTCTCCCGTCTCACCTAATTATCGGTAATGAGTTCACACCCACTCGCAGAGCGCGCTATTCATAAGATAATGAGCTGAGGTGATCTATGCAAAATAAGGTAAACGCCCCCTGAAATGCCTTAAAACCAGCAAGTTTCATTTATTCACTTTCCTGTGCTGTTGGAAGATGACACGAGTTCAAATTTTGCTCAGAAGAAGAGCAGGACTCTGACGACGAACGTTTGTATTTTGAGCGACGAAAGTTGAGCGACTTGATCCAGCCGTGGATAATATTTCGGGTAAGTCTTTTTAAATTTACTTGCATTAGTTGACACATGTTCGCATTTATGAGGAAAAAACAATATTACGTGACAGTTCTCCATTATGGACGCGAGCGCTCTGAAGCAGCACTAAAAGACTTTCAAACTTTCACAGAGACTTCAAAACAGAAAGCACAAATCCATTCTTTAAAACGAATTTCGTTTTGTTTTAATTGTATCTTAATTTTAATATTATTTTCATTAACAAATTTCCTGGATTTAATACATAAAAAGTAAATAGGCTAGCAATCACAACATAAGGTGCTTGAACTGGAGATCAGGGGTGCGTTTCCCGAAAGCATCGTTGGCCAACTATGGTCGCAAGTTCCGTCGTTACCAATAGAGTTCAATGGACATTGCGATGAACTTGCGACCATAGTTGGCCAACGATGCTTTCGGGAAACGCACCCCAGAACTGGAAGATTGTAACTCAGACGAACGGCAGCATGTTCAAGAGCGAATTGATCACGCCGAGTAAACACCGAGTTTTCACGTGAGTAAATACGTGAACTCAAGTGGTCTAGTGGTAGAACATTTGCCTAGCGTGTCAGAGGTTTTGAGTTCGAATCTGCACTCATAGTTTTTTTTTTTTTTTGTCAAATCAGATTATGTTTATCAGTGGTTGTATATCAGGCAGAGACATGTGTGTGTGTGTATTTTGTTTTGTAATTTCACTGGAACGAAAAGAGAGTCTCCACAACGGATTGAAGCGCGCGTCCGAGTGAAGACTGCGCGAGCCTAAAACAAACACAGTATCCGCGTCTGACTCGCGGGAATCCACGGCGCAAACCTGTGAGGGGCTGTGTTTTCTCGAGCCCCATATCAGCTCAAGAAAACACAAGTTTATTCAGATCATTACTTGTTTACACCGTCTCGCAGCGCTGTGAGGAATAATAATAATAAGGGAAAATGTCCCTCAAAAGGTAGATGTAAACAAACTATTAAAAGGTAAATATAATTTTTTTTTCTTTAAATAATTTTTATTGCGTTTTATTAGTAACAAATTTGGGGAGAGGATAAATATTCCAAAACTGAAAATACAGTATGAGAATTTACTGCACAATTACTAGACATGTTTACCTTGGATATTATACAATTTACAAGCACAATTTGTGGAAAAAAAATGTATATAAAAAATATAAATAAAATTTATTTTTGTGTATAAATATATACACATGTATATGTGTGTGTGTGTATGCACACATATATATTTGTATAAGCAACGTATTAAACTGCAAATTAGCATTTATATTCCTTATAATAAAAATGAAAGACCTATGTTACAGACATATGAAAGACAACATTTCGTTGATTAGTTTTGGATAGATTATACATTTTTACTGTAAAATATCTGCCACCTCAAATAAGCTTTTATTTGCCAATTTTTTGGTCAAAAATAATCAAATAATCAATCAAATCCTTAACTTTGAAATATGTATGATAAAATGTATACTTTAGTTTGTACAAAGAAAGATGACACTTGAATTGTTGTTTATTTAAATATTTACAAGGTAGATGTAAACAAACTATTAAAAGGTAAATATAAGCCTTTTCTTTAAATAATTTTTATTGTGTTTTATTAGTGACAAATTTGGGGAGAGGATAAATATTCCAAAACTGAAAATACAGTATGAGAATTAACGGCACAATTACATGTTTTCCTTGGCTATTATAGGCCAAATTGCAAGCACAATATGTGGAAAAATAAAAAAGAATTGAGATGCTTCCAACTGTTGCTCTTGCATTCTTGTGGCTCAGTGACTCACCTGAATGAATGGCTCATTAAGTATGCGGTCCTCAGGTGTGAACCACTACATATGCATGATCTGTGACGCCCACTCCGCATATGGCCTTTCCAAACAGAAAGTGCTTTGCAAAATTCAAATCAATGTATTGTGTTATGTGAAGGATTAGGCAGGGTGATTTTCACATCATTTTGAAGAAAAAACACTAGGCGATGACATCCATTAGACAAAAGTCTTATTGGCACATATTTAGTGTGTGTTTTGTGGTCTTATTTCAGAAACTTTAGTTTTTAGTTTTTTCAATAACCACGCATAAACATTATTCTCTCAAAAATGCAGACATGTACATTCTTGTTGCTCACATATTATGGTAGCCCTGTTTGTGTTAAATAGTGTGTAATTTTTTTTTGCCATTACTATGTTTATAAGCAACTGAAAAAAGCACAAATGTCAGGGCATGTCAGAACATCTCAAGGACCCCAAAAACACCTCAGACCCCAGAGGGTTAACCTCCTCTTGTCTAGCTCTGGTACAGCTACTGATTTTGCTAGATCTAATTCTGAGAAATAAGATGCAGAAATAAGGTTAAATAGGCAGCTCCCCTTATGTTCTCTGAGGTTGCAGCCACTTCCCCCTGAGGCTGGGGTGCAAGTAGGCAGCCCCTTTATTAGCCTTTAAATTAGAGTCTTTTGCTGAGGTCTCCGTTCTCCTGAGCTCCACCTAGACAGTGACATTAAGTGTGTTGGCTCTCTTGGGCCGCTGTGATAAACTGTCTTTGAGGTTAAGTATGGTTGGTCTCCTCTCACTATAGAGTTGTCCTGCTGAGGCCTCCGCTCACCTGAGCTCCAGTTAAACCGTTACATCAAGTGTTCGGACCTCTGTGATGCTGCTTTGATAAACTGTTTTTGAGGTTGATTATGGTTGGCCTCCTCTCACTCAGAAAGCTGCTCTGCTGAGGCCTCTGCTCACCTGAGCTCCAGTTATACAGTGATATCAAGTGTTCAGCCCTTTTGGGGCCACCTTGGTGAACTGTCTTGGAGGCTACTGTTTGGCCCTCCTTGAGGCCACCTTGGTAACTGTCTTAAGGTTGATTATGGTTGGCCTCCCCTTGCTCAGAGAGTTGTTCTGCTGAGGACTGTTCAAGCTACAACGACAATGGATGCCTACATAGATGAGAAATTGTGCTGTTAGGGGCTAACAGTTTAGGACCCAAGGACCAGATGTTTGAAAGAAGACCCGGAGTCAGAATTATAATAAATTGAAGAAAAGTTTTACTGAAAATAATTTGGAGTTTCATCAGCAGAAGTCAGCTTCAAGACTCAAGCCGCCTTTCCACTACACACGACAAATGACAGCCGTCGGACCGGAAGTCATTCATTTCCAATGGAGAACGGGAGCTGCGGGGAGTTCCGATCATATGCGTATGCGGAAATTTCGGATCCGATTTGAGATTCGGATGCGTTGAAATATCTGAACTTATGCGGCTAGACCGTATGCGACCGGTCAACCGGATGTGATGTATTCTAATCAAAACTATGAACACGAAGCTAGAATTACTGATATTTTAATACTTTAATGTAAACGCTATTCCTGCAAAATGACGGTTATTCATAATTATGGCTGAAAAAATATTTTTAGCATTATTAAGTCAATTGATTAGCTCTATAAAATCGACTATTTTTTATATTAGACGTATTGAGGGTCATTTGTTTTGTGTGGATATATTTATGCATGCATTACATTCATTAAAATCATTCATTTTACCATTGTGAATAGCCGAGGGTAACGGTTGCTTCACGACCAATTTCAAAGTTCTGTGCGACTGACACCAGGAGGCGAAACGCGACAATCGAATGCGAATGTCGTGTGTAGTGGAAAGGCGGCTTCACACAGGAGTTCATAGGCCGCCCTGCTAACAGTTACAAAGATCACAGTAGTTATACCCTTCACCAAGGTCTAAGCTACATCCTTGCTTCATGTTGCAGTTTCTGATTGGCTCAGAAATAGATAAACATAGTCATTTTCCACACATATACAGATAGACTGAAGCATATCTCCATCGATTATGCAGCTGACACTCGGACGCTGTTAGGCATGTCGTGAACTTCCAGTTCTCAGATTTGGTTTGCTGGGCGCCAGCATGTCCAGAACAACAACTCAGTCAATCTCCAATAATGCCAATGGTTCCTTAACCTGTAACCAAAAAGACTAACACATAGCTTTTCCAAGGTTGGATTTGGCCAGGCTCTAACTATAAACAGGAGAGTCTTCTCAAAACATCAAGATAATGCGTTCTTTCTCTCAAGGAGAGCAACACTTTAGTCTAACTGGAAAGTAAGGCTTTAACAAAGAAATGGTCCCTTAAACTAGTGGCTTCAATGACCCCTATATGTTTTAACACGTTGAAGACCTTTCTCAACCACAAAACAAGTCCCTATTTCATTTCTGGAAGCCGAGCTAAATAAGCAAGCACTGTTACTGCATTGAGCATTCAGATATCAAATACAGACATTAAAGAATACATGAAAAGAACATTTCAGTAATCACACTGGTGACTTCTATAACAAAGTAAAATCTCCAGAGAAGTCATTCAACTCATGTGATATTTAGAAGGAAAAATATTGATTAATACCTTGATTATAATCACTCATTACATATACATTGAATCAGCAGTGGATTCCAATCCACCCCCTTCAGTGCCAAGAGGTTAGAAAGTATCCTCATTTGTACAAGTCTAGCATGAAAGAATACAAAGATATTTACATGGGTTGTGACTCGTGGCAAGAGATTGCTAAAAACTGCACAAGCATCAAATGCCTGTGTAAGCATTCGAGTCAAATAAAGTATAATTTGTATGGCTGTGCTTTCGTCTGTGCGCATACGCGTAAAAAAAATGAAGTATACTTTCGGCTTTAAAGGTCATGCCCATCAGGGAGACTGACATTAACAGACCGTGAGCTCTGCCGTTGGGGCAGGCACTGTAAAAAAAGAACGCTCACCCCGGTAGGAGGAATTTACGCTCTGGTTCTTCCTTGCATGGGCATGGAGCTTAGGTTGTGGCCTTGGGTAATAGTGTCACTGACAGTTCTGTGTTGACCTGAGTGAGGGATTGGTCTTCTCAAGTCTGTTGAGTCTTCTTTGTGCTTGTCATAGCCATTTAGGCAGTTGTTCCCTCAGCAGTGGGCACTCGTTCCCCAAAGTGTCTTCGGATGCAGTGCGTGTTCCCATTCAAAAGGGAACGTCTCAGATTATGCACGCAAACATGATTCCCTGAGAAGGGGAACGAGACACTGCTTCTCGCTGCCATGCTTCAGGCATACCTGGTCACGTGACGTCTCCTTCAGACAAAAATGTTGATAACGTGTACTCTGATAACGTGTACTCTTTTTTTTTTTTTTTTACTCAAGATCACACTAGAATGATGTCACAGGCTGTCCCAGGCCATTGTCATTGTCGCATTTGAATCACATGCTTCAGACACCGGTCATGCTGGAGGCCTTCCCCAGAGTGTCTTTGGACGCAGTGTCTCATTCTCCTTCTCATGGATCCATGGTTACATGTGTAACCTGAGATGTTTTCCACCAAAATAAAAGCTCAACTGGTTTCCAGACCAAGGTCCACCCACCGCAGTCTCATAAAATCCTATGGGAAACACTGTAGGCCTAAATGATAGTGTTCATAAAAAAAAATAAAAAAATAAAGATCTTATTATTAAAATACCTCAAATGAGTATTTTAAAAAAGTGTTTTCTTCAGCCAGTTGAAGACAGTACACTTGTATGTGCACGTGATCAGGATTTTACCACCTCCACCTAATTTTGAACCAGGAAAAACCCTGAGAGTTAATGGCTGCTGAAAATTCAGTTTTGTCATGTCATGAATAAATTCCATTTTAAAATATATTAAAAACACAGCTTTTTCTAATTGTAATATTTCACAATAATACTCTTTTAACTGTATTTTTTATCAAATCAATGCAGCTTTGGTGAGCATAAGAGACTTCTTACAAAAAATCTTGCAGACCCCACACTTTTGAACAGTGTGTGCACACACAAAGACACAGACACACACACGCGCACGCGTTGGGTTTTCATGTTTTATGGAGACATTCCATAGACATAATGATTATTATACTGTACAAACTGTATTCTATCCCATAACCCTTAACCTACCCATCACAGAAAACTTTCTGCATTTACATTTTCAAAAAACATCACTTAGTGTTATTTTAAGCTGTTTTCCTCATGGGGACCAAAAAATGTCCCCGTAAGGACAAGGATTTCAGATATTGCCATCTTTGATATACTCCATATAGAGTATATATAAACCACAAACACACACACACACACACACACACACACACACACACACACACACACACACACAAATATATTCATCACCTTGTAAATCCTTATGTCAGTGACCCAAATAACACCAATAAATAGTCCCTATGTTTAAACTATAATGTTCAAAGCCAGTGAATATGTGGTGCGCTCTGAGTCTTGTAGAATAACATAGATAACCTGTGAACCCCTGTCAAATTTATTCATGATAAATGCCGGTCTATGTCAGCCTGTCATTGTTACTAACACCTGTGAGTTTTTCACTTGCTTGACTCATTTATTGAACTGCTGGTACCTATGGTGACAGAAAAAATAAAACATGTTTGTTCCTGAACTTTTGTGGCATACTGGCAATGATCACTCAGTGAGTGGGTGTATGAATGGGTTGGTTTGTTCTTAAAGTCCACCATGTTATCTGCTTAAATGCCATTGATTTTCAATGTAAAGATATTTCAGAAAAATGTACATAACATAGTTTGCACTCAGTTATGTTTTTAGGTCAGTCTGCAGATCTGACAATGGAGAAAACAATGAATTGCTCGCTTGAATATTCTGCCTTGACATTACAATCTTACCACAAGAGGGCAGGACAACTCCAAAAACCTTTGCTTCTTTGAGCTCTACTTATCAAAGCGTTTACATCAGGTGGACAATTATAGATTCATGATATATTTTATCTAAAGATAATAATAATAATAATAATAATAATAGAACCATAAGTAGAAAGAACAGTTAAATGGTTCTAAAAAATCACATGCAATTACCCTATCAGTTGAATATCTACAGTTATCAAATGTTCTAAAAAAAAAGAATAGTATTGCATAGCAAAGACTATGTAATACTCAAAAAGTAAGAAAAAATCTCAGCAGAGGCCTTGTTAACTACAACATGATTTTGATTGACTCGCTAAAATAGATGATTGCTATAGAGCCATGTGTCAACAACTGTCTGGCAGTGCAGCTTTTTACAGTGTAAACCCCCTCTCGGCTCTCACCAAACTAAACTGAGAGTCTGGGCCATAAAGGACAGCCTGTGTCTGATTTAAAAGGGGAAAGCAGCAGGTGTGACGACCGCTGTAACGTTTTTCTAATGACTATGCTGAGTTATGGCTTTATTATAGCTGTTATTTTGCTGTATCCCCATCAAAACACACAGACCAAGCCACCTGCCTTATCAGCAGTCATATAAAAACAGACAAGAGAATAATATTGGAAGTGTAGCACAGACACTGGCTATACAGTATGTGCCATTAAAAGCTAAATTAATGATCATTTTGCCGTTTACCTCATGATTTGGTTTGGTTAGATGTGTTATCAGTAAATTGTGTTGTCAATTTTCAATTTTTTATATAGTGAATAGTGAATGATATGTGGAAAATGATCTCAGCCATGACTTTTCTCTGTGGAATGGCATTTATACCAGCAGAAATAAGGCTGATTAAATTGGATTGATTCAGCAACCTTGCACTGAAAGACATCACCATAGACATCAAACAACAAGTGCTCTTGTATTGGAGTGCAATATGCATTAAGTCAGAAGATCCTTCTGCAAATAGTTTTTATCACACCCAGACGAGCAATGACTTCAAGCCATTCTGGTATTCCTTCATCAAACGTGTGGCTCCACAGACCATCTATTCAGAGTGCTCAGAAATATAATCTACAAGTTAAATCTTTTAAAAATATTCAAATAAAACATTCAGACATTTGATGTTCATATGTTCTCTATTATTTTGGTGTCACCCTCAAATCTGAGTTTACAGCATCGATCCATATTTGCCATTTTTTTACAGATTAAGCATAATAATAAGGACACTTTTTAGACACTTTTCCAGTTAAAATAGCTACATGCTAAGCATGCACTACAGAACTTATCAATATAGATACATTTTAATGCTACTAAATTGAACAGCTTTTAATTAGGAAGCTGGGCAAAAGGGATGAAGTTCAATTTGTTCAATTTTCCATCTTGCCTACATAATTCTTCATGAATATGTGAAAGTGGTATTTGCTATGGGATTTTGGCCTGATATTCAGAGCACACTCAGGAACAACATAAATGTAACATATTCAGCCAAAATGTCCCTGCTCAGGTTGATCAAAAGAAAACCCTACACTAAACCGAGAGAGAGAGAGAGTGAGAGATAGTATACATTTATTCTAATTGAAGTGAGAGTTTATTTAACAGTCGGTAAAGCGATATGCATTATTATATTGATAACGGATGTTGCTGATAATTGTGAATGCTTAGGAAAGAGCTGACGTTAAGTCTGCATAAATTCAGTATTGCTGTATACCACGTTTGTGGCATTTTCGATATTTTAAGAAGGAACAAGCTTTATAATATCTGCAGTTGTTGTCTGCATAAATTCCGAGTGGAAGGTCTGATCTTATTAATTTACTTATTTAGTCATTTTGAATCTTAGATGTGACTGTTTTCCTAGTTTGTTTTTACTGCCATCATCTTTAGTGATGAAATCCATTGCAGTGTTTTTTTTTATGCTTCCATAAAACAGCTAAATGTAGAGGCATTGTTGTATCTGTATAACGACAGATATCAGAAGGTTGTCAGGAGACCTAGAGCTATGAGGCATTTTCAACACTGCTGTGTGTCCATGGATGAACCGCTGCAGTGTGGAGAGTGTTTCATGCCAAGTACAATATATCAACCCAGTATTAAATTAATTCCCTGTGGTAAAATGTAATATCAGTTGGTTAGGTTTTGGGGTACAGGAATCATCCAAATGTATTTAGTACAGATTCATTGCTTTCCAAATAACTTTCAGTTTTTCTGCCGAGCGCTGGCAGCTCAGACGTCAGAGAACACTGAAGGCCTTGGGTTGAAACTGTGATTAAGCTTTAGTGATGCCTTTTTCTTGCATGTTCCCAGAATGTGCTCATTAATCAATGGTCGAGCCCTTTTCAGCTCATGACACTCCGAGCATTAAGCAATGGTCCTGTGTTTACAGAGAGGGAGGTACCAGGATTTACACCCAAGCTTTAGTGTCTTTCAACACCTTTCGCACAAGCTCCTCTGCCTCTGCTCTCAGAGAACTGGAGTTACTGCTCACACCTGCCAGGTACAAAGGAAAGTTCTGCACTTTTTATGACGACAGGCTGATACTCTTGAAAGTAATGATTCACCAATGCATCAATAATTTGATTGCTACAATGAAAATATGTAAGGTCATGATTCTGGCATGCATTTTAATAGTTATTTTGACTCTGAAGCTCATCTAACCATGTAGTTATCAAGATGCATCAGTGTAGGTGTCTGCTATCCCTCTCATCTAAGAATATTGTTAACTCAGTATATGTTGCCTGAGCTTAGAGTATCTACCTTTATTATTTTAACTTATTTTATCACTAATAAGATGCAAAACATTACATCATTGAACACATCTTGACATACATTATGATTTGTTCAGAACAGAAACTACAGAAGCCAAAGACAAAACACACTGCCTTTCCATTAAAGCTTCTAATACAGAAATATTGCAAATGCAGATGTAAGTTTTCTAACAAAATGCATGTGTAGGTTGAATGAGACATTTAAAAACCATTTTTACAGATTGTCTTCTGCGTTGTGCTCATGAACTGAATTTGTAGCATGTCATTTCAAATTTCATCATAAATCTATCAGGAAGGTGTTAATGAACATGAAAATCAAATGCAATTACAGCAGATTATAATACACATAAGATAATAACTGATTACCTACAATAGTTTGATTACGAATGCATAGCAACAAGAATACTGTAAGATATAGCATTCAAAGCTAAGCCCGTGAAATTTGAATAAGTAGACACAGGGGACTTAAAAACAGGAACATTTGACAACACAGGAACTTACAAACACAGGTTCCACTGATTTCACTGTGTGTGTGGGTAGTTCTTACCTGCTATTTGCGTTGCCGTTAAAGTATCTGGTCAGCCAATCAGGTGGTGAGAACACTGCTCAGATGAGCCTCGCTAGGTTGCTAATAAATGAGCATAAACGGTCGTTTACATACATCTCTTAACTATCGCCCAAACAAATTAGCAGTCAAATAAGCTGTAACGTCTGTATTATACGTTAACGTAAAACGTTTTCAAAAACCATTTAGTGAAGACTTGGCCTGAGATGTAAATTTATTCCATTCAGTATTCTCTTTTTAAAAGGATCTGTCATAATTGTAACCATTGTAACCAGTGAAAAATAGTATTCATGAAATCAATATCTATTTCCATATTGCGTGCCTCTGATAATACAAGTTTAAGCCTTTGCAGATGGTGCTACAGGAAAAGGCCGTTGGTAGTGCTTTTCTTATAAGGGTTCATCAAAAAAATGGACAATTTGACATTACAATATGAAATCTGCATAAGGCACGCTGTAAAAAAATTCCACTAGACTTGTCTGTTGTGGTCAACTGCCATAAGTGTCCAAGGTAAACTAACACATAAGTGTTATTTCATGTTATGTCATGTTAGTGAATTGTTCAAAATGTACTGTTTTTTGAAAAAATAAAATATTATCCTTTGGAACGTTTACTAAGAACTCAGTAAAAGATGTTTTAGAGGGTGTACTCGCCTCTCCATTGTGACATTTAAAATATATATTTTAGAGCATTTCCTAGAACTTGTGGCTCAAATAATCTTGTTGCTGAATTTGGCGCATTGAAGCCCATGGACGCTTAACTAAAAGCATGCAAGGGGTCAGGGTTTGACTGGTTAGTATGTTCAAGTAAACCCCTGCTGGTAAATGCCGTAACTACACCATTCTGGGAGCTGAAACCTTGTTTCTCTATTGACAGCCCTTCAAAAGTAACCGCTTATACTGGTGAAACAAAATGTTATTATATTATGGTATATTTTTAGCAACAGACCCCTTTTGGAGGGATCATAAAAGCGTAAATGAACTTTTTCTGCCACTGACTGCTCAGCTCATGGCTGCGTTTCCCAAAAACATTGTAGGCCGCAGAACCATTGTCGCCAATAGTCTCTATGATCAACTTATGATGAACTCTACAGATCAGATGATTAACTGAGAAATATATCATTTTGAACTGTACCCATGAGCAAAGATGGCTGAGCAGCTGCCATTGAGATGAATGGGAAAGATTCAGTTACACTGTTCTTTTTCCTTTCAGCCTCTTTTTCCATATGACATGTCCATACACATTCCTATATACTATATTATATTATTTTGCAATAGGAGAGCCAATCGCAAAATGATTTGTCCACCTCTGATTTGGTCATATTCTGTTGTCCATCAACACCATCATTCTGCATCGGCACGCGGCAACTCTTCTAACACGTCTCAGAACCATTATAAATCATGTATACTGTTTATATGATTATGTAAATCTTAATAAAATGAGAGGGTGTCTTATATATGTTAATCCTATCAGGTTCGTATGAGGAAGGATTCTATATGAACTTTATTCGGAATGAACAGCAGTGAAACATGCAGTATTAGTGTTTAGAATATGCTTTCAGTTTGACTTTCATCTTTAAAGGAAGCTGAACAAAAAGGAAGTTTTACTTTTACCATCTCATTGAATTGCAATTTGAGATTTATGGGAATGTGGCTTGCCAGGTGCATTGCCATGGCATGGTTTAGATGTGGTTGCCTTAATCAGACATTGTTGTTCTTTCTATTGTTGCATTGCCTTGGATGCGTGTAAGCAGTTGCTAACGGGAATGTCTCTAGTAATTCAGATGCCCAGTGTTATGCTACTGCAGTACAAGAGATACATGACTACCTTGATTCACCCAACAGATGTTCGGGACTTTTATAGGATGTTGCTTTTGTTCAACACAAATGGCAGATTTCCAAGATGCTATTTAGACTTCTGTGAATCGCTAAGTAATGCCAAACACCTGCAACCTTCCAATATCAGGGATTTACAGTTGGATTAATTAGTCATTAACACACCTTTATAGATATGTGGTGTTTTCAGGAACTTTTTTGGCAGGTGTGAGGTCTTCTGCTGGGTCTGTAACTGGTTTTCTAGGCCTAGTAAATTAATTGAAACACAGATAAGTGCATACCCATTATAGGTTTGCTATTCATATTAATCCCAGTACTATGTTTTGTGTCAGTAATGTTGTCCTAAATTTGTACTGCAGTTTGTTAGAATTACAAGATACGTCCAGTATGTGCTTGTAGGATGTAAGATGACACCTTAATGGCCCGTTCACAACTATAGTTAAGGACAGTAACTATAACGATAATGATAGAGATATAGTTCTAAAAAAAATCCAAATATAAAAGAATGGCAGAGTCCACATCACAGCTATAAAAATAAAGGCACAGTGAAACGATATCGTTGTAATCACTTTTTTAGATTTTTTTTCCAGCTAAAAAAAAAAAGACAACCAATCAGAATCTCAAGCATTTAAAGCGGCAGCCAACATAACCTCAGCAAGTGCTTAGAATAAACACAATGTTATCATGTGCTGGTGTGGACACTAATATAGTTATTGTTCTTGGTGTGAACGGGCCTTTAGAGTACATTATATGTGCAAATGTTCACTAAAATGCGGCTTTTCTTTGAGATTCATATCTATTTAGGTCGGTTGTGACAAAATGAAAAGTACATCTACCTTCAAACCTATGGCGACACACTTGACAATTGATAAATGCGTCTTTAAGTGAATTTCCAAGGCCTAGCTCCAAGGGTCAAATTTTTCGCAATGACCCTCTGTTGGGGTGGTTGACTTTCTCAGGTTAAAATGATGTTTCTTTAAGAGGGGAAAATAATAGAGCTCCTTCCTAACAACACCTTGACAGCCCATTGACAGACTCACAATGAACTAGATCCACAGAGTGCAGGGCAGAGGGAAAGAAAATAACGTCACACACTCTTGTCAGTCACTGAGCTGGTTTGCTTTGATAACTTTGTCTGACTTAATCTATTAAAAGACATGTTTGCAGAGTAAAGAATACCAAAACACTGAGTATTTGCTTATATCTTAGGCAATGTTTAAATGAATTAAATACACAAACTCTTTATGTATTTTATTTGTAAGCACAATAAAGAAAAATATACACAGTTAATATAGACCTTTGAAATATGTTACTGTAAGACCTGTGGATATGTATTTAAGACATCAATTTAACGACTTGGTTTTTCCCAATCGAATTCTTTATCAACTAGGGCAAATGCATAATTGACATGTCTTTTGGGCATTGCATTTTGACACACTCAACCCAACTACAGTAAAAGTTGATCAAAACAAACCACATATTAACTTTTTGAAGTATTTGACATGGTAGGATGGTTAAAATAAGAAATAGTTTAAAGCAAAATGTTTGGTATACAATCTAAATGTAATTTCTGTAGTTTGCTATTATATGCATCTGTGTGCCAAGCATTGTGTGCTACTGAGAGCAGCAGGCACTGAATCCTGCCAGCCATAACCCTGGAGAAATGGACTCATTGCAGGCTTTGTGACTGCATGTGTCAAGGAAAGTTATGAGTGACTAAAGCTAACAGACACAATGACAGACGGAACAGACTGCAACACATTGGAAGTAAAGCTTGGGACCCCTGGGAGATATTTTGACAGACGTACAGACTTCAAGTTTTAGGTCTGAGGTTATTAGAATTGATTGTGTCTGTTAGCCTCAATAAATTATAGCTTAGAATAATGCAGTTCTGAGAAATTTAAATTACTTTACTCTCGTAATTTATCCTGACATGCAAACTTTGTCCATACTTTTTTTTTGGGGGGGGGGGGGGGGGGGTACAGTGTTATTTAGTCGTTCTTATGTAAATTGTCACATTGCTGGTGTTTCTCATTGTTGAAAACACCAAGATTTTTTGTTGCCTTGACTTTTTTGTTGTCGTTTTACAAGATTGTTTTAGAGCTTGACTGCTGGGATAGAGAATTTGGTCATGTCATTATAGGTTCAATTATGGGATGTGAATTTGTGATAGGGTGTAGCAGGTGGCTTAGAAAGCCCCACCAGAATCCCTGTGCCCAATTGTGTGCTGAATTGTGTTACTTAAAGGATATTGCGACCAGATGGTAATTTGGAAGGAAAGTTAAGTTTCTAATCTTTCTAAAATTTCAAATGGATTCCACAGGCAGAGAAGAGCCTTCTGACTACCGTGAGATTTCAGACAGAAAGATGATGCTGAAATTGCAAATTGTTGTCAGAGTTGAATTGTCTGAGAATGAAAAAGAAAAAGAATGACACATTTGCCACTGTCAGTATCATTGGAAGGTATTTGTCATATTGTGAAGAATGTCATGACCTGCAGATGACTCACGCAGTAAATGAAAACAAGACTGATGAAAAGTCTTTACTTACATGATTGATTAGAGCAGAATGACAGCAAGCTCATGCTCTTCCAGGGGTGGTCTATGGCTTTGAATCACACAATGAACTTTTTACCCTCAGTCTTCTGTGTTATACTTGCTCTCGTGAAGGTTTTTTCTTTGTTTGTTTTTTTCACCAGACGTGGGTATGCCAATCCTCCACATGCATATGTAATTATGCATGTGATTTGGGTTACATACTGCAGCAAAAATATAAGAGCGTAATCATTATAACAGTTGGGAACATGGGGACAATAGCTATGTTTCCATCCAAAGTTGCAAATTTAACCATTTCACCATTTCCATCAAGGCAAGATCATTACTTCCTGAGAAATTGGTGCAATATCTGTACTGCAAGTTGCTGCAATCGGGGAAACCACTGTGTCTCTTTTATCCTACATAATTAATGTCTTGCGTCTCAGAGCACGTAGACGAAAGCCAATAAACGCTGTCATGTTCTCTTGCTTTCAGATGCTTGGTGTTTGGGAACACAATCGTGTGATAGTTCTCGTAGGTCATTATTCCAAAATCATTTTGATGACAGAATTTGGCTCAGGCATTTCAGAACGACCAAACCAACATTTCAGATGTGGTGCAATGTGATTGGTCCACTGGTTAGTCTAGTTATCCAATCACATCCATTGTTGAGGCGAAGTCAGATGAGTTTTTTGTTTATTCGGTAATTGTGTTTCCACCGTAGTTTATGCACGTCTTCTTATCGGATAAAACATTTATCCGCATCAGTTTTTATGCGCATTTTTTAAATTTGTGCGCATCTTAGCATTTCCGTGCAGATTTTCTTTTTTTTTATGCAATATCCCAAAATGTGCATAAAAATAGGTGGATGGAAACATAGCTAAATGTTTTCAAGAACTTGCAATTCTGGTTATCGTCAGACAGTGTTGTACTAATAATATTAAACAATATTATTGATCTGCCTGCATTGACACCATTATATGAGAACTGAACTGAGCTGGACGATGACATCACTGTTTTCTCCAGAGCGGCTATATATATATATATATAAATTAATTAAATTAATACAATTGAAACAAACTTTGTTGCATTATTTTCCTGTTATCACTGTAAAGCTGCTTTGAAACAATCTGCATTGTAAAAAACGCTTTATAAATAAAGGTGACCTGACTTGACTACTACTTGCATAATATGTGATTATAGCTTATTTGTGTATGATGAAATCCCAAATATCCTTGACAAGGGAGATTATACACTTTTTGGGGGGATGACAGAATTTATATATTTTTGTAAACAGAATTGTTTTGTGGAGTTAAGCAAATCATCTTGGCTCCGAAATCTTAGGGGGTCCTTAGTTTGAGTAGACATGACACTTCTGTTCTACATATAGATGCTGATATATAGCAGCATTTTACTCGACCCCTGTTTACCTGTAAGATGGGTGCATTAGAATCTTTACACACCTGCACAATAGCAGCTGTTGTATTTTGCTTTTTCTGTTTTCTTGCTTTGTTGGAAACTGCTTTTGTCAGATTTCTCCAGACAAATGAAGGTAAATGTGATAGAACCTTTTTACCTGTTACCTCATACCGCCCTGTCAGCATGAATATGATTCATAATGGAACTGCACCTGCAGTCATTGTGTCTATTCTGAGGTTGAAGAACCGGAGCAACATTACTTTGAAGTTCACTCTGGAGCATAAAGTGAAAACACAACAAGACCTGTTTAGTCATGTGAAAGTCATTCACTCGTCCCGCTATTTGGAATAAATTTTTAAAGAACTGTATAGTGCAAGTTATTAGGAAGATGTTTGTCCTCAGGCTTGTCTCAGATGTATTGAGGTTGATTTGAAGATGCTGATCAAACAGCAAACATGTTTCCAACTTGATTTTGTAGCGATTATAGTCATATATTCAGCCGTCAATTATGTGTTGAAAACAAGAAACAATTATATGCAGATTAACAGATAGAATTGTCTACATTTTATGAGATTCCATACATTTTGGAAAGCAAAACAAAATATAATGATTTAAATAAATTCTCATCTTTTTTCATGCCTTCTTAAAATTGTATGCTTTTCCACTCAGGAAGGGATCTACAAAGTTATGGTTTGTTAGTATAGTGGTTAGAAAGGGACAGTAATTGCAGTGTAATTACTGCTGCTTTTGAATGAGTTTATAAGAGATGGCCTGTAATCGATGTTAGATTTGGTTTTCACTTCAAATTGACTTTTCTTTCCATGATAATGCTATCCTGTTATGTATCTCCCTTTTCCCTTTTCTGCATTGACATGCACTAGTTGTAATCAGCATAACTAGACATCACATTATTATTATTATTATTATATTATTATTGTTTATTATTGATGTTGTTTTTAATAATAATATTAGTAGAATTGCCCTGTGCATTAATAATTTACATATAATTATTAGTATTTTGTCTGTTACAATCCATGCGTACTGGGCTATCGTATGGTTACTCACTTTGGAAAGTACTTTGAATATGAGGGAAAAAAAGCACTACATAAATATAATTGTTTTATTGTTTTATTTATTTTTATTATTATCAATATCACTATTAGTATTGTTGTTGTTGTTATATAGATACAACAAACCCATAAGAGTAAGATTGGTCTAACTGGTTCTGGTGTATTTCCATACCAACAAATTGGTCTTGTGTTTGCTGAGTTATTGAGGATCTGTTGACAATTTCCTCTTCAACAAATTGTATTTGGACAACAGTATATTTCACTGATGTCTTTTGCTGTGGTCGAGGCCAAGGTCAGTTTTATATTCTACTGAAATCATAAAATGACACTCGAGATAAACAGAATGTTTACCCTCCCCGTGTGAGCTGAGGCAGATATGTAAATTTAGCCTTATTCTTTCATCAAATTTGCATTTGCCCTCTTAACCAAACACTATAGGGCTCCAATTCAAACAACTTTAATGATGGCCGCCCCTTTACGAGCGATTTCTGTATCAGGAAAAGGGGAAGAGCAATTTAGATTGGAATGAATGGAGAGAAGCGTCCGAGCTATCGCCCACCAGCTGACAATAATTGGATCAACTTTGCAGAGAATTGGCTGTGTTTTGATGCTCTAGTGGCAGACTGGTGATCGCCTGCCTTTTTTGCCTATTTATCATTCGTCTTTTATCTACTGCTAGCAGACCTTTCCATGGTGCCATTCTGGGCCCCGCTAATCAAACAACTTTTTAATAAGAGGGAACGGCAGCTCCACAGCCTGTGCAGGGATTCGCCACTCTCGCTCGCCGGGAATGTAGGGATGAATATCAATGAAGACTCTCACGCACACACACACACACACACACACACACACACACACAGTTATCTTGAAAGGTTTTGTTGTATTGATTTGCAGTCGATTATGTCTCTCCTTGTGATCAAATTCAAATTTCTACATTTTCAGTGTGCACATTTGGAAAGATATATCAACAACATCGGTATAAGCATGACACATTTATTGACACAAATTATGTTTGCTTACCATTTAAGGCTATCAAATAAAGCTTTCAACCAAAGTTTTCAACCAGATTTAAATTGAGGTGATAAACTATAAGTCAAGTCAAATTTATTTGTATAGCACAACACAACACAATTTTTTTTTTTTTTTAACAGCTTTACAGAGAATCATGATGTTAATTTTTATAATTTCTTAATATCTTCATGCCTTATATAGTCGCATTTAGCACATTAAGACTGGCCGATAAATAGTTATATGAGACTAAAGAAAATCAATCATCATATGAAATGTGCAATATATTTTATATCACCCTTTGTGAGTATACTGTGTGAATGCGGAAAAGTTGAACATACTTGTATATCCGACTTATAGCCAATAATTAGTTACAATTTGAGAAAAAAAAATCAAGCAGTTGAAATTTGCAATATATTATATATCGCCCCATGTGAGTATAAAGTTGAATATACTTATATATCCAACTTTGTATATAGAGCTGGCTGATAATATAGTTACAATTGAGAAAAAGAAAAAAAAATCAAGCAGTTGAAATTTGCAATATATTATATATCGCCCCATGTGAGAATATGCATGTGCGGATAAAGTTGAATATACTTATCCAACTTTATATATAGAGCTGGCTGATAATATAGTTACATTTGAGAAAAAAAAAAAAGGAAAAAAAAATCAAGCAGATGAAATGTGCAATATATTATATATCACCCTTTGTGAGTATTCTGTGTGAATGCGGAAAAGTTGAACATACTTATATATCCAACTGTATATAAAGAGCTGGCCGATAATTAGTTACATTTTGAGAAAGAAATCAAGCAGTTGAAGTGTATCACACATGTGAGTATACTGTATGTATTCGGATAAAGTTGGACATACTTATTTTATATGAAGATCTGGGTGAATTTTGTAAAAAAAAAAAAATAATAATAATTCAGGCAGTTAAGATTTGCTATATAGTTTATGTTGCTTTATCTTTAGGCTAAAAAAAATCCTAAAAAAGTATCCAACTTTGGATATAGAGATGTGTGATAATCCAGTTTACATCTTTGAAAATGACATAAACTGCACCTTCTTCAAACTGAGCATTTGCACTGCATCCTGCAATAATGTACAACTTACTGTCTATTTTTATTCTTCCTGTTAATATTTATACTCTGATTTGTTTTGTATATATTTTTCATATAATATTTTATATTAGTTTCTTTATATTTATGCTTCTCTTTCATAAATGAATCTTTCACTTGTCTATAATGTCTATCTCACTAATATTCCTTGTTTTTTACTCTTTCTAAGTACCAGTACACCAAGATAAATTCATGTAAAACCCAAGGTACTTGGCAATAAAGGTGATTCTGATTCTGAAGTAATTTGTCCAGAATTTCCGGATGTATTGTACAAGTTCCCCTGCAGCCGCAGTAATTTTCACGCCGCCCCGTCCTGGTGAATACTGATGCCTCGAGGGTCCCGCGAGCTGGACATCTGCTGGGGCCGGTGCAGCCGCCGAGAAGTTAACAAGTTCAAAACAAAAGTGGGGACAAAATGGCACAAAAGGGAAGGGGGTGGGTTTCAAAGTCTCTGTTTAAGGAGCATCCCCCTGTTCTCTATCACCCGCTCCCTAGACGGACAGAGGGGATAAAAAGAGCCGTGGTGTGGGCCTTTGCTAGGGAACTGAGGGTCAGTTGTTTGGAATGCGCCTCCCTTTAGATCCACGATTTCCCCCTCTGTAAGTCGCCCGACTCGGGATGGCCTTGTTTCTCCCGGGTTTGTCGCAGATAAATGTATGATTATTCAGAATAGCGAGAGGAAGGTGAAGTCTTGTTTGCGGTCCAAATTGCGTCTTTTTCCACGCGTCTGTCAAATTGCTATCTAATGGTAGCAGTTCTGGCTGGGGAAGAGGAGATCTGCTTTTCTCTCTCTCTCTCTCTCTCTCTCTCTCGCTGGCTGCCGGCGGCCCTGCCATTCACAAAGCCAGGGATGCCACACACATTCTGTTTGTTCTACATGAGCAAACAGATTGTAAACTGGCTGATAATTTTTGTACTGACAATGTCATTTACGGCTGTCAGCCTTTTGTCTTCTCTGTTTGCTTTATTCAAATATGAACCGAGTGGACCTCCCCTCTGCTGCACTCTTCTGCATTAAAATCACATCAATTCTCTTCCATTTCTTCTTATCTGAAATTCATTGGAGGCAATCACTTGCTTGAATGCTCTAGGGTTTCCATGGAGACCAAAGGTCCCGCACGGACTACAGAAGGATTAGAGACTTGTAAGATTTAAGTCTTGAAGTACACAGTTGCTTTGTTACGTCTCCCTTTGATATCTAGTTGAGAGAATTGTCCTTTTATGCTTTGATTTAGGGAGGAAAAATACGTATTGACTATTAGGAGTGTTACTTAAAAGAAAGATTGATTCGAAATGTTTGCAGCTTGTTTTAAGCGCATGTATTCGTGTATACGTGTCAGGCCGCTTTGCATTTGCGTAGCTTCATTGAAGATAAAAACATGTTCTTGAAATTTATGTTTCGTTCCTGTGTGGCAACTATGACAGTGGTAGTGGTATGTGGTGCTGGATGCCCCGATGGCACCGCTTTCACCCGGAGCGGGGACAATAAATCCCGCTCACCGGTCCCGCTCCGGGGGCTCCCCGCTCCTCTGCTAGGCATCTCGTCTTTGTTCTCCTGGGGTCAGGGCAACTGAGAGTCGAGTTATTCACATCCCAACTGTCTGTCTGGAAGCGTCTGCAGATGTTACTGTGCTTTTCTTTCTTTCTCTTCATCACGGACTCTCTTTCTCTGCTTCTCCTCGGTCTCCTGCCAGGGCATTTGCTAGGCCTGTTGGAAGAAAAAGGGGAAAGAGAGTGGCCCCTGAACTGCCTCTTTCTCTATCTCCGTCACCAGCCAAAAGTACAAAGTAAACAGCCTGAAGTAAATGGATTCATTTTTAGTTTCAGCGTGGCATTCTGTGTACGGCTGAAGGCTTCTCGATTTTGTGCTCTTACCCGTAATTATTTCCATCTATTTTGCCGCTTTGTTGAAAGTGACAAGTGTTTTTTCCTAATGTGTTTCGAGTGCAAAAACACAGTCATTTTAGTATGCATTGATTATTTATTTTTTTTGTGTCAGTTTTGAAAAAATTAAAACCAAACAAAAGATTTTTAATGCACATATTCAATGTAAGCAGCAAACCATGAGGCATGTTTGTTAAACTGTTTTACAAAATACTGAATAACATTAAAATTAGTGACCTTTTCCAATGTCT
Organism: Rutilus rutilus; assembly: GCF_951802725.1. Lineage (NCBI taxonomy): Eukaryota > Metazoa > Chordata > Actinopteri > Cypriniformes > Leuciscidae > Rutilus > Rutilus rutilus. Next base: position 6,930,199 of record NC_140226.1, read on the forward strand.
CTGTCTGATCACGGAAAAACTCATCAATGGGTCAACACTCTTTAATGCATTTCCAACATTTTCTAAAATTTGGGGAGTAAACAAAGGTGACCTCCAATGGCATGCTGTCACCAAGAACATCTAAACAATCAATGACCATTTGCAACTTGCTATTTGCCATATTGTTTGTATCCTTGACTGGCTGTCAGGGTTGAGATATTACACAAGGGTGATCTCATAGATCTAGGATATATCATTCATGAAACATTTCATGAAATCTGCTCCTGCAAGAAAAAAAGGACTATTTTGAAATACATTTCAAAACAAAGTCCAAATGTTTCTTTTAAAAAATTATGGGCAATGTTTTTTTTTTAAAAAGCCCTGCATTACTTAATTTTTTTAAGGGATTACTGTGAGTACATTTATAATAATAATAATTTACAGAGAAATATTTATGTTTTATGTGTTACTAATTCTTTAAAACAAGAACACTATTACATTTTTCTATTGACATAAAGCAGAGCCTTAATTTACAAACTTACAGCACATTTGAATCTTTAATAAATTGGTCATGGATTTTGGGTGAAATGATTAATGTTTCTACACACTCTCTGTCATACAGTAGTTATTTCAGAAAATACAATGCATTGGAAACATTCAATGGTTACAATAAATCTAAGCTGAATTATTTGTCCAAAACTACTCTATATCTAACTCAAGCGATTGTTTATTTTGAAACGGTGATTTACATACAGGAACTTGACAAGGTCACTCAATTATCATAGATATCGCTGTGGACATTTCAAAAGTGGCAGGCTGAGACAATGATATGACTCTTAATGAACGAATTTAGAGAAGCCATCTGTTGCTGTAACATGACAAACACAAAGCGCCCAAGTCATGTCCTGTCCAACTCATCTCTCAGTTTCTCAAGAAAGAACGTATTCAGTCTTGAACGTGGCATAACTCACAAAGGCTTGTCTCTTAAAAAGCCTGGAAGGTGATCTTGTCCATGCCTGTTGGGACGATATTCTGTGTATGAGTGGAGGATTATTCTCAAATACCAGTCCTGGGTTAACAAAGAGACCTGATGATAGCAAATTAGGTTTTGGGTTTTGTGTGAGGAGAAAGAAAAAGTAGGATGAAAACTATCTTCAAAGGTTTGACAAACCTGGTGGTCTTTCAGTGCTGTAATTCTGTTCTGTGCCACTAATTTACCGGTGATTAATATGCATTACATAAGACCGCAGGGAGTGTATGTTCCGTTTAGATGCCTCATTCCGATTGTGATGCCATTCTATGAAGCTTTTGTCCAGAACTAAATCTAGCTGCCAATGGCTCCAAAAAAAAAAAAATTAAGCATTTATTTCTGACCAATTTGATGAGCCACACCAAGTATTGCAGACAAGATGAATATTGCTAATGCATGATGTTTATTATCCAAGAAAAAATATGTTCTAAGAATTGTTTGCTAACTTCCGTATTAATTTAGTTTAACATTATTTATCTGTGTTCATTACATTTACATTTTTTCATACATTACATTTTTTCCATTTTGCATTATGGGAACATTATTTTTGAATGTTCTCTGAACGTTCTGGAACAAGAAAAAAAAAAAAAAAAAAAAAAAAAAAGGTTAATCTTCCAATTGAAATGTTTACAATTTATTTTTTATTCTTTTAACTGCTTACACACAAAATCCTTGCTTGTCACACAATTTCTGAAACCTGACACTCAAACACCCGAACCACACACCAAATCTGCAAAACCATACATTAATTCTCGCCCTTCGACTCAGTTTTCAATTTCATAAAACACTTTTTGCAAACCACAACACACAATTCTCTATGTAACACACAAAAATCTAAAAAGGAAGGATCTTGATTTCCTTTTTCAAAATGCCACACTAATTCATCAGTGCCTCACACTAACTCCTCACATGTGCAAACACTCATTGCTTTACTTAACACCAACCAATCATGGCTTTAGAATAGGCAGGCCAAATGTCAAGTTATAGATTTTTCGGACTGTGTAATATTGTATTCACAACCACAAATGTTTCCATTAAAAAAAAAATAGATTGGTTTCAATCTTACTTTCGTGTTTACTGTGAATGTTTCAAAATCTCTCAGTCAATTACTTTCAATCTTGTACAGAAATGTACATAAAAGCTCATGAAAGAAGAGCTTTAGGTTTTGAATAACTGCGTGTATATGATATATCCAAAAATATAATATTATGGCAAAGGTGTTTGCAACGTAAGACAAATGTTTGCTTTTGAGATGTGTTTGTGATATTTTGAATGCAGTGCTTCATTTTGCAAGAGATGTGAGGCATTTTGCATTTTGTGTGTGCAATTCTTGAATTTATGTGTAAAAGAAAATTTAAAAAAAGAAAAGAGGCAAAGTTTTGAAAATGTGTGTAAGCAGTTAAAAAAATTACTAACCGTTTCTGGGATCATGTTTTGAGAAGATTAAAGACCAGATATCTTTGAACAAACGTACAAACTCTTGGTGCATGCTGTTCTCAGTCTTTTGCTATCTATTTTTTTTTCTGAGCACTATCAAAGCAATAAGACCATTGGAATATGTCAACTTTCCTGTACGCATCCCTTCATAGAACATGTGAGGCCAATGCTTCTCATGTCTGTGACTTTGTATAGGTGCATGTCACCACTCGAGCCTCTGCCAGAACATCTGCAGTTTGTTTAGGTAGTTCAGATGTATCTGTGCAGGCCTCGGTTGCACGGCGTGTTGTTTTTAGGCCTAGTGGGAGCAGCTCTCAGGAGTTTGGCACATGTCCTCTCATTGCTCAGAACATTCCATGTGTGACATCTCTCAGTCATTAGCAGGCACTGGTTCTCATTGTCTCTGCGAGGGAGTCCATTTTGATAGGATTAGCCGTAGCTAGGAGCTGTGTTATTGCAGATTTAGGTTGCTAAACTTAGCTTGTATTGTACTCTAAAGGGAGAGCCACGGCCACCCAGGTTTTCAGAGCCACAATCTGAGGGAAATAGTCACACCCATTGGGAAATGGGAACTAGAACTACATCAGAAAGGCGAGAGACTAACAAAAAAAAAGAGACTGGCAAAAACATCAAGGTATTAAACTCTTCAAATCATTTGTCGAATAGTCTTTAAAGTAGATTTTTCTGTAAGTTTGTCCTAATGCCATGCTATTGTTAACAGCAGCCTACAGATTATTGGTGTACGTTTTACAAGAAAATACTATTTAAGTCTTTCTGCTTCAAGATGTCACTTTTTATTCAATGTCTTACTTGCCGTTTCTTTGTTATTAATTGTGAAATTTACCTGCAATTTCTGAGTGAAAATTGTTTCTACATCAGTTTGTAATAGTTATTCAAATGAGTACATAAGACCAAATACAAAAGAAATGTTCACTATCAAGTCTCCTGACACTCCTTTTTGGAAGTTGACACCCTAGAAGATAACTAATGTGATTCTGTCCTGATCTCCGATGTCAATTAGCATTCAATACACTCAAATAATCAAGTGATTGTGTTGATAGTGTATGCTTTTTGTGTCTTCATGCTGTGAGGAACGGCTTGAGCAAGGTAGCAAGGGATTCTCCTTGTGGTTCCTTTGTATGCGAGCCAGCTACTTTATCATGTTGTACTGGTGCAGTCAGCAGGAGGGCACATAAGATCATCTCACAGAGAAGGAAACCCTGCTGTGCGGGATGTCCCCTTCGGACCAGCGCCCCTCTGTGTGGGCATTGTGACAAGTCCAAATCCCAGCATGTTTGCTCAGGTCACAATTGCTAATTTGGTTATAATAATGCCAAGTCTCTAAGTGAATTGAAAGAAATGACAATCAGTGGGCTTTACCATTTGGCAACCCATCAATAGCATATTTTTCTTTTGAGGCCTTCTTTTTCTCATTGTCATTGGTCTGAAGACATCTTGTAACCCTAGTGAGCACGCAGAAGGAGTGAATGGGGAATCTTCAGCGATTTGAAAGCATTAATGATCTCAAATAATACGACCCCTTGCAGTTACTTTTGGTGTTGCTCAATGGTTTTTGGATCTCGGAATGTTGGATTGCTTTGCTACTTTTCACATGCATTCGTACCCCCCATGGTTGCCTTAATCTAATCTACAGAGGACAAATCTGAAATTATTCATAACTAATGTGTGCACATGGATTTTGAAAGGTAGCATGAGGCTCAACATTGTGGCCAGCTTTGGAGTGCACAACCCAAACCAAACACCCAGGTCACATCCATCTCTGTGGTGTATCTGGAGCACAAATGACACTGGAATGTCCGATTTCATCCTTATTCCATTCCATGGTGCTCCTTTTTTCAGTTATTTTTGTGTTATTATGTGGCAGTAATTGTGCAAAAGCTTCTTTATTTGCACACGCACTTTCCCAAAGAGCTAATTTCCATAACTAGACACAGAATCATTTTAAATGAATGCATAGCTATGAAAATTAGCACATGAATTGCCAGTGCAAATATGGATGTGTTTCTCATCCTTAAACAAGTGCTGATGCATGTTCACATGCCTGAAGGCGACTGGACTGAAGAAAATGGTAACATAGTCAGTCACCTTTATTTATATAGTGCTTTGTACAATACATATTGTTTCAAAGCAGCTTTTTTTGTTTTCCGGCTGAAGTCAGTTCAGTGTTAATTCAGTTCCGTAGTAAAGATCATCAATTATTAAATGTGTTAATTTGATCTATAAAGCAGTTCTGCAAAAAAAAAAAAAAATGTCATCATCCAGCTCAGTTCAATTCTCATACAACAGTGTCAGTGCAGTCCAGTCTGGTCTCATTGTTAATACATAGGTATTAATACATCATTTTCAAAGACACAAAACACACTTTTTTGTACGTTTGGACAGATGCTGAAACGTATAATCCGGACGTATCTGCAACATTTAAACGTAGCATTATTAAGTTTTTACTGCTGCAAAACGTTAAATATTTACGAATCTTTCATATCATAAAGATATCTGTATAATTCCACTTTTATAAATAATACAACGTAATGGACAGAGATGTGTAGGAAAATGATGTTAGTAGCAATATGTAGCATTAAAAAGATATTTTGAGCCGCTAATCCTACTCTTTCTTAAAACTACCTTCAACTACGTGATAGAATAGAGACATTTCTGGCAGGATCACTTGTAATGAATCACACATTATAATTGGAAAAACAAAATAAGGTATAAAACCCATGATGGTTCTCTTTCAAAACTTCAGTATGTTTTATTGTTGGAGATGGCTAACAGCCTTATAATAACTTAAAAATATTGTTGCACCACACAGCATTATTTACTTTGTGCACAAGAACAATATTTTCTGAAAATAAAATAGATTCAAATAAAACAAAACAAATAAATCGGAGAGTGAGATTTGATATTTGACAAGATTTGATATACTGAGCTTGATGAATAAAAGAAAAATACTGATACTGATTTTATAAAAACACATTAGATGCACATGCTAGATTCTTGTTTTAATTTTATGTATACCATTAAAATGTAATTATGTAAAAAAATGATTGCACACATGTATAACTGGTCAAAACCGCTTCTCAGTTACACATATGCAAAATTGACCTTAACAGGATCCTCATTTGTCAGATCAATAATATTGTTTAATATCAAGTGTCCTCAAATATCGAATAATACATCTAAAATAACCGGTTTTATTTAAGTCAAAAATAATATTCATTATCTCTGAACCAACCTATACATCAATTAATACGAACAAAACAATGTTTTATGAGCTAAATCAGGTAGAAATAGCTCTTAAGGTAATAATTGCAGTTTACCTCTGCTCTGGTGATGTTGCAGGATCACATTAATCTTAGATTCTGAATTTAATACTAGCATAAATAACAGCCTTAATTCGAAATTTTTTACATTAAAAAATGCTTGAGTTGTGGTTCGCCAATCTCTATAACAATTGTCAATTGAAGTATCTAATGCTGATAACATAAAAATAATTTGCGCTCTGTGCTTATTATAGGCTACTATATTTCTTTTGAGGAGAATTTTCCAAAAACGGCTGATAAATAATCTGAAATGGTCTACTTTGAACACACACAATAACCCTAATCACAGAATTGAAGCCCGTCTGCAGATTCGTGTCAGATCAATATTTTGTTCAAGCCTCATTGCCTGTCTGTTTACCTTGGCTAGCGCTGCCTACATGCTGAGCCCCTGCTCTTTGTTTGAACATGTGACTCGGTAATAATGGCAGGTAGGAGAACTAATAGGCACTGCAATATCTGCAGTTTGACCCCATGTGGCTTTTCCTAATTGATCCATAGATTAGCATCAGACTCATCAGTTAGAGGATGATCTGGCCTACTCATTGCTCAGTCTTTTCTTTGCCTCGCCAAGCAAACCGAAGGACAGAAGGAACGGCTTGTTCCCGCTTGCTTAAAAATCAAGCATATGTTTAAAAATAATGGTATAAAAAGGCATTTAATGGCTTTTGTGTTAGCTGATAAAAAAATAAAATAAGGTCTGAAGGGAAGTACAAATTTATTTGCTAAGCTTTCTGTGAGAACAAGGGTTGTATGAAGTGTCTTTCAAACCCTTTGTCCATTATGGTTTGATTGTGAACTTTTAAAATCTGTATTTCTTATTTTACGTGATTGTGCGAGCCAGCTAGTGTCCATCTAACCTTTACATCCAACCCTGTTGTCAATACCCACAATCCCAGAGAGTGACTCTGACCCCCCTCCACCCTTCAAAAATGGCCAAACCAGACCCCTCCACTCCATGCCCTATATGTACATTTGACCAAGCTATGTAAACTTCCACATGTGGGTGTCATTCTTGCCCATATTTGCCATGGGCTTTATTGGGACACGATTAGTTTCCAGAGCAAATTTGGAATGAAAGAAAACATCGCCTGCGGCGTGTGAGCCAACAAACTGTGCCACTGCGTGTCGTTGTATATTTACATGGCTCCAGCTTTGTTTTGATAAACCTTTACCCGCAGGTAAAGCTATTAGAACTATTAGAGTTAAACCTAGCAGAAAATGACCATGAGCAGGTGATGCCTCATTGGCAAGTTATAGGTTTTTTTTTTTTTTTTGCATGGACTGCAGCATGGAAATTATGGTAAATTGTATATTCTAGTTGTAGAATATCTTTTGTAAACCACTATTTCATGCTGTGTGAATATTTGGTTTTGTGATTAATGAATGCTTTTTATTTTTCAAATAGTACTACACTAATGATTTTTTAAATGTTTTTGGAAGAATTATCTTATGCTCACCATGCTGCATTTATTTAGTCAGAAAAACAATGTCATATTTTGAAATGTTGTTACAATTTAAAATAACTGTTTTTCATTTGAATATTTTAAAATGTCATTTATTCCTGTACAGAATTTTCAGCATCATTACTCCAGTCTTCAGTGTCTCATGATCCTTCAGAAATCATTCTAATATGCTGATTTGCTGCTCAGTAAACAATTTTTGCTGCTTAACATTTTTGTGGAAACTGTGTTACACTACCATTCAGAAGTTTGGGGTAAGCACATTTTTTTATTTTTTTATTTTTTTATTTTTTTTGTGTGGAAATGAACAATTTTAGTCAGCAAAAATGTATTGATCTAAATTGTAAATGCTGTTATTTACAACTTTCTATTCATCAAAGAACAAATGTATTAAGTGGCTAAAACTGTTATCAACACTGACAATAATAATAACCATTATTAATAATTGAGCACCAATAATAATTGATAATAATTGAGCATCAAATCAGCATATTAGAATGATTTCTGAAGGATCATTTGACATTGAAGACTGGAGTAATGATGCTGAAAATGAATCTTTGATCACAGGAATAAATTACATATTAAAATATATATATTATTTTTTTGTTATATATATATATATATATATATATATATATATATATATATATATATATATATATATATATATATATATATATATATATATTTATTTTATTTTTTTTATTTTTTTTTTATATCCAATAAATAAACTTTTGAGCTGCTGTGTTTCTATGCTGATATTCTTTCCACAAAATATTACTCTATGGTCTGGTTTCACAGACAGAGCTTATATTAAGCCAGGATTAGTCCTTAGTTCAATTAGTGCATTTAAGTAACTTTTATAAATGTGCCTTAGAAAAAAAACATTATTGGTGAGCATCTTGAGACAAAACAATGGCACTGACATATTTTAAGATATGTCGGTGCAAGCTGCTTTCTGTTAAAATAGCTCAAACATACATTTTAGTCTGGAACTATAGCACAAAAATATAGCAATGGATTATTCTTTTGTAGATATATGGTCATGATGTATTCGTAATCTTCTGTAACATCCAGATTGTCTTGTGTTGTTTTCATGTTCAGGTCTTTGGGCCACTCCCATCTGGGTCGATGCCATGGCAACAAAGGAAGCTCCCAGCCCCTGTGCAATAATGCTGGTCCGATCAACCTCACATTTCTGTATTGACCACACTGCGCGAGATTAAACGCAGGTGACATTTCCGAGGTGAAATTTGCAATTTCCACAAATATGAGTTGGCTGAAACGCGGCATGACAGCACATAAAATCAATACAAATAACCTGAATCCCTAATACCTTGATCCCTGTTAGTAGAGGGATGCATTACAACTAAGACACTGGAAGTGGGAGCAACAGCCCAGGAGCTGATCCCTGATTCCTATCGACTGGCTCCAGGCCAAACACTGCCGCAATAACAATTAGGTGTGCAAGTTTGTCGATTTTCTCCGGCTGCATGCTTCAGCACAGCCAAACTTCTGAGCTCCCTATATTGGACCGGACAAATGAGGATCGTGTCAAGGTCCATTTTGCATAATGTATAACTAAGAAGCGGTTTTGACCAGTCATACATGTGTGCAATAATTATATGTTTTCCATAATTACATTTTAATGGTATACATACAGTTAAAACAAGAATCTAGCATGTGCATAGATTAGATAGTATTGACTCATTTTATATGTGTTTTATAAAATGAGTATCAATATTTTTCTCTTACTCTGGCCTCATCAAGCTCAGTATATCAAATCTTGTCAAATATCAAATCTCAATCTCCGATTTATTGTTTTATTTTGTTTCATTATCTTATTTTATTATTTTATTGTATTTTATTTTCAGAAAATATTGTTCTTGTGCACAAAGTAAATAATGTTGTGTGGTGCAACAATATTTGTACAGTAAGTTATTATAAGGCTGTTAGCCATCTCCAACAATAAAACATACTGATGCACAGGTTTGCACAAAGCATGTTTTGAAAGAGAAGTGAGTTGTATACCTTATTTTGTATTTTGAATATTAATGTGTGATTCATTACAAGTGATACAGACAGAATTGTCTCTATTCTATATTCTAAAATCAGTCTCTTCAAATGATAAGCATGTGAATTTCAGTTGTTTTTGTGATGGATTTGAAAAAATGTAGTGTTTCAGGGTTATGTTTATGGTCAGTAAAAAGAAAAAAGAAAATGACCATAAACATAAATAAAAATAACATATATAATAACTTAAAAGGAATCAATCACTAAAAAAAATAAGCCATTGTACTCTGTAAAAAGAAATCCTGTAAAAAAAATAAATACTTGCCTGAGTTTGTTACTGTTGTTGAAATTAACAGCTAGATTACTGTCTCGCACTGCACTCGCACTGCGTCGATGACACTATGGGGAACGCTTATCTAATCACGGCAATCCTATTGGCCTATGATCATCATAATCCTATGACATCACAACTAGTGCGACCACAAAGTATATAAGGGGAGCCTTAGGGAACATGTCAACAGCTTTTCGTCTTCAGGGACTGTTTTTTCTGTGCACTTGAACCTGAAACTTCAAAAAGGTAATCATAGCTTGTGAAAAATGCTTCAGATATTTGACACCTGATGACACACACAACTTTTGTGTTTATTGTTTGGGCTCAGAGCATGCATGATCAGTTCCTGAGGGATCTGCTTGCAAACTATGAGTTTTTCCCTTGAGAAAACTCCACTCTCGTCTGCCCTCTTCTCGAGGGAAGAAGGATAGACATCTGTACCGTATGGTTTGGGTCCCGCTCGCGCTGAGGCAGAGCGGAGACTGGAATCGTGGGATTTTTCAGAGGGAGCTCGCTGAGGAGTTGAAGAGGATTGTTAATCTCTCACACCCCTCAGAGACTCGCGAGAGTGAGCTGCAGGATGAGGATGTGTTGTCAAAAAATGCTGGCTATAAAAACAAACAGCCCAGGAGAGCAGGAGATGGCTGATGAGGGTGAAGAGGATGTACAACCCGAACCCTCACATCCACCCTGCCGCATATGATGAGTTGTGAGTGTTATGTAACGTGCTTCAGCGAGGCTTCAGCTGCTGTTAGAGCGCGCGAGGGAAGAGAGCGCTCGTGGGACTTGACGAACGGTTTTCTTTCCAGCCATAATGCTCCAGCTCTCATGAGCCTTCCATTCTTGCCCGGTCTACACAATGAGATCAAAAAGGCATGGAAGAACCTGTATTCAGCGCGCATTCATCACCATCAGCGTACAAACTACGCTCATGTTGAGGGGATGCGCGAACACGGGTATGTGTCGATGCCCCAAATGATGTTGCAAGCATACCAGGCTGATTTGCTGTCAGAATCTGCGCTTCCGCATCCCAAGCGATTCTTGCATTAGCCCTGAGGCTGGACCCATGATGAGTTATTCCTTCAATGTAGAAACCCATCTGTGGGTCTGCCGTCGGGTGTGGTAGTAAGTGCGCTCTGTCGAGCTCTTATGGCTATAGGCCCCCATTTGTGAATGTCGTTTAGGCCATCGGTCTATGTGCAGTAGGTTGAGCTCTGTAGGTCTCCTCCCTTTATGAAAGTTTTTAGTAAGGTTGAACAGTAGACCACGTTTCCCTGTTAGAAAGTATCATGGGGGTGTTAGGTAGGGTGGGTTTTTATAGGATGGTAAAATTAGGGACCCTGAAGTTCCCATATATAGGTAGACTATGCATACCCTTCCCAGAGGCCTCCTCTTATGTTAGAGTGGGTAGGCTTATGTATTGGGTAGTGCCAATCTGTAGTAAAGCCAGGTTGGCTTTTATTATATGGAAAATTCTCTAGTGAGGCCACCGTTCATCTGAGCATCAAACAGATTCTGTGTGAGATGGCTTCCTCCCTAGCAAGAGTTATTCTACTGAGGCCACCGCTCTGTCAGCTCCAGATAGAACTACAGAGTCAAGCATTTGGCCCTTGATATTTGGCTTAGGCTTAGTAACTAGGAAAATGGTGGCGGTCTGCTGAGCATTCTCGCCTTGAGCCTCTCAGTATCTGAGTGTAGGTTCCTTAGAGCTAGAGCCCATCAGGAGATTTTATTCCTGTAAATCTAGTTTTTCCTGGTACTGGCCTCCTCCTACTACAAGAGTCATCTAGCCAAGGCCCACCATTTGCACTAGGTGTCAAAATACTAGTGGTATTATAGGGTAGATAGCAGCATAGGTAGCAGGTTATCTTCAAAAAAACCTCCCATGCAGATATCTCATGGTATACATATACAGTACATGTCAGGCCTTTCTCTCTAGAACGTAAGAAGCAGTATGCTCAGGCCTCCGGCCTTTAGAGCTGAGTAAAGTAGCTAGTTTATCCAGCTAGTCCGCTGAGCCCTTTGAATAAAAGAACTGTGGGATTAGTCCATGTCCTTCTTAAAAATGTCTTAAGATAATAGGCCTCAACCCTGATACATTCCTCAGGGTCATACTAATAGTACTCCCCTTGATAGGGTCATTATTTAGAGTACTTTGCTACCAATAGCTCGTATGATATCACTCTTCACCACCCAGGCTCAGGTAGAGACAGATTAGTTACTCCCTACCATTTGGGATGGTTAAGTATGCTCCCTTAGAGCCAAAGCACTGCCCGGGCTGACGCCTGTGACATTCGAAGTTGTAGGCCTTACAGTAGGCCTTAAAGGGTCGATAGCACTTCTGTTGAGTACACTGCCTGTCGGCAATGTTAAAAAAGTACAACCAGGCCCAAAGAGATCACCTGTCTTCTGTGGCTAGCACTGTTAACAGTCCCGCTATCAAGTAGAACAGGCCCCCTTGAAGGCGGCTCCCCAACTAGTTGGATGCTTATTTGCAAAGGCATTAAGTATTATGTTGCAGGTCCCCATGGAGCCTCCCTGTTTCTAGCCCAGAGCCTTGTCAACACTTATCAGGTTTGAGCATAGTGTTCCAGAATCTATCTGAGGATCGTTTTGTATGAATACTTAGCTCCCTAAGTTTGGTCGGAAGGTCGAAGGACTCTTTACGAGGCCTCCCTGTTAGATCAGCCCTAGAGCTGAAGGCGCTCCCCTTGTTAGGGTCCCTTTTAAGAGTGCCCGGCCTCCACATGGCATTGAAGCACTGTGTAGATCCAGGATTGGGTAGAGTTATTCCCCTCATTCGCAAGGGTTTGAAAGTGCTATATGCTAAGTTCTACTCTCCAGGATGCCCATCTCTATGATCTGGTCTGTGAGCGATTACTGCAACTATTTGCAGTCCTCCCTATCGGATGGCTCTTCAAATGAGATAAAATAATGTTAGAGACTCTGTTTAGAAAAGCACTGCCTGGGCTGATGCTTGTGACTTTCGAAGCTATATGCCTTACAGTAGGCCTCCTCGATAGTCTGGTAGTGACTACTCAAAATATCATTTTAATGCTATATTGTTAATAAAATTGTCATTTTCTTAAACATCTCTGTCCATTCTGTTTTATTCTTTTTATATTCTGTAAAAAAAAATGGGTACACAGCAAAAACCCAAGTGTTAAATTAACACTCCAGTTTATTTGACTCCACACTCAAGAGTGTTAAAATTTACCTTGAAGCAGTGTTAAAGTTAATGAGATAATTAAGTGATTAATTGAGTTGGTGAAGACACCTGATGATAACGAGCAGAATAACTGAGGCTACGTTTACACGTGGCCGGCTATTTTCATAAACGGACATTTCACCCTCTCCGTTTTCAAAAATAACATTGTGCACACCTGTCAGTTTTCAGAAAAGTGTTCGTTTACACGAACCCATGTACATATGCCGTCAAGAGCATGCCAAACCTGTAGGTGGCAGTGTAGCGAGGGGCTCAAGCCCACATTAGCCAATCAGAATCCCGAAAATAGCAACAACAGCAACGAATCACTTCTTCTTTCTCTTTTGAACAAAGATGGCGCCAGGATCATCATTCGTATGGACTGACCAGGAGGTAGAGCTCCTGTTAAATGTAACTTTAGATAAATGCAACTGCTACTCTAAATTCATCCATGATCACCATAGCCAAATTAAAATGTAAACATAGGTCGCACTTTTGACGCAGGTGCAAGTTCTGTCGCATACTGTGACGTTGGCTGCCAAAAACTCAGTTCCCTTTCGAGGGAACTTGCGCTGCGTCGAGAATCGACACATTGGGGAACGCCTTCAGTGTGACGCGTCTGAAATCTGTATAGAACTAGTCCAATCTTGATTGGTGTTGCGTCATGACGTCGCAAGTGACGGTGATGCAGAAGCTATAAAAGGACGCCGGAACATAACAGTGTCAGCTTCTGTTCTTCAGCAAGCGTTCTCTGTGAAACTGTCTGTCTTATTTGGAAACAGGAAATCGATGTTTGCCTCCCGCCTCTAAATGCGCCTCGGGACGCATCGGTTTCCAGCGAACGTGAATCACAGTGTCCACCTGAAAATATTGCGGCCCTGTCGATTTAGCTTCCTCTCATGAGGCCTGCAGAAAAATTATATCGGTTAGCTCCTGCCAGTCAACTGCTTCAGGTCACCGAAACTCAAAATATAACACTCGAGGCCAGTCCAGAGAGACTGGTCCCCCCAGTAGATTATCTAGACACCTGGAAGGGTCTTCGAAATATATCTCAGTGGGTCCTGCGCACAGTGGAAAAGGGGTACAGAATTCAGTTCGAGTATCGTCCACCAAGGTTCAACGGGGTTGTACACACGCTTGTCAGCCCCGAGCAGGGTCAAGTCATGGAACAAGAAGTTCAGTCCCTCCTAGCAAAGGAAGCCATAGAGCAGGTTCCTCCTCAAGAGAGGGAAGCCGGGTTCTACAGCCGGTACTTCATAGTTCCCAAGAAGGATGGGAGGTTACGTCCTATTATAGATCTCAGGGTACTGAACCGGTCTCTGAGGAGATTCAGGTTCAAAATGCTAACCATACCCATAATCGTGAGTCAGATCAGGTCCGAGGACTGGTTTGTCACGATAGATCTAAAAGATGTTTACTTCCATATAGCCATCCTTCCCCAACACAGGAAGTTTCTAAGGTTCGCTTTTGGGGGAAAAGCGTATCAATACAGAGTTCTTCCATTCGGCCTAGCACTGTCACCTCGCACCTTCACGATATGCATGGATGCTGCTCTTGCTCCGCTGAGACTTCAAGGCATTCGCATCCTCAATTATTTCGACGATTGGCTCATTCTAGCACAATCAGAGGAGATGGCAGTTCAACATCGAGATGTTGTTCTGAACCATCTAAGGTGCTTGGCATTGAGACTCAATGTCAAGAAGAGTTCACTAATTCCTCTACAGAGAACTATTTTCCTGGGAGTAGTATGGGACTCAGTCATGATGCGGGCACAGTTGTCTCCTGCTCGTATAAACACCATCTTGACCACAGTAACGAGTATCAAGCTAGGCCAGTCCATTACTGTCAAACATTTTCAAAGGGTTCTGGGTCTTCTAGCAGCAGCGTCCAATGTGATACCTTTTGGCCTGCTGTATATGAGGGCCATGCAGTGGTGGCTCAGGACCAGAGGGTTTTCCCCGAGGGGGAACCCATTTCGCACGATCAAAGTAACGCACAGATGCCTTCGTTCTTTGACAATGTGGAACAAACCATGGTTCCTGTCCCAAGGCCCTGTGTTGGGAGCACCATGTCAGAGAAAAATTTTGACCACGGATGCATCCCTCACAGGCTGGGGTTCTAGTACGAACAGACAATACGTCGGTGGTCTCATACATAAATCGACAGGGGGACCTGAGATCGCGCCCACTATGCAAATTGGCACATCAGGTTCTTCTGTGGTCCCAGGGCAAACTTCTCTCAGTCAGAGCTATGTTTATCCCTGGGGATGAAAATGTGGGAGCAGACATCCTGTCAAGGCAGGGGCTGAGGCCCAGCGAATGGAGACTCCACCCCGAGACGGTGGAGTTAATACGGAGGGATTTTGGTCAGGCGGAAGTGGATCTGTTCGCCTCTCACGAGAACACCCACTGTCCGCTCTGGTTCTCCCACACTCACCCAGCTCCCTTGGGACTGGATGCCATGGTGCAGGCGTGGCCGAGGCAACGCCTGTACGCATTTCCCCAGATTGCTCTGCTCCCAGGGGTTCTAGAGAGGGTCCGGCATTATGGGATCAGCTTGCTCCTAGTAGCCCCATACTGGCCGGCCCGAGTATGGTTTTCGGACATCATGACTCTTCTAGCAGGCCCTCTGTGGCAAATCCCGATCAGGAGGGACCTTCTTTCTCAGGCTGAGGGCACAATATTTCACCCTCGGCAGGAGCTGTGGAAGCTGTGGGTCTGGCCCCTGAGGGGGACCAACCCGTAAATGCTGGTCTCTCAAGTGAGGTTGTTGAGACCATCCTAAACTCTAGAGCCCCCTCCACGAGGAAACTGTATGCATTAAAATGGAATGTATTCAACTTATGGTGCAGAGAACATCAGTTGGACCCAGTTAACTGCCCAGTGGCTTCAGTACTGGAGTTCCTCCAGAGTCGTTTCTCTGACGGGCTCTCCCCATCCACGCTTAAGGTCTATGTGGCGGCCATAGCTGCCTTCCACACGCCTTTAGGGGTGGGCACCCTGGGGATGACCCTGGGGAACTTATAGTACGTTTCCTTCGTGGAGCTAGGAGGATGAGGCCTGTCGTCCAATACAGGGTCCCCACGTGGGACCTGGCTGTGGTTCTTGAGGGGTTATCCCTGGCACCCTTCGAACCTTTGGACGAGGTGTCTGAGAAGTTTTTATCTTTAAAAGTAGCTTTCTTGCTCGCTATTACTACCCTGAAAAAAGGGTGTCCCTCTTGCCTCGAGTTCGCTCCTGGCAGAGTGAGAGCCATTCTCCACCCTAGACCCGGCTATGTGCCTAAGGTGCCTACAAATGTGGCACGGTCTATAATTCTTCAGGCATTTCACCCTCCACCGCATGTGTCGGATGAGCAAGCTAAGCTATATCTATGATGCCCAGTCCGAGCCCAGTCTACGTTCAAAGAACCTCGGGCTGGAGGAAGTCGGATTTGTGTGCTTTAGGTCACCTAAGAAGGGTTTCCCTGTTTCTAAGCAAACTATCAGCAGGTGGATAGTAGAAGCTATTTCTTCAGCTTACGAGCCACGCAGTTTGCCTTCGCCTCTTCTAATAAGAGCCCACTCAACCAGAGGAGTGGTATCCTCTAAAGCTCTCTTAGCAGGAGTTTCCCTTCAAGAGGTCTGTGATGCCGCAGGCTGGGCCTCCCCACACACAATAAGACATTACAGTCTGGATCTGCCCTCTACACCAGGTTCACAAGTTCTCTCGTCTTGAGTGTGCCAGATTGCTTCACACCAGGGCGTATATCTCTCAGTGTGGCGCAGTGGGCATTTCGTTCCCCAGTGTGTCGATTCTCGACGCAGCGCAAGTTCCCTCGAAAGGGAACGTCTCGGGTTACGACTGTAAACCTCGTTCCCTGAGAAGGGAACGCTGCGTCCCTCGGCCACACTTCTCATGCTCCGGAGAACGACTTGCTTCGACCAATCAGAAGTTGACGATGTTATGTTCCGGCGTCCTTTTATAGCTTCCGAATCACCGTCACGAGTGACATCATTACGCAACACCAATCAAGATCAGACTTCAGACACGTCACGCTGAAGGCGTTCCCCAATGTGTCGATTCTCGACGCAGCGTCTCGTTCCCATCTCAGGGAACGAGGGTTACAGTCGTAACCCGAGACGTTTACAAGCAAATCTCAGTTTACAAGCAAATGTGCAAACAAAGGTTTCCAAAATCTCCACTCTGGCCGGAGTTTTTGAAAAGAAACTTTTTCAGAGGTGAATTCTCCGTTTGCGTGTAAAGGGCACAAACGAAGGGAAATGTCTCCGGTTTTCTAAATAACCATGTACGTGTAAACGGGGCCTGAAGACAGAGTCACCATATTTAGGTGTTTGCTTTAGTTGGACCCTTGACTTTTTAACATTACTTTTTTTTGGCTGCTTTAATTGTGTGTTTAGAAAACACATTTGTAATGGCCAAAGAAGCACAGAGAAAAATATTTTTACATGTTTTGTTTTCATAGTAACAATCACCACGTAGTTTCCTGATGAACTGACATCATTCTGAGTCCAATCTCTGATTTTACGGGTGATGCTGATTTTACATTTTTGATTACAGCAGCCCTGTGATGTTACATCATGAGATTCTGCACAATAAAAGATTGCAGCTACTTTATTTTTAGAGACACAAACACACACACACGTGACACAAACACACACACACGTCACACAAACACACACACGTCACACACACACACACACACACACACATCAAGATTCAGCGTATGAATCTCAACAACGGTCACAAACAGCATATTCAGAAAAACAGATCAACTCTGAACATAAAATAAGCTACTAGAAAATCACATAAAACAGCAAAAATAAAAGGAAATAGTAAGAATAAAAGAAATTACTAAGACAGTTCAGCTCACAATTTATTCATGCCGGAATGCATTTTGGGAGCCATGGAAGAGTTTTGATTGGTACAACCAGAATACACTGCATCATGCTTTTTGTTGGTCACTGTTGTTGAGATTCATACGCTGATTCATGATGGCTGTGTGTGTCTAAATGACAGAGAGATTCAAACCTTTTTGATTAGACCAACTTTTAAAAATTCCTCTGATTACTTTGAAAATGGCAGATCTTATGCTGTAGATTCACAGTGCTGCTGTACTCAATAAAGTAAATTTAACTCAGAGATTAGGTCTCTAATTGAGTTTAGCGATTCAGCTCATGATGATTACATCAAAACATAATCAACAACATCTGATCACAGTTTTTCTTGTCTTGTCTTACTTGGTTAACTTGGTTACAGCAGCCAGATAAAATATAATGTTATAAAATCAAGGGTGGAAGAGCCCAACAAAAAAACAAACACCGACCACCATAATGGTGACTTGATACTGTGGCACTTAAAAAATGGTTACTCTTTCCTTCAGTGATTCTGCTCGTTATCATCAGGCGTCTTCACTGATGGTCAATCACCACTCAATTAATCACTTAATTATATAATTAACTTTAATGCTGCTTCAGCGTTAATTTGAACACTCTTGAGTGTGGACTCTGAGGAGAGTTATTTTAACACTGGGGTAGGTCTGAGGGTTTGGTTAAGGGATCTTACATTTATCTATAATTATTTATTTTTTATTTTTTTTCATTTTAAGGCTGTTAACATCTAGACATAGAATACAATCGAATTATATTTTATATAATATCATACAATTATACTGATATATCTTTATGATATGAAAGATTCATAAATATTTAACGTTTTGTAGCTGTAAAAAACTTAATAATGCTACATTTAGATGTTGCAGATACGTCCATATTATATGTTTCAGCATCTATCCAAACATACAAAAAAGTATGTTTTGTGTCTTTGAAAGTTACATATTAATACCTACATATTAACAATGAGAACAGGCTGCCTTTTCATGATGGGCAATACATTTTCAATAAGAGACAGATCTGGACAGCAGTCAGGCACATCAGCTCTACAGTGCAGAGTGTCTAGAAACCACTCTGTTGTAGCACGTGCAGAATGAGGCCTGGTAATGTCCTGCTTCCCAGGAAATTTGTCATCTTGATGGCAGTTTATGACTTCCCACATGACTTTGGTACAATCCCAATATACACCTCCACATCAATGATACCTTCACACATATGCAAGTCACCCATGCCGTTTGCACTGATTCACCCCAATACCATGACAGATGTTTGCTTTTGCACCTGTCGCTGATTAAAGTTTGGATGGTCCTTTTCCTGTCTGGGACTGAGAACTTAAGGTCAGTTTTTCCCCAAAACATGCTGAAACATGGACTCATCTGACCACAGCACACATTTCAACTGTCTTTTAGACCATCTGAGATGAGCTCGGACCCAGAGAACTCGGCAGCATCTCTGCATTGAACTGATGTATAGCTTTCTCCTTCCATAACAGAGATGCAAGTGGCATTTCTTGATGCAGCAGCACACAGTCTGTGTTAAGTGGCAACAGTTTTGCAAAGTACTCCCGAGCATATGTGGCTGTATTTAACACTGTATGTTAACACATTCAACTGAGGTCTCCTGCCTTGCCTTACATGTACTGAGATTTATCTGGATTCCCTGAATCTTTTCACAATATAATATATGGTATGTACTTTGCAAGCTTGCATTTAGAAATGTGATTATTGAATTATTTGACAATTGTCATGAAATTTGGTTCAAAATGGTGAACCATGACCCATCTTTGCAAAGACAGAGTGAATGCTTGATGAATGCTCCTTTTATACCCAAACACGATACCTTCCCCTTTTATCAGTTCACCTGCTAATTGTGGATTGTTTCAAAACAGTTTAACTTGGATGTTCTATAGTCTTTTCACTTTTATTTTACAAAATACAATTTGGCTAGTGAAATCATAGTTTTTTTTTTTTTTTGTCAGTTAAATAAAGGTTAAAGAGAATTTTGGAGGTTGGGGTTGTACAAATTTAACCCAAATCGGGGCTTCAATAATAACCAGAAGACATTTTAATGACACAAATAATTGTAATACTTATTATTCAACAATAGTATTGATCTGACTGCACTGAAACTATTGTATGAGACCTGAATTGAGCTGGATGATGACATCATTCTCATTTCATAATTGATGAACTTTACACAGTTACCAAAATGAATCAACACTAAATAATGACTGTTTACTATTGTCTTTTCTGCTTTACAGCAGAGCTGAATTATTTTTGCGTCATTGAATCATCATATTTTTTTGTTCATTTAAAACTACTTTGAAACAATCTGTATTGTATAACGGCCTTGAAATAAGGGTGACTTGATAAACATTTTTATAAAATCAGGCTTCTGGAACACTTATACTTTTGTTCTGATTTGGGAAAATAAAATTTGGTTAAATTTCTGTTAACCTTATTTTAATAAATGCTCAAATTCTTGCTGAGGAAATGTTGAAGGAACAAATGCCCTTATTATCAACTCACTCTTCCTGTAATGTGATGTTTCTATGCATGATGTTTCTGTGAGTTGAATGCATAAACCAGGTAAAAAAAAATCTCTTCAGGTGTCTTGGATCTGTTTCTCATTCACAAACCAGTGAGGGCAGAGACTCAGAAATGCAGTGAGTGTGTTTGTGTAGACTCTGATACGCGATTGAAGGATGCAGTCGAATCACTGGGTGCTTAAGCTGGTCTGTCAGGAGGAATTAAAGCCTGATGTTCAGGAGCAGGACAGGTGGAATGCAAGAATGGTGATATCTTAATCTGTCTCTTTGAGAAACAGCCACTCTGCTGAACGGTCAGAGGGATCGCAGGTTACACAGGTGACCCGTAACCTCCGCATATACGAGTGTGTGGCAGACATTCAGGACAGGTCCAGACTCCTCACCCTCCTTTTCTGCTGTTTGCAGTGTTTTTAAAAGCAAGCCCGGAGCCATCATCATCATTACGCTGAGAGCTTGAGGTGGGCCAGCGTAATGTGTGTGCAGAGTTGCTCCGTCTGTTTGTAAGGCCCTCAGCAGAAGTGTGGCGGCTGTTGACATACTCCATATAATATTGTTTGAATTTTTCATCAAGATCCCGGTCTGCGTTACAAGAGCCCTTTTGTTTCCATGTTATTTGTACATTCTTTGTATGTGTGTACCTAGCTCTTCCTTCGTTTGTTTGTCTATGTGTCTTATTTTGAACTCCCAGTCCATTTTTTATCGTGCCCTGCTCAGTCCGGGTGGCGTTTGTGGGGTCATGAGCAGCGGTCAGCCTCACACCCCCATCCGCCGGCACCTTTTGTGCAGGGGACCCTGACGTGACTGTGAATGCAGGTCACCACAGGTTACTGACAAAGGCCTGTGAAAGGCTGTTCTGTGCTCCGCTGAATGGGCCGATGTGCACCGTTAAATACGGCCTGCCTCCTGTCAATGTTGCTGCCATTAAAAAGGGCTTGGCTTGATACCCTCTCCTTTTCATACACGTGAAAGTTAGTTTTCTCTTTGTTTCTCCCGTTGTGTCGGGGCGTTCGGCGGCTTTGTCACACTGTCAATGTCGTGGCAGTAAAATGAGTTCATCTTAGATTCAGAGCCTGTTCTGTTGTGTGTTTGCATCCATAAATAAAGCAGTAATTATTGTCCTCGCTGGTCACTTCTGCTCTTAAATCTGGACCTCAGTTTAAATCCCTCTTCATTGGTAAAGACGTTAAATACTCAAAAAGACAATGGTAATACCATGTTTTTTAGACATGTACCACACTGAAAAAAAGGCAGCATCTAAAATACCTGGTTTTATTCAAGTTAAAAAATAGTACGAACCAATCAGTTTATACCAACAATACAAATATCGGATAAATCAGGTAGAAAAAGCTATTTATGGTAATAATTACAGTACATTTAAAAATAATGGTTCACTGATGTAATTATTCAGCTGTAATTTCTTGCGTATTTGTTTTCATTTTAAAAGCACTGCTAAGCCACGTTGACATATCCACTGCACCGGTATGTTGGCATTATCAGGCACAGCCGTCTCACTTTGTGTGTTAATGAATTTGTAGTGTGCGTGCACTCAATGAGGTTAATGGAAGGGATCTCTGAGGCTCATCTTGCCGGCCCAGCCCACTCTTTCAAGCCTGCTCTCCATGCATGTTTCCGGAAACGATTCTTTAGTCAGCTCGTTGCCTCTCCGCCTCCCCCTATTGTTCTCTGCCCTCTAGGGGCCCTTCTCGCTTTATCTGATGCCAATTCTGCATCGCACTCCTCCTGCCCCCTATCTGAATGTCTCCTATATGGCTGTGTTATCTTATCCGCAGTGTCATCTCTTTATCAGCCCTATCCCGACCCCCGGCCGATCAGGCAGACTGCATCAGAACCGGCACATGAGCACAGCTCTGCTTACACATAATCCGCTTGCAGGATTCTTCAATTTGCTCTATCGAGACAGACAAATCCCTTCAGAACGGGAGAAATAAAAAGCAGCAGACTTTATTTTTTCAAGTATATAATATTATATAATATAATATCCCATGACCCTACAGAAGATTTAGAATAGAATAGAATAGAATAGAATAGAATAGAATAGAATAGAATAGAATAGAATAGAATAGAATAGAATAGAATAGAATTAAGCATGTGTAAAAAAACCTTTAGAAAAAAAATCGGATGTAAATAGAAAATAAAATTGAGGTAAATAATGAGCAATAACTATTTTACAGTGTCTGTGTTACACATTACTTGTACTTACTATTGTAATAACAGTAAATTATGCATTTACGTGTGTATAATATAATAGAATATAATTAACATAATAGAATATAATTAACATAATAGAATAGAATAGAATAGAATAGAATAGAATAGAATAGAATAGAATAGAATAGAATTTAATTTATAAGCTTGTGTAAAAAAAACGTACAAAACAAAATCTGATTTAAATGGAAAAATAAAATTGAGGTAAAATAATGAGTAGTAACTATTTATTTTACAGTGTCTGTCACACGTTACTTGTACTTACTATAGTAATAACAGTAAATTATGCATTTGCATGTGTATAATATAATGTAATATAATATAAACTCATGTGAAAATATCTGATTTAAATATAAAATTAAAACAGGTCAAATGAAGGTTAAATGTCATTTTTTTCATATGGTGCTAACCCTAAACCTAATACTGTAAAAAAAAAACACACACACAAAAACACACATTTAATTCAAGTTGTTTCTTTGTGTATTTTTTTTATTTATTATTATTTACTTCTGAGTGAAAATTGTAAAAGTAAGGTGTCCTACACCACATTGTTTCGCAGAGCATGGTAATATTACTGTTACTATTATTACAATTACTATTACTGGGTTCTTACTTGTATAATTACACTATAACAAACCACATTGAAATAAAATGTAATATAATACAATATAATAAAGTCATGTGAATAACCTTACAAAAAAGTCTGAAATAGAAAAAAAAAATTAAGCCACATTCAGCTGCTGATATTAAATTAATAACTTGGTAATAATAAATGAATAATAATGTAACTAAACAACCTTAATTAGATATCCCTGGAATCTTTCTGTTTCCGTTAAATGTCTTTATAGGACAGCATGTGTGGTGGTCGATAAAATGGATAACAGTCTAGAGTTTTTCTTCTCTTCCTCTGTCATTCATGGTAACTGCCTTCTACCTTTGTTTCTGTTTCTTTCTCGGATCCCCGCTGAATGAACACAAGGCTTTTCCTCGTGGTCGGCGCTGATGGACGGGATTGGATCTGCGTGACAGGTGAGTCGGCCCAGCTGCTACCTGTAGCAGACAGCAGCTGTCTCACACTCACTCACACTCGCTCGCAAACAGTCAGTCACGCATCCAGTCACACTCATTCAAAAACATAAATGCATACACTCCCACACAGCCATTCACCCTAAACAATCAGCTCTGCTCAGATGCCCAGCTAAAGGAGCAGCTCTGACACACAGTCTTAGAGCTATTCTTTTATCACTGGACTCAACCAAAACACATTTTACTGTGTGTATTTACTTTCAGTGCATTTTTAATTAAGATTCATCAAACCAAAAATGATTCAGACACCAATTTAGAATTTTTTATATTGTTTTAACTAGTGGGTGCAGGACACTATAGTTCATTTATGTAAGTGAGGATAGCAAAATAAAGTAAACGGTGACATATTATACCCAAAAATTCTTCATACAGTGACTACCAGTAACTACCAGTGGACTACCACTACTACAGTGTTTTTTTCTTTCATTGCTAATGCAACCTTTTTACACCACAGACTGAACAAATTTAAGCATTGCTTTTGCTTGGTAATTTGTTGACCTAAATTGGTATTTTCTAATTGTGTACTTAAATTTAACAACTGACAGCTATTATTCAACCTAATTCATTTGTGAGACAGTCTAACAGAAGGATGGCCAAAACCAGTGAAATATCAACTGATTTAATAACTTTATTTTTTTTATTTAAAATAAATGAGTTCTTGTCATATTGTATTACCATTTTCTAAACTATAGCAAATAAACTGTGATAATGTGATAAATGTTGAAGGTGTATAATGTATAAATTTTGGTTTGACTGTATTTTCTGTTGTTCTAATTTATTGATTGATTAAAAACGAACCAGACACAGAATTCAAAACTATACACTCCTAAAAATAAAGGTTCCAAATATGATTTTATTTATTTATTTATTTATTTATTTATTTATTTATTTATTTATTTATTTATTTATTTATTTATTTATTTATTTATTTATTTATTTATTTATTTATTTATTTATTTATTTATTTTTTGCATTGCCATAAAAGAAAAATGTTTGGTTCCAAAAATAAATATTTGATTTCCTTTGATGTTAAAATAATTTACTTTTAAGAGTGTTCATCGATTCAATATACACTGGGCAACATTACGATGCAACTGACAAGCTGAATGAGCATTTAAGAGGTTTTTGTTTGTGTCGTCCCTGTAGTCCCATCCAGCCTTGACAGCATCACACACTCTTTGTCTCAGTATTATGATGGCAATGAATGTACTCTAATGGCCTCTGTCTGTTCCCTTTACATGCGTCTGAGAGAGGGCAAAAGCTTCCAGCTTTCCACACTTCCGCTCAGATACACCTGTCACCAGTCGGCCACCTCTCCTCTCCTCTCCTCTCCTCTCCTCTCCTCTCCTCTCCTCTCCTCTCCTCTCCTCTCCTCTCCTCTCCTCTCCTCTCCTCTCCTCTCCTCTCCTCTCCCATCCCCCTCTCTTTCCTCTGTAGTTGAATAAAGGAGATCAAACAGTGGTCACATTGTCAAAGCCCACATCACATGCTCTCCATCATACAGTTAAGCCACCTGGACTAAAACTGTACCTAATCATTTGTATTGCTGTGACAAATCTATGTAAAAGTGAAATTTCTTTTCTTGAGGAGTTTTGAGGGAAATTTAGGTTAAAAACCGTCATCTGGGATTGCCCGAACTTTTGAAAAATACAGCGAAATTTTTTTTTTTTTACCGAACTGATCTTAAATTTACTCTGTTTTGTACTTTATACTGATAACTATAATAATGTATTAAAAGAGACACATGAGTATCACCAGTAGCTTTTCAACAAGCTGAGGTAAATGCTAATATATATACAAGGTGCAGTGTCATGCACACAAACACAAAACACCATCATCATAACACACATGCCACTAAAATAATGCAATAAACATTACTTAAACAGCATAAGATATAACATAAACCCAAATGTACATAAATGATAACAAAAACTAACACAAAGCAATTGTTTAAACAAATACCATTATATGCAAAGTCTCGTGCAGGGAACTGTGGGAATATATGTGGGAATGTTTTCTCTGCAAATTATAAAATGACTGCGTTTTCTTCTGTACATTTCACAAATTCGTTTTTTACTGTAAAATGACTTAAAATGTTTTCACTGTATACAGTAAGGGAACTTGCCGTGCTCTGAACCTTTGTAAAAAAAAATGAAGGATTGCATTATCAAAATATAAAAGTGAAACAGGAATAAAGCAGATGCTACAAAAACAAGAGGACTTGATGATGTCAGCCATAAAGAGGAGCAATTGTTATGACTCATTCCAAAGACAAACATTTTGTAATTTCCACCCCCGGGGTAATTAAAAAAGATCCTACTTCAACGTTGCTTTGTCTAATGCTGTTATATTAATTCTGCACTTCTGTAGTGAAGGCTGCAGGTTAATATGAGAAGTTCACTGGTTCAACTCCTTAAGAGCTTCTCTGGATAGTGGGCTTGTGGTGACCCATGCATCACGCACCTGGCCTCTGCATTGCTACCTGAAGAGCATTGCAATTAAGCTTTTACCACCCTTAATTAAAACACAAACACACTCTCACACACACACACGCATGCTTGAATCGTCCCAGAACCTTTGAGGCCTAAATCTTGTCTAAAAAGACTTTAGTGGAAAACGCTCTTTCTGGTCTCTCTTTAGTTATGGGATTTAGCAGGTAAGATTTTCACTGAACAGACTTAAATTCCCCCTTTTTTCTAAGTTTGTGTATTAGTGGCATCTTTTAACGTGGGAATGAATACACTAGACAGCTTTACCGCAGGCTGCCGTGTGACCTCATTATAGGTGTGGAGCCAGACAAAAAAAGCTTCTTAGGACACTTGCTCTTTTCACATGTTGCATTGTGTCTGCAACATCAAAAGCTCAATTGAGCAAAGCGCCGTTCATCTTCAGCTTATCGCTGCCGGCTCACTTTGATTAGCTCACTTTCAGCTCACAATGGACACATATCTTGGTGGAGTGAGACAATGCCTACAAAGCTGATGCTTCAAATCCTGGTTTAGCATGTGTGCCTTCATCTGCTTCAAAATACAGTACAGATTGGCCCATGGTTGAATATTTGTACCTAGCATTATTTTACTGCATAGAGGACTATTAGGCAGTTCCAAAGATATCTTAAAAAGTTCAATTATGTGTTGTATATGTTTTGACAATCATAACCCCCAAAAAAAGCATTTTGACAAGTCCATAAACTAAAAGTCTGAGACCACATTGAAGATCTGGGATTCAAAACCTAATTTAAAACTTGATTTTTTTTTATTTTTTGGGGGGGATTTAGTCACTGATAAAATGTAAGCAAATTAGTGACATGTTATCCACAAAAACTGGCCTATATTTATTTAGATTAAAGTTAATCATTATTTTCTGTTAGAGTGTCTCAGAATTTGCCCATTTAAAATAGATATCTCATTTAAATACCCAGTTATATTTCTCATATATCGAAAATCCATTAGTCTTTTGTAATCTTTCTTACTGGTTTTGTCTGTCTTTTACACCCCATCCACTTTCAAGTGTTTACTTGACTGACAAATGTTAATAGTATTAATCTACGCAAAACAGTCTGCCATATAAAGCAGCATGCAGAAAATGAAAAATGAAGTGAAGTGTAACCACAATAGTGACGTTCTATGCCCCAAGAGCCACGTATTCAGCCACTTACTGCACTGGATCCTGAGCACCGGGGTCGGGGTGGGGGTTGGTTGGTGGCATACACAGTAAAGCTATAGTTCACTGCTCCCTAAACATATCTGTTTAAGTGCACTTCACTTGACAAATTGCAAAATGCATTCATTGAAACTTAATATCAATTTCATTAATATAATCTGTCATATTTAAAAGCCCTAAACTGAGTGATAAATGTATGTTTGTAATGTTTAACATGAAAATAAAGGGAATTTTGAGATTTTAGATGTGTCTTATTTTAACTGTAACCCTTAATCATTAGTTAAGTTTCCATCCACTTGTCAATCCAATTATCTGAAGTTCGGTAAAAAAAAACTCGTGCGAATAAAGCTGGTGAAAGTGTGTTTCCATCCAACGGCTTTAAAGCGAATAAAAACCTGTTCGTAATGACGTCACATGCTGTTTTGCGATCAAATTGGTATATCGAATTGATTTGAGACATTTTAAGGTGTTTCCATTCATTTTCACACTGAATCGCACAACATTCAAGCAAACATTTGCGAACAAAGTTTTGCTAGACAGAATGGATCGCGCCAACTACCAACAAATGATCAATATTGCACAAGTTGTAATAGTGCTTGCCAGCTGATAGCGACATATATAATATGTCTATAATAAGATATAATACGTCCCACGGCTTGTCGTAACCTTTGTTGGCCATCTCCTTCGCGAGTTCCTGATAAATTATGGCATTTCTTAGATTTTGCTATCTAAAATAGCCGTTATATTTTTCTGGTAAATTAAATTCAAAAAGTATCTCGTCTCCTCGTTTGTCCACTTACATCTGTCTTTGTTGACACCCGCCATGTGTGCAAACCATAGACAGTATATAAGAGGTGCAAACAGAGCGGAAATACTGGGCGGAAATGAACAAAATTTCTTCTTCTTCTATGTTTTGTGGCGGGTTGCAACCATAAAATGACCTAAAACTTAATCGCAATTCATTATTTATTCGGCAAATAACGTCAGCGTTTATCGCATAAGCCGTATATCGATCAAGATAAAATCCGATGAGACCGAACGTATTTCATTTGAGTCGATATTCATTCAATTCAATCGAATTTTACTGTTTCCATAAGGCATTTTTCATTCGATATCACTTAATTCGGATAAAAACGTGTGGATGGAAACATAGCTATTGGCTTTAATCTGACTAATAGTAACGGCAGAGCCTCATTTTCCCTGCTTTTATTCTAGTCAAACTTGCAGTACTGTGGCCATGCGCAATGACAAGTAAGTAGCATACATTTCCCTCTCCACATCCTGTGAAGTGATGGAATTGCACTTAAGGGGCAAATTACAAACGGAAGTGAGCATCCCTGTGCCCTACTCCCTTCGAAGGGCAGAGCCCTTGAAGTGGGGACTTTGGAGTGAGCAGGGCACTTGCGTGCCATTATGAAGCCATTTGGAACGCACTTGGCAAAGGGAGCAACGAAAGACGACGTAATTTCCTCATTATCTTCACTTGACAACGCAGCTGATTAGCTGTTCTTACAACAGGAATTTCTTATTATTATTGTTGTTAGCATAACTGTTGCAAATAAATATACATTTTATATAAAAAAAAAAAATTGTTATATATGTGTGTGTGTGAGTGTATTTCTCTGCTCTCAACTTTAAAATTTGCCGTCTCATCTTTGGACCCTGCATTACCAAAGACATTTCTTACCTTTGAAACTTATTTAAACATAACATGACAAAAATGTGTGAAATATAACACAAACAAAACAAAACAACTTGAATTGCTCTGTCAACTTGAACTCTCCCGCCATCTAGCTTAAAAACGGATCACGAGTATTCGCTGGCTCACATGACCATACATAATAAAATTACTTCCTTGGAGTGACTACATTGCATGTACCCATTGCTAATGGCCTTGTGGAAGGGCCCTTCGTGAAGGGATCCAGTTATTCATTTTCGTTTGGAACACCCCAATGGCATCCCGTTCCCGAAGTGCCTTACAAGGGTTCAAAAACGCTGTTTGGAATTTGCCCCAGATACGGAATACACTGTGAAGTTCACTTTGTAGCGCACTTCCGGTCGATCGGAAAATATTAATAAAATCATTACAAATCACACTGTACGACATGGATCTAATAAACTTGGGTACGACATGTATGTAGACTGTACAATGATTACCCCTATTGAATCGTAGGGTACGACACAAGTTAGTATAGAAGAATACTATTAGCAATTAATTTGCTTTAGCAAATTGTGGTTTAAATGTGCGCTGAAAAAAAGAGGAGGAAGCGAAAGAGGAGAATATGGACTAGGGAAAATAGGCCAACTTGGCATGTCAATTTTGCAAATGGAGCTTGAGGAAAGTAGTTTTAAGTTTTAGCGCATGTCGCGTTGATCAATACGCCATTTCATGTAGCATTTTTATTGGCTAGTCAGTAGACATCGTGAATTATCACTGGCTATCTTTGGTCACAAGACCGTGACAACGGCCATCTTTAAGCTTCTCTCCCTGTATGATGTAGACCACCGTTCAGGAGCCACGACAACAGAAGTCGCCACGATCGGACATCTTTCATCTAGGACAGACCAAAAACATACAATGTATACAGCGAGCATTAGTTCATTCATGGGCCCTGTCGACATTCATCAAAGACTACGATCATTATGCTAAGTAAGTCTGCTCAATTTTCAAGTAAAATTCATAGGTGGTCTTCCCCTGACCACATGAATTCCATTACCAGCTCCGAATAATGCTGGTCTCGGATCGTTTTAACACCTCAAGTCCAAAATAATTAAGCTACTATTAGAAAGGAAATGCTGCATGCTGCCTCAGCTTCATTACTGCACCCGCAGCGAACATGTCAACTTCCATTCTAAACAAAAAAAAAAAAAAAAAAATTAAATCCAAATTATAATTTTGGGGATTTCAACGTATTTATTATTTCGTTAACAACAAGTTCATCCAAGTAAATTACAACCATATATTAACATTTAAAACAACAAGCGACCGCCATTCTCAATCAACTCTAAACTATACGAGTTGACCTTTTAGATTAACTTATCTCTTGTAAACAATGCACTTTTCACTTGATTCTATATGAATTTCAAAACGATGACATTATCAGTGGTGACCTCATACCAGGTTTAGTCTCTTTTTTTCCATATTTTGCTGCATCATTTTTACAGTAGCCTATGTTAGCAGCCATGGCAATGGCAAAACAAATCACACATAGGCCTACTTGATTTTGAGTCCCTTTATTAATATAGGTTTTTATTGCTACTGGTATATGTGCTCATGTGTGAATGACAAAATTAAATCAACAAATTATTATTATTATGTTTTAATGGTTTTAGATGGCTGAACATCTTTTTTATAAAAGCATTGTATTTTTCCATTTATGTTTATGCCTATTTATGATGCTTAATTAAGAATCCATAGCTCCTTAGGTCAAACTGTAATAAAACAGCAGACTTTAATAGGCCAATGAAGAGCCTTAATTGTGAAGCGAACAGTCAGGCAGAGGCCGTCAGCGTTGAGTCAGTGACTCCGGTTGGCTGTCTTGTTGGTGTGGGCGGGCGTCACTTCTCCAGGCATGGCAGCCTGTGTTTGCAGTTGTCCCTAACAGCACCGACCAGCTCCAGCCCAAACACCTGTGTTTGCTTTTGCGCTCACTCCCCAATCTTCTCGGTGCAGGTCACATGATCGGCAGATAGCCCCGGCACCATGGGAATACAAAAGCAGGGGCTTTTAGCGCTGTTAATCATTAACGTCAGGCTTCCTTGTGCCCCTCTCTCTTGACGTTGCAGATGTGAATGTTATCTTGCTCATGCATCCAGGTCAGACGTGACTGTGGGTATAGCTGCAGGTGAACGTGGTTGATGGAACGGGCTGAACCAGCAGTTGCCATATAATGAAGAGGCATGGCATGACGGTGAAGACGGCTGCTGATTGGTTCTAAAAAGAAAAACATACTCAACATGATTACAGCGTAAAATGATTGCACACATTGAACACATTGAAATGAAATCTTAAAAATATAACAGCAACCATCGGGGTTATTGTTTGACATGGAGACTGAGAACTTGGAAGTGATAATAAGTGATTAAAAGTGATTTGTGCTAACATGGACCACATTTATCTTTAAAGAATTAAGTTGACAAACACAATCCTGTACTGAAAAATAAATAAATAAATAAAGGCTCCAAAAAAGATGTTATTTTTATTTATTTTTGTGGCAAATGTAGATAAGTGAACAATTCTTATAAGAACCATTTTGTCTTAGTGTAAAGAACCTTTTAATAATCTAAAGAACCTTTTTGTGTTTAAGGTTCTTCATGGAAGCATATAAATAAATAACGTTGTTTTAGGAGTGTAGAAATGGGGTTTATGGGTACAGCTTTGCAGAAATATTTATTCCCAGAAAACGAATGAGCACTTTATCAGCAAGGCTTCAGTTGTAGTATGTCTGTAGTTAATCATTCCTGACAACAAAGTCATATATTGATCAAAAAATTTTAGGAAGAGGCTGAAAAACGAAGTCAGCAAAGTTCAAATACCTTGGCTATATAAATGTAGGTCTGAGGTTCAATTTTGTATCTGTGTTTGCATTGCCATATTCTAGTTATAGCTTTTAAACAAATATCGTTTATTCATTATTTGATATTGCAATATGGGCAATCTAATGAAATAGCAAACCTGTAAAAATACAGGTTGTGTTAAATATAATTTAACTTTAAGAAACATGACTGAACCCACAATGTTCAGACATCCCGCCAGATTTACACCACACACTGTTTGTTTGTTCACCCTGGACGCTAATGATAAGAGCCTGGAACAGGAGTTCACCACGAAAATCACTAGTTGACCAGACGACGTGCCCCTGATGAAACTCCCACCCACACACACACATGCATTACCACACTGCTCCTGTCAGAGAAATAAAAAGCGGATTATAAAGTTGCCTATTTCCTGAGCCCGGGCCAATGGGGAAATAAATAGTTCATCTGTTGAGTCAGAGCAGGCCCTAACCGTAGTGAGCTTTAAACAAAGGTGCCTGTTTACCGGCAGCAGGTAGAAGATGGATAGCTGGTTAAACATTGCTGGCATACCTGGCCGGTGCCATGGGCCGGTCAATGAGACCTACTGAGGGGACATTGTGTGGCCGTGTCTTATCTCTGCTGTTCTCTTTGAGACCAGACCTGTGAGTGAGAGCGAAAGGAACGTTTGAAGAGAAACAGATTATAATCTTTGGCCTTTTTGTTGGTCTTTTTTTTTTTTTAGACTGTTAAAAGTTTGCATTTCTCAAAATAATGACATTTTATTTAAAAAATGTCTTGTAAATATATATATAATTGTAAAGAGAAGTGGGTATATAGTGGGTATAAAACTTTTTTTATTTTTTTTAGTGTTACATTAAGAGGATAACTAGTGGTCTCCTTTTTACCTAGTTTACTTTATATATCTATATAGTGTCTATCTCTCTCTCTCTCTCTCTAATATATATATATAGAGAGAGAGAGACTATATATAAAGTAAACTATAGGTAAAAAGGAGACCACTAGTTAAATATATATATAAAGAGAGAGAGAGAGAATATATATATATATATATATATATTAAATAATCTGAGAAAACATTGCACTTCCATTTAAGATGTATTTATAATATATTTATAATATTGATTTTTCTTTACATGTAAAAGCCTCACAAATGCAATTTAATACATGAATCCATCACCATATCAAATAATTGGCAGAATTCAACAGAAATCATTTTATTAATTTTATACTCTTGTCTTGGGACATACTATTTTTTTCTTCATTTCTCATAGCATAATTCCTAAATAAACTTATTACTCACACCTTTCACAGCTCATGGACTCTCAGTTAATGCATGAACAAAATACTGTATCCCTGCTGCGCTTCACTCCGGTATACGCAACAGCCCTTCAACAGGGTGTGTTTTTATTCGTGTGTGTTCCCATAGCCGTATCCTCGGCATGTTCCGGTACTTGCTAATCACCCAGATTTTGTGTGTTTCATCTTATATGAGTCAGTCATTCTCAGCTATTTCTGTGCAGTGGAGATCTGCGTCATGTTTCAACACAGCGATTCTCAGCACCCATAAATTACACAGTGGTGGCAACTTAAAGAAGTGCTGAAAAGCCATGAACAGAGCTTTACTTTACTATCACTGAAGCGTAAGACTGCACCATCCCACACACGACCTGTTCACACACACTCACACAAATGTGCATGCGTACATACTTGCACTCACATGCTTGCAAATGAAAAAGAAAAAAAAAACACAAAACACAAACAAATCTTTGTACTCTTTCTTTTTTAAGTCACAAACTGTTTTTGGTTCCATGAAAATCCAACATCCTTCTGACAAAGCAGTAAAATCTGTCGATCCCATCTCTTAAACCGCATTATGCATTAGATTAGTCTATGAGTAAAATATGAGAATAAAACTGACTCTTCTTAGAATCAGTTATCTTGCTGCCTAAGATGTCCAAGTTCTGATTTGGTCCTGAACTAAAATAAAACTTATATCAGAGGTCAACTTTAATTTAAACTAACTAAAGGCTGTTTTGTGTGAGGTACAGATGACTTTTTAGGAGAAAACCCAAACCCATATAGTCAAAAAGGTTTCATAATGCATGCAGTGTAAAAATATGTGGTTAGTTAACCTAAAAATGATGCTTTAATTTATGACTAAAACAGACTAGGTGGCTTTTTAAGGGTTAAATCGGACAGAAATGGAGCTTAATGGTAACAGTTATTTGGGTAACACTTTACAATAATGTTAGTTAACATAAAAACACAATGAACAATTCTTCTAGAGCATTTTTTAAATCTTAATTTCAACATTTGCTAATACATTTTGAACCATTATGAGTAACTACTTTTTACACTGTGCAATCAATCCAAGTTCTTTTTCTGATTTGATCATGAACAAAAAACTTATCAGAGGTCAACTTACTTTAATCTAAACTGACTAAAGGCTGTTGTGTGTGAGGTACATACTGCAGTGTAAAAAAAATATATGTGGTTAGTTAACCTAAAAATTATGCCTAAATTTATGACTGAAACAAACTGACTAAGGGTTTAATCAGACAGAAATGGAGCTTAATGGTAACAGTTATTTGGGTAACACTTTACAATAATGTTAGTTAACATGAACTAACAATGACCAATTCTTCTAGAGCATTTTTTAATCTTAATTTCAACATTTGTTAATACATTTTTAACCGTGTAACTACTTTTTGCAGAGTGCAATCACAACAAAGAAACACGTGAAGGCTTTCTCTTTCCGAGTAGCCATTGGATTGTCATCCCTCCTTCTTTTTTACTTTCTGATCAAAGGAGTCATGTAAATTTCATATTGTTTTCTTTTGCCACCACTCATTTGTGAAACAAATTCTAGATCAGAGAGCTGGTGTATCATTAGCACATGGGGTTTGTGATCAGAACCCTTATACTTGACAAGATGAGGCATTGTCCTCAAATCTCAAATCTCTTGACCCCCTTTTAGCCTCAGCCGTCCCGTGCACATGCAGAGGTGAAGCCCAGATATATGCACAACATGTAGCATGAGCGTGTTTGTTCCCGAAATTGTGAAAAGCCACGCTAAAGTATCTAAATGACCATACAGTACAACATACAATGAGAGTTAAACACATGGGGCAGCTGGACTCTTATCTGAACGAAACCCAGCAACAAAGGACCCCTAAGACTAAGAGGCTTGATGCATGGGAAAGCTATGGGCCAGCTATTGTGACTGCCCTTCTGCTGAGCAAATAGTCCAAACTGTTCATTCCCCGTCTTCCATTCTCTCGCCGGCACATTGTTTGTGTCCTTGCATTTCATTCGGCAAGGAAGATTGCTCTCAGGCCCAGTGAGCAAACAGTCCAGAAAAGAGCCGGCTATCTTCTGCTGTTCCCAGGAGAACTAGCATTTTGATTTGGGCTCCAAGCTGTCAGAGGATTGGAGAGTTGATGTCAGGGTGCCTGAATTAATTGCTTTAAGCCGAGGAGGGGGCTGACTACGTTTATCGCCAACTGTTCAGTAAGATGTTTCCTAGCAATTACGCCCTCGACTTCGGCCGTGAGTTCCTCGATTGTCGGCTTTTATATTTTAGAAACATGCCGCAGATGAGGCATGAGCATATTCATACTGTTGGATATTACACTGGCAGAACTGTTTGATTGACATTTCATTATGGGTCAAACTTTTTCCACCCTTTTCCTTTGCAAAGTCTGTTTTGAGTTGCGTGCAACATTTTTCCAAGCCAAACAACAATTCCTAAATGTCACTAAGGACATAGCTGTTTCGTCAAGCACCATTTAACATCTGAAATTAATTGTAAACCCTATTGTTGTTCTTGTCCGTTACCATCAAAGGGCACGGCAAATGCTAAATAATTCATCTTCCCTATTCCCATTTTTCCCTTTTTCTATAGCTTCAACAGAGAGAGCATTTGCATTGTAAAGGCAATATGAGCCTCAGCCTATCGCATGAAAGGCCTCTTATATATGTCTCCCTGCTCATATCCATCATCTGATTTGCTTTAAATGTGGCATCATTGCAAGGCATCCTCCAACAATGCTTTGTTTTGCATGTAAAAATGGCTCTGTGGATGATTTGCATGGGTATAGGTTTGCATTGGTTGTAGAACGGTCTATGGGAAGAGTGACCTCAACGATGGTTGAGCCTTTTAAACTTCCTAATTCACAGTTATGGTAACGGTTGTTGCTAGTGATAGCCTACCAAACAAAGCCTTGTCAAATTTAAAAGCGACAGTTTTCTCTTTGAATTATTTTAGTTTTTTAATTCCATACATTTTTTCATAGGGAAATTGATTTTTAATGATAACTTATTATAAACTTTTTGTGTGCTCAGAGGTTGTTTATCAGTGTTATATGTTTATGTTAAAGCCATCTGTTTGCATTATTTCAACTCATTTTTTAACAATCGTTCAACTGTGGAATTTGTGGTGAAACTGCATTACCCAGCATATTATACAGTATCATGCTGCACAGAAAATTCCACCAATCAGAGAGTTGCGCGAGCAAATAACACCAAAAGAGCTCTGCAGGGAACGCTTTCCCATGAAGCAACGGGAATGATGGAATTGCCTCCCTATATGCTCTCAAAATACTTAATTATATATTTGAATGTATTTTAAACTTAAAATATATTTCTTCTAGGTATCATAATCTACGAGCCCCTAAAGGGACATGCTGCTGGAAAAAAAAGTTGATGGAGGAAAACGTATTTGTCAATGCTTTTACATTCTCTTGCAAATGTTTTGCTTTCCGCCGAGAAACTTTGTGTTCGCTCACAAAGAGCTCAAAGGGTTTTGCAGTGAATGCAAAGTTTCTCGGCGGACGAAAAAAAACATTTGCGAGAGAACGCAAAAGCATTAACTTATTATTTTTCCTCCAATCTCTTATTTTTTTCCACCACCATGTCCCTTTAGAGGCTCTGTAATAAGCCTTTGTAATAAATCTTTCCCTCCCTAAAGACATGAAGTACACAGTCTTGTACATTTGTCTTTTTGTGTGATTTTCAAATATTGTTTTGCTTCAAATAAAAGTGTTGTGATTTAAATAAAATGGTTGTGGCTTCATTCAGTGCTAATAAAAAAATCCCTGTGGGTTGGGAAACCCACAGCCCTGAAAAAGTGGATGAGCAATAATGCACTCTATTTCATGGAAATAGATTTGTACGTGCTTCACAACTACTGATATGCTATTCATGGGAATCATCAATTCACAATTGCTTTTGTATTGCTGTTAAAACATACACTTCAGATGCTTATTATAGCTTTAAATGTGGCTAAGGGGCCTTGTTAACGTTCTCACTAATTGATGCTATTGTCGTCGCTTCTGTAAATCGGAAAACAAAGACATGCTCGCCGATAATAAATCAGCCGCAACAAAGCAGGAAGCTCTTGATCTGACAGGAAATTGAATTAAACTGTCTGCTATGCGGCTGTCAGCGTGAGGAGAGGGGTTAAACATTGTGTGTCAGGGGACCACTACTGTGTAGCATCTGAGAGTAATCTGTTCTAACCTACCAGAGGCTCTTTAACAGCCAACACCCAGACATTAATCTCTTTGTGATAAATGCATTTATACTGGATTAAATTGAAGATTGCCTTTAGTTTGAGAAAGGGTTGGTGAATTATTTAGGCCTGAGTTGGGGGGATTTACTTTAAGAGCTCTTGCTATAGAGTCTCTGGGGACACTGTGGAGTTGTTGCGTATGTATTTACTAGCAGGTTAAATTTGCCCGTGGCCGAGAACAGCATCCAGAGATATTTGATCAAATGAAAGAACATCAGCTGGAATTTGCTCTCCCATCACGTTTGCTCATGTCTGCTTTTGTTAAGTGGCTTACCAGACAAATGATTTGAATGCAGAAGTGAAATAAATGAGCTTTATAGACTGCCATCTTCATCAAGTATCACATTGCAGACGCTGTAATAAACATAAGGAGGCATCACCACAAAACTCATAAATCCAGATTATTTTTGTGTGTGCGTTTCCCATGAATGCTTGAGGGAAAAGATTCTCATGAATGTTGAATGAGTATGTCCATCACCCTCTAAACTACAAGCTTCTCAATGTTGAATTTTTTTTTGTGCAGAAATCACCTTTGTGACATACCACTCTCACGCACAATAAATTGGACAAGCTCTATCTTAGAATAACCTATCGCCTTTACCATTTCGGCACTGGGAACACATGCAGGACACAATCTGATTCGCTTTTGTTATGCAGGGAATCACGCCGGGGCATCTGGGCTTGTTTGCCTTTGGTGAGAAATGGAGATTGGTTTGGAGGTCTGAATGAATTGCTGGCGTCTGTGTTTATTGCTTTCATTAAGATTTAATGAGTCAAGTGTCCTTCCAGTGACTTAGATTTTGTCATTTGACCGCAAGAAACGTCAGGCAAGTCTGTGAACTATTGGCATCCATACCATGTACATATGTATGTTAATGTACGTGAGACGGCTAAGAGCCTCTCGCTGTCATTTCTTATTTAATATCCTACTTATTTTAGCCATAAAACAGATTCTGGCATTTATCCAGGTAATTTTATCCCTAAAAGATGCTTATGTTTAAGCAGTGAATCGGGCGAATGGGTTTGTTGAATGGACATGTGGTTTGGCCTGTACGTCTCAGCAAGAATTTCACACCAAGCTGTTGGATGTGTGTGAACACAGGCCTGACCCGTCACTCTCTTGCACTATTTCCGCTGCATTCGGCCAGATTCTCCGACCACAACACCCTGACAGCATGCAGGCCATTTAACAACAGCTTCCATATGATAACGCTAAAGAATAACAGACAATGTTCCTATTCAGAGTTTGAAGGGTTGGGCATGTACATGACATTAAAAGCAATGTGGCACACACATAAAAGAAAAAAACATCTGGTGATGATTCATATCAAAACAATGCCACCTACTCATCCTTTAATTACCTAATCTGCATGATAGTAAATTGCTCAATAAATGCTCATGAGTGTTTTATTTAGAAAATAAATCAGCTCATATCATATTGATAAAGTAATCTCCAACAATGTATTTATGCACTGCATCAAATGTCAGAAAATATGCATAACTCCAGCCAATGAAATGTGGTGAATTAGAGCTCAAGATTAATGAGATTTTTTTTTTACTCTGTGGAATGAATCTTAAATGTACATTTGATCAGGTTATTGACTTATAGATAATAGATAATATTATTTTATATTTGAAAATATCATTTTATTTATTATCTTAGAATAAATGTATGTAATATATCTATGTAATATAAAAGCATACTCCACATTTTATGATATATATTAAATAAGTTATTTTGGGGGAAGGGGGAGGGGGACATTTCATTTCACTCAGCGGGCTACATAACGTAGAAATATTCATGGAAATATTAGCATACTTTGATATATTATTAGTCTTATTTTTGTTGTGATGACTGTTGTTGTTTATGTGCATTATAACTATTTTTTCATAATCTGTTTTGGGGGGGATATTTTGACTAGTTTTACATGTAATCGCATTGCGCAGCGTTTAAAATGCCTTAAAGACTATTACAAAGACTAATCTAATCCTATTCGGCATATTGCAGTGAAACTGCCTTTCTAACTTTAGGGCGTAGATTAGGCGTCTGTGTTGAGCATTAATGTAGTGTGGGACAGCAGCAGGATTAAGAGTATTTGGTCTTAAATCGGGTAGTGTGAACGGTCCCTCCCCAGCAATGGGTTAAAGCGGCATTACAGCTTGTAAGATGGGTGTCCCGCAGATCTCCCTGGAGACCAGCTCCACTTGGGTGTTCCAGCACTGAGTATAGAGCAAAACACGGGCTAAAACCATTAGATGAACCGATGTACTAATTTAAATGCCACCATATACACGTTCATCCAATTAACTATTTCATTTTATCTATTTGAATTTTTGTTTCCATTCCAAAATTAGCTAGCACTAAATGTATAGTTTATGTAACAATATCAGGAGTTCATGTGTATTCAAATGAGGAAATATAAAGTTTTATTTCCATTGATTTAAGTGTACAATAACTAACGATTTGTTACCCATATTAGGCCTGCGTTATAAAGTATGTTTGTATGTGGCGCACTTAAAAGTTTAGGTGATGATGCCCATTGCTCTCCTTGAGAAACTTCATACTCTTAATGAGAATTTTGAGGATCAGTTGTTTACATTCTGGCTTTCATTTGCAGTATGATATGCAAATTGGACGACTCCAATTAAACAGGGTTACCTAAATGAGAAGGGGAAAACACACTAGGGAAAAAACTGATCTCGCTGCTATAACAACAGACATAGGCTAGTTTGTTTTAATTCTTTTTAAATTATAGCTTTTTAAAAATGCCAAAAAATAAACAAATTATATTTGGTATTACCAATCGAAATAGAACTATTTTTAGATCTCTCTTTTATATTGTATATCCTTGAAAGTATACCCTAAAAGCATCTAGGAGTTTTTCATTCCAGGCCTCCTGTTTTAAATAATCACTAATATAATAATAATAATAATAATTATTATTATTATTATTATTATTATTATTATTATTATATTATTATTAGCGTTGTTGTTAATAATGATGCTTATTTTGTTAGAATTGTGCAGAACCATAAGGTAAACAGTTTGAGTAGCTACCATTGTTTTTTAGCTTTTTATTAAACCTGGGGCCAGTAGCATATAACCATTATATTAAGACTGTGTCTTAAGAACTAGTCTGACCAACTAGCAGTTAGTTAGAGGTAATCGGTCTTACTTTTCTGTTTCAAATTAGACCAATCTACGGTTTTATGTAAATTACTTAAAAAAGTAATGAACAGTATAAAAAATAAAAAAAAATCTGTCACTCATCTGTCTGTAGATTGTCATGTTAACACTTATTTTGTCTTTTGTCAAGCATGAAGTGCACCTAGGGTGTTGCTAAATGTTATCCTCACGTTTATGTCTGCTGTCATTTGTGTCTCTAACGCACCAGAAATTCGTCTGAAAAATTTGCGTCTTGGTTGGCGGAAATAATTGAATACGTCGAACTTTTCTCTTTCGTAAAATGCGAATAAGCGTAAAATCATTTATCCGCGCTGATAATTTCGTGGCATTGCCTGCGCGTTCATCCCGACAGCAAGTTTGCCGGAGGAAAAACATCATTGCTATGTACCTGAACTCCATTTGATGGGCATCAGTTATTGGCACGGCGAAACCAATGCATTTCTTCTCCAGTATCATTGGCATCAATCAGCTGGAATAGGCATCTGACAGTCGGCTGAAAGAGCCCCTTCACATCAGCACTTGAGTTGTGTCTGTTCAAGCGTCCAACGCTATTGCCGTGAAATCGAAGTTGCGCGCAGAAATCCCCATTACGCGAAACACACAGCATGCATCGAAAGCATTCAGCAGCAGCAGAAGCGAGCTGGATTTAATCATGAAAATGTTCGTACCTGTCCTGGAGTCTCTCCCGCTGCCTTCTGCACAGGGCTGGAAGCCTCACGGCATTTATTTGAGCTCAAACTCTGTCACTGTTGACTTTAGCAACAAAGCAAAGATTTCACTGCCCCGCTAGTTTAAAAAAATGATTATTTTACCAAGATATCGATCAGTGCGCTATAAAAATTCAGCCTAGCATTATGTCTAAAACGAGGGGCGCCGAAATTTAATTTCTGTGTAAATTTGCCTAGAAGTGACGTGCTCTTATTCAAAGTTTACACTCGTGTGATTTGATTGCTCATGTACACATCCTATATGTATTAATACCGCCTTTTTCATTGTTTACCAGTTTGTGTTTATTCGCAGATCATGGGGGTTTGAAATACAATGGAATGGACTGAGAACTAAAAACACAGAGGTAACGAAACCAGGCCTTCTTTGACATTATTCAGGTCGAGGGATAATTCTGTCCGCGCGCGCACTCGTGATGATCTGTTTCACACAGGTGACTTCTTGATCTGCAAGTTTACTATTAAATGGGGAAAGCCTGTAACACAGCTTCCTTATTTGTGCTTGTCTAATATATACCCCTCCACTCAAATATGTATTTTTCTATTTTTAATTAATATGGCGTATTTTTCCAGTGTTTACATCAAATGGGTCTCACGTCTTTATTCATATGTTGGAAAGAAACGAGAGACTTCATAACCATGACAGAAGATGTTTCTCAGTTCAGAAGTTTTCAGAGTTTTATTTATGTCTGTTATATGCCTCATTTTGTTAAATGATGCTCATCTTATATTTGTTGCAATTACCGCCATTAGAGATGTGAGAGATAGAGCTTTACAAATACACACACACACACATATATATATATATATATATATATATATATATATATATAATTGCACATATATATATTATAAATTGCATATATATATATATATATATATATATATATATATATATATATATATATATATATATATATATTATAAATTGCTTATATATGTGTGTGTGTGTGTGTGTGTGTGTGTGTGTGTGTGTGTGTGTGTGTGTGTGTGTGTGTGTGTGTAAACGGAACCTCCCTTGTCTGTCGTTATATGTATATATATATATTGTAACGACATATATTGTAACGACAGACAAGGGAGGTTCCGTATATATATGGATTCGCAAATGATTTGCATATAAAATATACAAGAGCTATAATAAACAGTACACATTTATACATAGTCAGTATATATAAAAATGTGTAGGCCATATTATATTTATATTATATGCGAAGCCATATATGATTTTTAAAATGGGTTTATGAACACAACACTATTGTCGTGATGGGGGGAAATATATTTCAAAGGCTAGTTACCGCTTTTTTACGTAAAATGCAACACATCTTTCAAGAACTTAATAGCATAATTTGTAAGTAGTTTACAGCTGAATATTTAGGGCATTGATGAATGTTTCGAAATATTAAACGCATTTCATCTTATTTCATTTATAAAAAAAAAATAATAATTTCATGGTCTATTTTTCTGTTTTTTATTGTTGATATTAATTTAGGTCAGGGTTGAAATGCAAACAAATTCAAAAACAGTTCAATCAAATTAATTCGATCTATATAATTTATCTGTGGCATGATTCGATATAAATGTGTAGCTTCACAAGTAACAAGTGGTTCGTATATGTGCAAATGCATTGATAATCAGTTGAGCAAAATGACACTTATTATTATTATTATTGTCGTTGTTGACAACACAGTAACACAAAAGAGAGAAAATCAGAATTGAGAAAAAAATCCAAATAACACTTTAATATAGATTCTGTTCTTGTCATCAACTACAAGAATACACATTTACAAGCCATAAATAAGTTTACACAAGTGATTGAAGAAGTTCAATCCGTCCGCAGTCCTTCGGTGTGATTTTGGTCCATTTTCAAAAGCCGCCTCGAAGAGTTCGTCACATTGTCAACATTTCTTTTACAAAATAATTACTAATGAACATCTAAATGAACGGGAAACGTCAAAAAATCATCAGAATACATATACACAACCATTTTACAAATGTACAAATTGTCACAAGGTCCGTGCGGGTTTAGGAAGAGTTCAGGATGGGCCTGGAGTACACACCTTGGTAATAGGATGTGTCCGGGGAATCCAGGCCCGCTTTGCTGGCCATGGAGCCCATGGATAGCGCGCCGGCCATCGGAGAGCCGTAACCGTAATGCATCACTTGCTCATATGTCTTTAGGTCCATTTTGTGATGCTGTTGCTCCGAGGACATGAGGTTGTTGATGGAGAAGGGGTGATTGAAGGAATAGTGGTGTTCTGGCTTCAGGTGTCCTTCATGCGCCAAAACAGAGTGATGTTGCGCCAGGAGATGCTGCGCCTGGGAGGTCGGAGAGGCTGTGTGCTCCGGGCTCAGACCCTGACCCGACTTCATGTCAGACAGGGATCTTTTGTGCTCGTTGCTAGACGAGTTGGAATGAGGAGAC
This sequence comes from Rutilus rutilus, assembly GCF_951802725.1. Lineage (NCBI taxonomy): Eukaryota > Metazoa > Chordata > Actinopteri > Cypriniformes > Leuciscidae > Rutilus > Rutilus rutilus. The sequence goes on from NC_140226.1 coordinate 6,973,857, forward strand.
TCGTTCCCGTTGCAGCTCTCGGAGCTGCTGTTCGATCCGCCCTCCGATGTTTTCCGACCCGGCTCCTTGCTAAGTTTCTTAACGTCGCACTTGAAGCGCTTTTGCCTTCTCAGATAGCAGCCGTTTTCGAACATGTTCCCGGAGTCGGGATGAAGGGTCCAGAACGAACCTTTGCCTGGCTTATCCGGGGAGCGCGGGACTTTCAGGAAACAGTCGTTGAAGGACAGCGAGTGGCGGATAGAGTTCTGCCAGCGCTGCTGGTTCTGTCGGTAAAAAGGGAAAAGGTCCATTATCCACTGGTAGATCTCGCTGAGGGTCAGCATCTTACTGGGGGACTGCTGGATGGCCATGGTTATTAGGGAAATGTACGAGTAGGGTGGCTTGGCGTGCGTGTAGCTCCTCCGGTAGGTCTTCGGGTCCCTCGATCTGTTTATGTTCGACTGGCCGTACATGGGGCTCATAGCGTTCATGTTGCTGTACGAGGTTAAGGCGTTCATGGAGGGTGCTTGCGCTGCCATTGGGCTCATGGTCGGGCTCAGGGCTGCACTCATGCCCGTCATACCCGCACCCATGCCGGCCATCGCTCCCGCACCGGGGGACATGCCTGTCATTGAAGGACTCATACCCGTGTTGACATAGGACATGTTCATGGTGTTTGCTGCTGTCATGTTCGCAGTCGAACTCATTCCAGACATAGTCATGTAAGTGTTCATGGAGTTCATTCCCAGTCCAGTGTTCATGTTGCTGACCGATGTGTAACACTGCGAAGGAAATCAGATAATGCGATTAATTAATGCAACTCCAAGTTGTATACGTTTAAAATTCATTTGGCTTGGCTAACATAAAAATAAAAAACATTAAAGTAACTTAAAAATAACGAGGTTCCCTAATGGTTCTTTAATCATAGTCAAATCAGAACTGTTTTTATTAAATAGCTCGTTTAGTTGGGGTTTTAAAAAACTATAAAACTGCTAGATATTTGGAACCATGCGTAAGGATAAAGTGAAAGTTTGTTTTCAGGAGGATATTTACTTTTCTTTTTTTGGTCAGTTTTAGGTTTCCAACATATTGCAGCAAAACGCTGCTGTTGAGTCGATATTACCGCCGCTCAGTAATTAAAAACCAATAATAGTAGCCTAGATCTGTTCAAAAGTCAAACGCCCGCGGTTATTTTCGCTTCTGGACGCGATGTTGTTGAATAATAAAACCCATGTATTCGTCGGTATCCATAATTGGAAATGAAAAGTTTGCATTGCATGTCAAGCACAACTTTGTTAGGATAGTGCAGGGCGTCGAGATGATGGGGGAGGATTTGGAGGCGCCTCAAGTCAATATTTGATCTCAAAGTTAATATTATCTCAGGGCTAATATTGAGTTGTATAAAACCGGATCGGATTTCGACGAGGAGAAAAAAAATACATATATATTTATTTAGGTGAGTTACCCACCTCGGGCTCTCCGTAGTAAGCGCTCCAGTCTGCTGCGTGTTCGTGTCCCTCCATTTTGACAGCACCGAGCATCCTGGAAAAAACTCCTTCTACTTTTCAAAACGCTTCCCCACACGAGAAATGCTGGTATTGTGTGTCCTTTGGCAGCCAAAGGTGGTACAACCACGGGATACACTCGTGTCGTCGTTGTGCTCTCCTCCTGTCAAGAGCTGGCGCATGTGTGTATGTGTGTGTGTGTGTGTTTCTGGTTGAAATGACGCCTGCTGCTGGCTCTTAGCGCTGTGATATAGCTCTGTGCGCCCGGGCGAGCCTCCAATCCCTACTGCTTCACTCGGCCCCTATTTGAATAATCTGCTCACACCTAGGCGTGAGACTTCTCCATTTGCCCCCCTATTGTACACCTGCGCAGCTTGAAAAGAGCAGCCCCATTTGAAAAGATTCATTATATCCTAATCTTATTGTATTCCAGCGGGAGAAAGGGGGGAATAGAAGTTTGGACTACCGTGAGAGGAGTGGTTTGAAATCACATCCAGATAAAATTGAGGAGAACGCCAAAAGCTCTGGGTTCAAGTATATAGTCTTCATTCAGATGAATCATCTGCCTACATGTCTTGTTTTAGTTTAGTTTTGTTTTTCATAATTCACAAGCAGCGTTTATTATGCACAGCCAATGGTAATTGATGTTAAATGCAAGACATAAGCAAATCAATCTCACTTTGTTTTATTATTATTATTTTCATTTAGTTATTTTTCTTTTAAAGCCCAACCATTTCCATTAAACTAAATGTTTAACTGGTCATTAAATATTTAAAAGTAGCCTAATTGAAAAAGGACAGCTGGCTGTTTTAAAAAATATAGCCTTTAATTCTGTAATAAGATTAAATATGAGAGAAAGGATGGCAATGATACAGGGATAGATCAAAACGCGTAAATGTTTTCGGCTGTTTTGAATTAATTTGTTTGCCTGCGCTCTAGTTTATGTAACTAATAGCGGTACACAGTTTGCTGATGTAAGAGCAGGTCATCGGTGTTGATTCTGCAAAGCTCAGTGGCAAGATTTGATTGCCTTCATTAAACAAAGTATCCTAACATTTATTCACTTTGTTTGACTCTCCACGATATTTAGCTGGTGGTGGCTTGGTGCACAGGCTGAAGACAACGAAATAACAGTTTATACTTTATACAACTTTACTGCTTAGATACTTTTTAAGCCTACATTTCATATCCTTCTTTTGGCCTTTGATGGTATGCGATTTGGTTTAAAAAAAAAAAAAAAAATGAGTGCGCCCTCTCTTGGTATACAAATTGATTTTTCCACAGAAATAGCCTACGTGGATGCGCTCAGGTGTAATCACCTTAAAATAACGTTCATGATTATTTACTTTTTTATCACCGTATTACATTATGTAATGTTTATGAAAAATCCAATATATGCAATATATGCAATTTTTCTAATGAAAAATGCAATATATAAATGATCAAAACCATAAACGTTACAGTTTGGTTTCAATTTATTTGATATATTTAGATCTTAGCTAATTTTGCAGACTGAGCATTCCTTATAGGCAATCATTTTAATCAAACAATTTCTTTAAATAATCAGCGATACATCAACTCTTATTCGACGTGACACGTGCCTCACCAGCATCGTAATGAGATCAGATATAGTGTGTATTTGCTTATAACAGGGATAACCATTTGCAAATATAATCACGGAGTTTATTTGGACCTGTGTGTATTGTGTAAACGGTGTAAGTTTGACGTGCTCACAGACACCGCTAAACGTCGCCGAAGAAAAAAACTTCTGCAAATTCGTCGCAGTTTCTTATTGTGGATTGTCATGTTGTATGGTATTGGCATCTTATAAGATGGTACTGTTATGAAGGCAAACCTTCTTTCACAACGGTCGATGAAATATTGTAACAGTAGGCTAGCCTACAAACTCGTACTCAATTAAAACTGGGTCATTACTGGAAATTTAGGCTTTATATTTGCTGAATACCTTGTTTGGAGAACTCGTTGAGTATTAAGAAACTGTATTCCTTCTGTTTAAATGAAAATGGCCTGTCATTAAAATATTTCTGTTTAGTTGCCGTTAGTTGGCAGTTAAATTATTAGAGGCAGAAAAGTTTGACATTGCTGCCATTAGTCGTCCATTTTATTGATCATTTTCATTAAGTACGTTCATTCTATGTTTCTATAATTTATTTTATGATTTAAAATAAACTAATAAAAACAGCCCTATCATTTCAGCAAGCTGCTACATCTTCAAATAATGACACTGAAGCGTGTGTGTGTCCTGGTAAACCCTACATTATGGGGACAAAACAAAGATGGCAATATCTGAAATCCTTGTCCTTGTGGGGACATTTTTAGGGGTAGTGAAAGGGGACAGAATATACAGTTTGTACAGTATAAAAATCATTGTGTCTATGGAAAGTCCCCATAAAACATAACAACACAAGTGCTAACTATTAATTTAGGTCATAAAATATACAAATAGCATCATAACAGTAATTCCAATAACAGCGATGGCACTTTTTCATTATCAGTCTCTGGTAGAAAGCATAGGTCATCTCACAATTTGAGACAAATGGTCAGACCAGTTGTCTTAATACAAAGAATCCTCATATGACTAGATAAATATCTATACAGTCCCTACAGCATTGTCCAGCTGTCCAAATCTAAATCACACAATTTACATGAATATGCATTGACATTTTTTTATCCAGTTTTGCCAATCCAGACTAAACTAAGTACTAGGGTTACATTTGAGAAAACGATGTAACTACTTTTTAAATTACATGACACAGTGTGCTCCTGGATTATTTTGAAGTTAATTATTAATAGACAAGGGACAGACTGTGAACGCATTCTGTGTAGAAGGTCACTATCTTGTATTTGGTGAAAATGCAAAAGGACCATGTCTTTGAGTAAACACACCACGTTGGAGCATTGGTATAAACTTTGATCGCCTCTGAACTTAGGTTGGCATATGTCACGTTTTTCGAAAGATTGAGCTCTCAACCAATAGATGGCAAAACTTTTTGGTTTTATTGAGGAGCACTGTCTTTCTCTATAGCTTCAGGATTTTCGCTGCTTCTCTGCTCGATCATTCATCATGCGGTTCAGCTCGCTCTATGTGTTGCAATGTACTGTCACTGTGGGTGGCGCCTTGGTGATCCTCCTGAATCTGATACATTAGGGCATGTATTCTCAGTAAATATTGCCACGGAATCTCCAAACACTGACCTCCATTCTCCTTTTTGTCACCAGGAATTCATGTTCGAGATCATAGAGAGGTCAGGATATTTTTACATTTCTAGAACCTGTCTAGATAGATAGATAGATAGATAGATAGATAGATAGATAGATAGATAGATAGATAGATAGATAGATAGATAGATAGATAGATAGATAGATAGATAGATAGATAGATAGATAGATAGATAGATAGATAGATAGAAACTCGGTTGTCAGTAAATGAGGAAGCAGGATTTCAGTTAATTCCCTGCTGCTGTTTGCAGGAATGTGTTACTTGGAACTCCTCTTTCAAAGCTTTTAAACCACAAAAGAGGTCTTTAAACAAAAGTGTGTTTGTTCTAATTTCGTCTTCTTTTTTTGGGGGCATTTGCACTTTTACCCCTTCATTTATCTGCTGAAGTAAAAAAGGGCCAACAGGTTAAGCTTATGACTCATCTGTGTGAAACTGATAACTGGATCTCTTTCTTTCCAAATAAAAGATGCAAAAATGTCTGTGGTGACAGTAAACATTCCGGAGCGAGGCAGGAGTTTGTTCTGGCTATTATCTGGCACAGCTGTGACAACCCCTGTTGGCTGCAGGTTTGCGGCCAACCAAAGCATGTTTACCTGGAAATGAATCTCTAAAGTATTGCGACGGGGAACGCACACAACGCTGGTTGGATGCAGAGGGGGGGTGGGGGGGATGCAGACCCGCCATTGAAATGCCATTCAAAGCCAAAGGGGTGGTACGGAAGATATTGCACAGGGGCCTGGGGCGCAAACAGTGGCGTAAATGGGCTAAAGGACTTCCTCAAATACGCACATTTTGATATTGAGAAGCATTCGCAGAGGGCTGCCCCGTAGTGCACTTCTGTTTGGTCTGTAACCAAGGCCCACTGCAATACACTTCTCTTGTAATGCAAAAAGACCACAGCACAATCATGCATACCTCAAACAAGGTGCCAATCCACGTCCTGCGAGGGTCTGAATGCACAAAATCAAACATCTCTTAATTTCAGCTAAATGGCAGAAGTTAAACGGGGTGACAGAGGGAACAAAACAAAGGCTATCGAAAGGCTTGAGATGGTAAATCTCTTAATTGATCAGATTAATGCATTATAATGCTTTGGCATGTCTGACAAACTATTACCCCGTTGAGGACAAAAAGGTTCGGATTAAATCTGTTATTTTAATCCTTCCATTTTAATGTATGCCACAGCAAAAATGTAATATCACATAACCCTCCATTGCTATTCATCAGTGAGGGAACTGCAAAGTCAACACACGTTTTAATTACAAGCCAAAAGCAATTAAACGTGAGGACAAGCGTCAGTATGCTAATTAAATGGCAGGCTCCCGTGGGAAGAGAAGCTCTTAAATATCACTGCTATCAGTCCAGATTGAGCACTACGAGCTGCCATCGTTCACACTCACCTGACACATTTTCACCTCCGAGCTGCGGTAAAGTAAACTCAGGCTTGACTGAAATCAATTCATTAGGGAAAGTTATTAAAGAGGTGACAGCATGTGTAAAGTGAAGTTAGCAAGAGATTAGAGTTTCCTGTGTTTCCTTGCCATCTCTTTCTCTCGTTTCATTAGTATGCTTTAGTTTAAGACCAGCAGCGGTAGATTTTTAGATATAAGAATGTGTATCTAGAAAGCCCACACAATTTCTTAATTGGTAGATTCAGTAAATCAATGCCAGTCATTACCAGTGTTTCCATTGCTTGAACTGACCGATGCAGGCGTTCAGACCCCCTTAAGAAAACAGACACGTATCTCGTTTTACATCAGTCAGAAGGCATTTGACTGTTCCCATTTTCCATTATTCCCGTGTCTGCCAGAGGACAGTCTTATCTGTATTCCGGGCTGATAGTGAGTTTGGGATTAATGTAGCTGGAATGAAGGCTGACCCAAGACAACCATCACCAAGAGCTTTACTCTCTTTTCAGCTTCACGTATTCATATACTAACTTCTTTAACACATTCTATATGCCTAATAAATATACTGATTGTTGCAAAATTCATTTAAGCTTTATGTAGGTTTTATCCCCAGTATCATAATTTGATACCTACATTTTTAAGACCTCTAAATTATCTCCATAAGAAAAACTGAAAAACCTATTGTACACATGCCTTTTATCATCTGATTGATGGTTTATACTTTTGAAAGGTCTTTTAGTATAATTGTACAAACGTCCCTCTTCATGTCATGGTTCACGTGTCTTTTTTTGCTGTGAAATCTGATTTTATCATTCAAACACATAAGAATAACTTTTACATTGTTTTTAATAATTCAATATGACCATATACACATATGATACGTCAGGCTTTTGATGAAGGTTTGTTTATCTCTCAGTCCTTATTATATTGTATTGCATTATGTTTTAAAACAGCTTTGATTATTAAACTATCTTACTAAGACATATTATTGAAATATATAGAGTGACATCTGATATTTATATGCATTTTATGTAAGTATTCTGCTATAAAGATCTCACTGGTTTACATTATCAGAATTTCATCTTACTTTTTCCTTGAGTACAAGATCCATATTCTCCCATATATGGGCCAAATGTATCAAATATGATACAAAACATAAAAGACAGACCTTTTTTTTATTTTATTTTTTTAAATAATTTCTCTAAAGGTTCAATAAACTGTTCCCTTTCATAAAATTAGATTTTTCTGACTATAATTGCAGGGTAAATCGTAAGTATGAATGCTTAGATTTTGGGCTATAAAAGTGTAAACACTGATGTGTGCTGATATCTACTCAGTCACCTGTCAGACTCATGAGAGAATGTTATTAGAATTCTGCCCTGCCATTCCTTCCTGCCTCACCTGAAGATCCATCCATATGCAGATGGCTAATTTGTAATGTTTACTGAAAAACAGCATGGGGGAACCGGGGAAACTCAATCTTTTTGTCATCCCAGCCGTTCATTCAAAGGTCCTCCAGACACCACCGCCCCAACATCAGTGCCCAATCTGTGTTTGCTTACCCATGAACAGTGGCAGAATTCAGGGAGGGAAGCCCATAAATTCAAGCTCTGTTTTACAGGCCCGGATAGCTAACAAGCTAGCCCGCTAACAAGGAGACTCCAATGGCAAGCCCCTCAACAGATTAGCACCTCATCAGCCTCCCGTGGCTAAGGACAAATATAGCCTTCCCTCCCGTAAAATACAATGGGACTGCCGGCGATAAACAACACCCCAGCGGGGGTCCGATTCCCCCTCACTAAACTTCCTGACCTTCCCCTTCTCTCTGCCTCACAGCTGCCTGAGCCACCAAGCCCTGCTCCAGCCCTGTGGCCCAATTGAAGAGTTGTGTGTATTTCAGGTGAGCAAATATTGCCACTTGCTTGAGAGTTCAATGGTTGCCCCCTTCAGAGGTTGCGTATTGCAGTCACTCGCTTGCAGGAAGTAGGTGTGAAGCTCTGGGAATTCCTCTCAGCACAGCTGGAGTCATCCAATCAGTCCATTCTTGGATTGGCCCTTAGATTTCAGCCTCTTTGTGGATTCTATCGGGCTCATTTAACTCTGACGTATGGACCGCTGGAAAGGGAAAGTGTCATTTCTTTGAAACGGACACTCTTTGGATGGTCGATTCCATAGCTCCCAGTAACAGAGGATTGACCTAATCAAGCACCTGCTGTTTCTGAGACACATTTGTCCTCAGTAAGCATTAATAAAAGTGGCAACTGGCTATTAGCTCCTAACTTAAGACATTTGAAGTGACTGAGCTGAATAGGCACTGAATAAGGAGCTTAATCGTGCGAGTTTTCAGTGAACAGAGAAAAACTTACTTTAGTTCTCTCTTCAAACCAAATCAAGTCACAAATCACAAGCAAAACAATCTACACACTTTTACAGACAGTATACACACACAGAACAGTTTCAAAGAGAACTTAAAACAGTTCCAGTTGCAGTGACGAACAAATGGAATGCATTAGTTCTCTTTAGTTACAACATTATAATGTGAAAGATTATTATTTATTATATTACAACATTATAATGTGAAAGATTATTATTTATTTATTTTTCATATTAGAAAGTCTGGTTGTGACCTCAAGCATTTCCAAAGGCCTTCACACTCACTGTTCCTTGGTGGTGAAACAAACTCCCAACCTTCAACTGAATAATAGTCTTTGATCCCAAACCCTGCTGGGAGAACGTGATAAACTATCTAGCATTTTAGCACAAAAAAAAAACCCTAATAAATTAATAAAGAAATACATTTGCGCTTATACTTCACAGTAGCGCTGTACTACTGGTGCTTGCAGAATCTTGATATGGTAACATTAGCTACTGTATGTTTCCATCCAAAGTTATGAATTTAAACATTATAAACCTAAATAGGAACATAGAAATAAAGTGCTAAAATAATATATATAAATATATATATATATAGGTCATTTTTGCCTTTATCTTTTAGGGTTCAACAGCTTGTCAACTGGGTCCCTTGTAAAAAAATCATTTTAAGTATATTACTATCGATGTACTAGTAGTATACTTGTAAGTGTGCTATTTCAATACTACTTGGGACTAATTTGGTCCAGTTTTTAGTGTATAAAAGTATACTTTTAAATATACTGTAAGTGTAACAGTAGTAAACTTTGAGTACACAACGAGTGTAGGTTTTTTATTTGTACTGCAACTACACTACAAGTGAACTTATAGGTATACTGATAGTTTACTAGATAAATACTTATAGCACATTTTCTTAGTTTATAAAAGTACTCTTTGAAGTATACTCTCAGTAAACTACTAGTTTAGTAGGTTTTTAATGCAAGTTTACATGTAAGTTTTCTTGAAGTGAACTTAACATTGAACTTATATATTTAATTTTTTTTACACTTTACGTAGGCCTATACTACTATGTTTCTATTTAGGTATTCATTTTTATACTTGAAATACCTTTAACTGTACTTTAACTCTTTCCCCGTAAGCGTTTTTTTTTTACGTTTCCAGCCGGCACCAGCATTTTGATCATTTTCACAAAACTTTCTTGGCCCCCAGAATATTTTGTTGTATGAATATCTGACCATGCAATATTACCCACAAAATGACGTGTTTCATATATGCTGTTTCATGTCTGATGATCACATTAGATTACATGCACGTAAGCAATGCTTATATCACTTGTAGTGATGAGGAGTCAATTCCTCAACTCTGAATAGCCCTAGAGAGTCGGAGTCGATTCCAGCACAGGAATCAACTCTCATTGTCGACTCTGTTGCTGTGTCCGAAATCGCTCACTTGTTCACTGCTAATCTAATCCCTATATAACCTATGTATGCGTGGCCGTTGGGTGCACTATATCAGCAAGGAGTGAACGAGGAATTTGGAAACTGATGTATTACACACAGTGCTGTCGCAGAAACAACTTTTTTTTTCACATATTCTATCCTAAAATAGCTTATTTTAGAAATAAATAACAGTCATTGTCATTTTAATTTGTAATTATACATTCCTTCGTAGTTTTATTTATGCTAATGCAATAAATAAATTGAATTGAAATTGAAATTTATACTATGCTAGTATATATACTACTAAATATTGTTCATTTCATTAAAACTAATCATAAATCATTAAAAAATCATATTAAGAATAAACACATCAATACGTGTATTTTTTGTATGTAATTTTTTATGTACAGTATTGTATTAATTTTAAATTTTTAACTCTCCTGTTCAAGCTTTTTTAAGACAATAATCGTGTGCGTTTAGCGTCATCACTTGATCATTATAATGAGATGAATTCATTTAAAAATACCTTCTTTCTAAACCACGTCTGTTTTTCATGACATTTCCCTCTGTAAAATTTGCTATCAGCAACAGCTTGGTAAATGACGTTGATAGCTACTCATCATTTCAAGGAAATGTCATCACTAAATTGGACTAATTTGGACAGTCACGCTAAAAGTATTTTGTTTTAATAAGGGAATTTAAGGCTTAGTGTAAAAAAAAATCATGAAGTGTGTAATAACAACTGCAAAATGAATTACAAATAGCAGATCAATAAAGGTGGAGGGTGGAGGGTTTCTGAAAGCGAGCCCCAACTGCCACAGCAAATGCTTACCAAGAATTTGAAGGTTGAGCAGCAAGCTCATTGGATACTGATACAGCAGGAACCAATCAGCTGTGCCCTAAAGAGAATGATGTGATTGTGAGCACTATCTAGATTTTCACGGCAGAAATTATACACTCAAGGCACTATGACAGTATTTATATTTCTACATACAACACACGTAAAGGTACACATAGTGAAATATTTACAGGACAAGAATGAAATCTGATAAAAGATTACCATAAAAAAACATAAAAGTGCCCATAGTTTACGAAACACCAGTCAGTTGGCTTTATATTCAGCGTTGGACCCTCCAAAATAAAGGCTCTTTATTGGCATTGAGTGTTACATGAAGAACATCTTTCCATTGCACAAAAAGTTCTTTAAGTCAAGTCACCTTCATTTATATATCGCTTTTTACAATACAGATTGTTTCAAAGCAGCTTTACAGTGATAACAGGAAAATAATGCACCAAAGTTTGTTTCAGTTGTACAGCAGATCTAGAAGAAAATAGCGTTATAGTCCAGCTTAAGTAAGTTAAGAGATGGTTCATTTTTGTTGTAAAAAAATTATATATAGAGCCGCTCTGGAGAAAACAGTGATGCCATCATCCAGCTCAGTTCAGTTCTCATATAATGGTGTCAATGCAGGCAGAATATTGTTGAATATTAAGTGTCCCCCCGACTAAGTAAGCCAGAAGACAAAGGCGACAGTGGTATGGAACCAAAACTCAATCAGGTGACAGAATGGAGAAAATAAACTTTCAAGATTATGGCAAGTAAGAATCAATCAATTAACAAAAACAGAATTTATGTTCACATTAGATCCATCTATACCGACATCCACAGCCAAATGTCGACCTGTCAACAAAACCAGCAGCATGTCACGTGAGAACGGCAGCGCTCAGACAATGCATTCCAACAAGACGTAACGTCAAAGACACACAGCTGGAGAGAGCTATACCTCTGTGTTCAATCTAAGACAGGCTACTCTAGAGGGGGTGTCCATGAAAAAGACCGTTCTCTACTGTAATCAGCTCTCTCACACCTCAAATGAATCTGCTCCTGATCCTGTTTACTCTTTGTGTGTTTGCTTGTTTGTTGGTTTGTTTGTTTGCTATAATGCCTGTCGATGCCTTGCATTGTGAAGGCAGACAGCAGCTAGACGACGCTCCACATGGACCACCCTTGGAGTTGGCTGAGGAATGCTGATGCTAGACTGAATTATACTTAGATCATGGTGGTTTATATGCATTTATGCCTGATCAGAAGCAGAGTTCTGGAATGGAAAGAAAGTTATGTTTATCAGCAGATAAAATTAATTGCATACACTGAGAAACTCACAGATCCCATACTTCAAGACAGACATATTTTGTCGGCAAGCTTCCGGTCCCTCTATTGAAGCCGACGCGGAAGTGACTTAAACTGCAATTCATCGATTGGCCAATAGAGACAGGCTCCAAAAGAGAGTCAATGCCATGTTAAAACGGCAACTTTTAACTTTACAGAAAAAAATTGTTTACAGCCTGGTGTGGCTAATGATCTTTGCAACGGAAGTGAATCAATCAATCAAAACTAACTCTAGCTGGACAATAACTTTATTCTAGAGCTGCTGTAAAGCCAAAACAATCTCTGTTACTGTAATTTCCTATTATCACTGTAAAGCTGCTCTGAAACAATCTATATTGTTAAAAGCACTTTATAAATGAAGCTGACTTGACTTGACTTGACTTGGTACAAAAAGTGGTTTTGGTCTATATAGCTAATTTTGCCCTTCATGACAACTGTGGTGATATATACTGGGGTGATTTTTTTATAACTCCTCCGTTTAAATTATATTAAAGTTCTGCATAATTAAGGGCGTGGCCAGTTGAGTGACAGGTGGATTGCCGCTGCTGTCACTACTAGTCGCTTGTCTGCTGTCTGTTAGCGTCACGTCACCTCAGCTAATGGCCTTCAAAAATGCTCTTCAGAAACCTACGGGTGATGTCACGAACACAACGTCCATTGTTACAGTATATACAGTCTATGTTTCAGACTGCAGCTTTAAGCAATCAAGCAATAATTAAACAATTGTTAATTAATCATTTACTGACATAAAATGTACCACTGTGGCTGCGTCCGAAATCGCATACTCTCTTGAGTAGACACTTATTTTGAATAAGTACTTACTTTGCGACTGCTAAAAGAGTATGTTCTATATAATATGAGTGTGTGTAGTAGGCTATGTAATCTGGACGTACTATATTCGCCATGTTGTCATTATCATGTGACTTACGTCGCATCACTGCCATTCACAAATCCTCTCCCGTGCGGCCTCATGGGAAAACAAAGTGTCAATTGTATGCGCACTTCAGAATCTCAGCAGAAGTAGTAGGTCAGTGAATTCAGACAGACTTCTTTTGTCACATACTGTTTTTTTCTTTCTATATAGTAGGGAATTATACAATTTTGGATGCAGCTGGTTTTAACATAGGGGGATTTGTAACACCATCAGTTAAGCTTATGAGAAATGAGCTACAGGGGTGAAAGAACTATCATACAGTACATAACCACATCCGTCCGCAACGATCATTACTTAGGGGCCGCTAACATGACACTGTTCTAACAGAAAACCCTTAAGTTCTCTCTGCGCAAACTTTAAAAACGAGAACCTGTGAGAACGCTGATGGCGTGCATGTGCGTATAATGTGTTTAGTCTATAGCTTTGCACGTTTGAATATAATATATGTGCGCAGGCGTGTAGTCCTTCCCTGCAAATCAACCCTCAACATACTACTTGTCTGGCCTTAAAATTTATAATACAGAATTTTTATCACTTCCGCGTAGCCACGCGAACCAAAATTATCCCAACAACGTCGTATCTGTATAGAGGTAAAGGGAAGGAAAGGAGGCCTTCACAGGGGAGAGACTAGTTGACACTTCAGGACTGCGTTGTCATCGCGTCCAGGCGCAGGTCCTCCATCAGATCTGGATACAGCCTGGATTCGGCGGACTGCGGTAAACCTCGGGATAAACAGAGAGACTAATATTAGCGTAGATGCCATTCTTCTTATGACGTAATGAGTACATCAGGATTTATGGGAAGTGTTCCCGGTTCTGGCTGACCTAATCTATGCAGCCTAACATTGAATTATAGAAGTCTATGTGTTATGTGTATGCTAGGTCAAAGAGATGTGACTTTAGTCTAGATTTGAACTGACAGAGTGTGTCTGCTTCCCGGACAATGTTAGAAAGACTGTTCCAGAGTTTTGGTGCTAAATAGGAAAAGGATCTACCACCAGCAGTCGATTTTGATATTGTAGGTATTATCAACTGGCCGGAATTTTGAGATTGCAATAGACGTGAAGGACTATAATGCGTTAAGAGCTCGCTCAAGTACTGGGGAGCGAAACCATTTAGTACTTTGTGAGTAATCAGCAATATTTAAAAATGTATATGATGTTTAATAGGGAGCCAATACAGTGTTGACAGAACTGGGCTAATATGGTCATACTTCCTGGTTCTGGTAAGAACATCTCGGTTACGTATGTAACCCTCGTTCCCTGAGTAGGGAACGGAGACGTTACGTCAGATGACGACGAATGGGGTTTCGCTTAGAAATCCTATCATCTTCGAGTATATAAAACGAGCCAATGGCAAAGAAATGCCATGGGTCTGCGGAATTTGCATAGCGTAACTCCGCCCCACCCTGGGAGTATATAAGGAAGTACGCTGGCAACATGCAGATATGTCTTCGCTGAGGAGCCGAGACTGAACTCAGGCGTTTCCAGCGGTACAGCGGAAGTGGCAGGGAGACGTAACGTCTCCGTTCCCTACTCAGGGAACGAGGGTTACATACGTAACCGAGACGTTCCCTTTCGTTGTCACTCCGAGTTACGTCGGATGACGACGAATGGGGTTCCCAGTGTAATCACGCCACCTCTCGACTGTCTTCCAGTGCCCTGCGTAAGTCTGAGCTCCCTGTCGTGAGACTAGCACGGACGAAGGAGTCCTACTTAACACAGGAATACCAAGGTACACTGGGAAGCATATCTCAGTGGAAATATGCAATCATGCCCAACCCGAAGGGGGGGACTTGGAATACACATATGACCCCGAAGGGCTGCATACGGAATAACACTGGGGTGTCCAGCCGCAGGTGGAATATTTCAACCCCAGGGGTGGCAAGGTGGCTTGCCAAGGGAAAGACACATGCTCAAAGAGGCTTACAGTGGAATACACATGTGGGGGTCACCCGGAGGGGGAACCATGCACATGGAGGCACCTGGCCAAGCGCGAAAGCTGCCGGTGGCATAACTCTGGCGTTGACGTCGTCAGTGCTGGAGGAGACTCAGGGCTTATTAGGCTCACCTGAGGAGAATATCGTACGTATCCCGTCCGTGGAGAGGAATGGCGAGCAAGCGAAGACACCTGAGCAGAATCTATTACCGGCTAGTTGAAGCGAGTACATGAGAAGAAACTGGCTCCACTCGGAGATTGTAGAATCTCGTGAATGTGTTAGGTGTCGCCCAGCCTGCAGCTCTGCAGATGTCTGTTAGCGAGGCGCCATGCGCTAGAGCCCAAGAGGATGCCACACTCCGAGTGGAGTGGGCCGTCACACCAAGGGGGCACGGTCGACCTTGCTGCTGGTATGCCAAAGCAATGGCGTCCACTATCCAGTGAGACAACCTTTGCTTGGAGAGAGCCTTTCCCTTCAGCTTCCCACCATGACAGACAAAGAGCTGGTCTGAGGTCCTGAAACACTGCGTTCTGTCGACGTAGGCACGGAGTGCGCGTACTGGACAGAGCAGTGCCAAGGCTGGGTCTGCCTCCTCCGAGGGCAGCGCTTGCAGGTTCACCACCTGGTCTCGAAAGGGAGTGGTGGGAACCTTGGGCACATATCCAGGCCGGGGTCTCAGGATCACGTGAGAGTTAGCCGGCCCGAATTCCAGGCACGCTTCGTCAACCGAAAATGCCTGCAGGTCCCTCTACCCTCTTGATGGAGGCCAATGCAACCAGGAGCGCTGTCTTCATTGACAGGAACTTAAGCTCCACTGATTGCAGAGGCTCAAAGGGAGCACTCTGCAGGGCAGTTAAAACCACTGAGAGGTCCCAAGAGGGTACGAGGGGAGGACGAGGAGGATTCAGTCTCCTGGCTCCCCTCAGGAACCTGACGATCAGGTCGTGCTTTCCCAAGGACTTACCATCAACTGCATCGTGATGTGCGGCAATGGCGGCAACATACACTTTCAGGGTGGAGGGAGACAGCCTTCGCTCCAACCTTTCTTGCAGGAAGGAAAGCACGACACTGATGGGGCATTTCGTGGGTTCTAGATTTTTAGAAGAACACCAGTTGACGAAGAGGTTCCACTTCAACGCATAGGCATGTCTCGTGGACGATGCTCTAGCGGAAGTAATGGTAGCCACCACCGCTGGTGGTAGGGTACTCAAACCTGCCTCGTCCCATCCAGGAGCCACACGTGGAGGTTCCAAAGATCGAGACGAGGGTGCCATAAGGTGCCCCGTCCCTGAGAAAGCAGGTCCTTCCTCAGAGGAATTGGCCAGGGAGGTGCTGTCGCGAGGAGAACTAGTTCGGAGAACCAGGTGCGGTTGGGCCAATACGGGGCATCAGAGTCAGAAATGAGAAGACCGCAACCAGAAGTGCACGGGCGAGGCATCTTTAAAAAGACGTGCCGCATGCAAGCTCTTTTAGAAAGGAGATTTCTCCACAAATGCTGAAGCGACCAGGGAGAGAACACACAAACACTGGCAAATCACTGCACAGATAAGCAGGGAATGTGCACTCGCTGGAACTCGCTGTCACACCAACACTTGGAGAGAGGCTCGTCTCGAAGAGAAATGAAGAGATGAATCTCAGGATTGGCTGTGGAGTGAAGTACATCAACTTGGCTCCGAAGCGAAAACATATCTGCATGTTGCCAGCGTACTTCCTTATATACTCCCAGGGTGGGGCGGAGTTACGCTATGCAAATTCCGCAGACCCATGGCATTTCTTTGCCATTGGCTCGTTTTATATACTCGAAGATGATAGGATTTCTAAGCGAAACCCCATTCGTCGTCATCCGACGTAACTCGGAGTGACAACGAAAGGGAACTCGAGCTGCTGTGTTTTGGACCAGCTGTAGTTTGTTTATTAAGCGTGCAGGGCAACCACCCAGTAGAGCATTACAATAATCTAGCCTTGATGTCATGAACGCATGAACTAATTGTTCCGCATTTGTCATTGAGAGCATATGACATCAGATATATATATATTAGATATATTTTTAAGATGCGGTTTTACAGATACTAGACACGTGACTTTCAAATGACAAATTGGTATCAAAGAGCACACCCAATATCCTAACCGATTACGTGAGGAAGTTTTTTGTCCAATAATTAAAATCTTTGTCATTTGTCATTCAAAATGAATGAATCTTTTCAGAGTTAAGTAGGAAATTACTAGTCATCCAATTTTTTATATCAGCTATGCATTCCGTTAATTTTGTGAAATGGTAAGTTTCATCAGGGCGTGAAGAAATATAGAGCTGAGTATCATCAGCATAACAGTGAAAAGTAATGCCATGCTTCCTAATGATATTTCCTAAGAGTAGCATGTACAGAGTGAACAGCAACGGTCCTAGTACTGAGAATTGTGGTACGCCATATACTGAACTTTTGATTGATAAGACATCTCTTAATTTACTGCTACAAACTGATAACTGTCAGCTGATTTAAACCATGCTAATTTAATTCCACTAATGCCAACATAATTTTCGAATCTATTTAAAAGAATGTTGTGGTCAATAGTATCAAGTGCAGCACTTAGATCGAGTAACACTAATAGCGAGATACAACCACGATCGGATGATAAGAGCAAATCATTTGTGACTCTAATGAGAGCTGGTACGGTCTAAATCCTGGCTGAAAATCCTCACTGATATCATTTCTTTCTAAAAAGGAACATAGTTGTGAGGATATTGAATGAATTAATGATAGTAAGAAGAGGATGTATGACCACTGGAAGCATCTCTTTCAATAGCGTAGTCAGTATAGGGTCAAACATACATGTTGTCAATTTAGATTATTTAACGAGTTTAGAAAATTCTTCCTCTCCTATAGCAATGAATGAATGGAATTTCATTGCTATTGGATAGTGATAATAAATGTTGAAATGAAGTGTTATTTTATGTGTTTTAAAGCTGTTATGTTTGACATTTAAAAGAGTTTCCGCTATGCTGAAGTTTACCATTGTGCTGAAGAGTAGAGTTTGTTAGGTTAAGTTGTGGGTGGCTACATGATGGTATGTAGCCACCACTCATGGGGCATCGTCACTTATTAATGACGCAAAGAAAAAAATTTAAATACAGAAATAATATCCAACCAAAATGTTTTTACATGTTAGTATTATCATATGACATCCCCTCCAGCCAATAAAATAAAAATATTTGTGCCATGTACTTGACATTTTTGGCAACAAGAAAGTGAATGAGACATTATAGCACACAGGCTGTTAGGTCACATGCTGCCCAGGCACCACAGGTGAGTTAATTTTAGAGTAAAATATATCATTGTACATGTAAATTTCTAAAGTTTCTGAAGTTTTTGGTAATTTTTCATGCACACTTTGTAAAATCAACAACTCAAAGACCAAAACACCTGTGCATGATGCATAAATGACAAAATCCTTTTAGGGGATACATATTTTCTGTACCTTTTCCAGAGAGTCCACTTCTTGGCAACTTTAAAAAAGGGGCAAAGGTCAGATGTATAAAAAACAAATTTGGAAAATGATTTTAGCCTTAAACTAGCTGTGCATTTTCTAGACCCATAGAGGGTTAAGGTTATTTACAACTTTTTTTTAATAATCTACTTACAAATTTGTGTTTATGCTATTGTCAGTTGAACATGATTTCATTAGAAGTTGTCAGTTCAAAAAGAATGATGCAAACTGCAGTGTTACATTTTTTTTTTTTTTTTTTGTCAAAACATTTGTTTTTAGAGTATATTGTGCAATAATTTGATTTGTGATCATCTTAATGAATATTAAATGAAAGAAACTGCACTAGACAGAACTAATCTAAATCAGCAGGTTATCTTGTTTTAATTTGACCAAAAAATCTGGCTGTTTGACCTAAAATGTTACACTCCAGGAATTCCTCAATTAAGGTGTCTGATCATGGGAACTATTTGAACATATAGTGTTTTTTTTTTTTTTTTTTTTTTTGTGGAAATATAGAACATATAGTGATTTTTAATTTAATTTAATTTTTTGCATCACTAGCCCTAATGTACATTTGTGGGTCATATACATCTTAAATGAAACCAGAGCCAAAAAGCAGATAGAGGGAGAAGGTATAGGATTGCAACATTACAAAGTCCGGATTCTAACCTGAGCACAATGACTTTGGCGAAATGAACATTTTAATGATAGGCATATACACCACAAAGACGCTCTGCCCACAAAAAGTTTTCTCTGAATTCTATGAGCAGAATGCCCTCTAGTGGCGAGAAAATGAAATGAGGTCTGTCCAACCCTTCCAAAAAGAATAGATGAGAGGTTGCAGAAAAACGAGTTTGGTTATATTCCTCTGGGGTTTAACTATATACTGATTGGCTTCATCACTCTGTCTCCTCTCCACCAGTAAGCTGGTGTGTGGTGGGCGTTCTGGCGCAATATGGCTGCCGTCGCATCATCCAAGTGGATGCTGCACATTGGTGGTGGTTGAGGAGATTGCCCCTTCTATGTAAAAGCGCTTTGAGTGCCGAGAAAAGCGCTATATAAATGTAATGAATTATTATTAATTATTATATCCGTATATTTGGTAATTATTAGCTTTATCAACCGCATAAATTATAAATATGATATATATGGTGCATTGGTTCACTTTCAAATGATCAAATTACAGTAAAACGGTTTTTTTTTTAAAGAGTTCATGCACACATGATCACGAATAATTAAAAAAATATATCATTTTATTATATGTTAATATAATATATATGTAATCCTTTTAAAAGATTACTGCAGATCTCAACTCTACATTTACAAAATAATCGTTTCTCGTATGCTAACATAACCAGCACACATATGCCTTCATGTGATGCCATTAATCAAGATTAATGGGCTGTGATTTAACCAGCACACATATGCAAATTTGTTATCATGTTGTCTCATAATTGACTGAATGAGCTTTTAAATCCCTCAATGGCATCTATAACAAATGTGTCTAGAAAGATCTTAGGTAATGCAGATGAGAATGAATAAGACCTCCAGGCTCCCCTTTAACTCTGCTTCCCCTTCTGGAGCAGCATCTGGAGTTCATTAACCCATATTTACACAATATGTGCATTTAAGCACTTTTTGATCTCTACGTTTTCCCTCAATCTTTCCAGCATTTAATGGACTGCCAAGCCTTACATCTAGATTGAGGCTGAATCTACTGCAATAAATCTTTCCTCACGACCGCAAGCGCAGAGCTCTGCTTCTCAGTGCCTCATGGTTTGTGTGGCATTGGATGGGTGTACTTTTCCTAAAGGACTGGTCAAAGCAGCGCTGTCTGGGGCCGTGCCAAGCCCTGTGGCTGCAGTCTGCATGGTAAATATGGTATATTCCAGGCTTTATGGAAAGTGAGACCACATGTGTGTGTGTTCCTGTGCAGTAAAAATGAAGTGAACATTCAATCATTCATGATGACTGTGAGCAGGTTGGGATGGATGAATGATGATGATAGAACCAGGGGCATCGATGGACCTTTTTAAATGGCGAAACTGCTGTGCATGTTGTGAAATGGTACAAAATCTATCCCTGTGGCAGTACCCTTTCGAATGGTACATGTTTATACCTTATATACCCCCTAAGTGCACATATTAGTACCTTAAAGGTATCCTACATTTGTACCTAAAGTTGACATATTAGTACCTCAATGGTATATTATTAGGCTACATTTTAAAAGGGTTTGGCCCCTGTGACAGATTTTGTGCCTTTTTTTTTTTTTTTTAAGGATCAGCACCAAACTATCTCTCTGACCTTCTGAGTGCAAATACACCTGTTAGATGTCTGAGGTCATCTGAGCAGAAATTATTGACTGACTTCAGATCTAGGCTAAAGTTGAGGGGTGACGGTGCTTTTTTCATTGCTGAGCCAAAACTGTGGAATAGTCTTCTGGTTTCCCTCTATTTTAGTTTAACTGTAGCAACAGTACAGCAGTCAACTACTATTACTTTATAAATACCATTTGTTCCCTTTCGATTGGGAACTCACACTGCATCCTCTAGAGGACACTATGGGGGAATGCCTCTGGCATGACCGGTGTCTTAAAGAGGTCATCTGATGCCCATTTTCCACAAGTTGGTATGATTCTTTGGGGTCTTCATGTAAAGTTTGTAACATACTTTAATTCCTCAATGGTTGTGTAAAACAACACCCTTTTTACCTCCTCAAAAACAGCTCTGTTCACAGCGACCCGTTTCGGTGCATGTCTCTTTAAATGATAATGAGCAACTGCTCACCCCACCCCTCTCTTCCATGGGGGGTGTCGACACAAGACACATAAAGTGTTGCCTTGGCGGACAGTATACAAATGGCTGAGGGCAGAAATATGTTAATACGGGACAGTCCTTCAGTGGTCCTGGGCGAAGCATGAGCAATATGACATCATATTGCTCAGAAAATCCAAACAGCTTGATTATTGAGAGTGTTTAGACTTTTTGAGGATAAAAAAAAAGGAGTGAATGTTTTTTTTCCATTGTATGGTGGTTGTGTCCACACACTGCAAAGACACATTTATATGCAAACACCATATAAAAGTGAATTTTGCATCCGATGACCCCTTTAAGCATTTCTCGAAACATGACAATTGTATTGGCCAGTAACAGCCTATGGCGTCATTACCGGTGCGACTGTGAGTATCAAAGGGTGCCTGAGGAACACGTTGTCCTCTTCTTTGTCTTCAGGGATCGTTTGTTGTGATCGATATCAGTTTGTAGCAGTAAATGAAAAGATCACAAGTTCAGTATGGAGTACTGCAAGGCTCAGTACTAGGACCATTGCTGTTCACTCTGTACATGCTACCCTTGGGAGATATAATTAGGAAGCATTGCATTAGCTTTTTCTTTGTGCCCTGACGAAACTTACCAATTCACAAACTTAACGGAATAAAAAAGTGGATGACTAGTAACCAAAATCCTCTGCATGTAATAACCTAGAATACTATTTAAGACTTAATGGCTGCTCTGTCAAGTCGTCGTCATCAGTAAGGAACCTGGGTGTGCTCTTAGATACCAATCTTTCATGTGAAAGTGCACCAGTTTCACCTTCGGAGTTGTTCGGCACATCCACGGTGGTCTGTAAATTCAAGGAGGGAAGGTGCCTTAGCATCTTTTAAACATTCATACCACGCAGTCCATGCACAAACCAGTGGGGAGACCTGGCCCCTCTCAGTTTGCGGATCAGAAACAGGGCCAGAAAGCAGGTGTGGCTACCCGTGGCCCTCCTCCTCCAAGGAGGAGGCGCGAGTCGAGGAAGAAAATACGAGAGCTCATCCAGTGGATCACTTCCCGCAGTCAGCACTCCAGAGCTGGTAGGGGTAAATAACATCCACCCTCTTTCCCTGTTCGAAGACTATAACATCGCTTTCATCCTCCTGCCCCCCTCCCCCTGTTGGCATGACAGTGTTTTAGCAAGGTGGGGTGAAAGATGAGCCTCTTTGAAAAGATTGTCTCTGACATAGAGTGTAGTTAGGCCTCCTCTCTTTGAGCTCTGTTTAGCGAGTATGGTTGAGCACAGTAGGTCTCCCCTCGCTCTTGAGGGTCGTTAAGCAGAGTACTTCGCTCCCAAGAGCTCTGTTCGACGGTTATATCAAGTTGATTGGCTCTGTGAGCCTCATTGATAAGCTGTTCTCCCTCACTTTAGAGGGTAGTTAGGCAGAGTATTCCGCTCCCTAGAGTTCTGCGTACTTACAGTAACAAGTTGTTAGGCTCTCTGAGAGCCTCCTTGATGTATAGATCTCTGGGCAAAATGAAAATGAGTAGAGGCTCTACTTTCCAGGACTGTTGTCTCTGGGTTCTGGTGTGAAGTGGCATTGTCTCTAAAAATGCAATCCCTTTTCATTGGGGTTCTCTGTGAGAATGCTAAATCTAGAGTTTCTGCTTAGGCAGACAGGTCATAAGCTTTTTCTGCCAAGTGGAACTAGCCTCCCTGGTGGTTTCAGGGGTGACGCTGTTATCCCCCTGAGGTGACAGGCTGGTTAATGTAATTTTGGCCCTGACCATATTCCCTGTAAAGTTGCACTGTGTAATATTTAGGAGGATCTGTTGACAGAAATGCAATATCATATACATAACTATGTTTTCAGTGGTGTATAAAGACATTACATAATGAACCGTTATAATGAACCTTAGAATGAGCCATTTCTATCTACATACACAACGGGTCCCCTTACTTTGAAATGCGCCAACATGTTTCTACAGGAGCCCTAAACGGACAAACGCGTATCGTCACTATGTTGTTCTTTGTGCAAAGAAACTAGCTAAAGTCAGCAAATAAAACACTGACACAATGATGAACAAGTAACAATAATATTCGCAATAACATTTAGTTTTACTGAATAATTAAGTAAACATAATTTCTTACTTCATCTTTGTAAAGAAACCTCATTGCTTAACTGGCAACTCTCTGCTGTCTCAGACGACGACATCTTTTCCTGTCGGCCACTGTAACCTTTGTTGGTTGCAAATCGCAATCTCACCTCTAGATGTCGCTAAAAATCACACACTGCACCTTTAAGGAATGTCTTTTTTTAAGTATGATTCCAAGCTTTTGAGCTGCACCCTTGGACCAAGCCTTTTATGGCCCTGCGAGTGAGGGAGCAAGGAACTGTATCTTCCTTGC
The DNA here is from genome assembly GCF_951802725.1 of Rutilus rutilus. Lineage (NCBI taxonomy): Eukaryota > Metazoa > Chordata > Actinopteri > Cypriniformes > Leuciscidae > Rutilus > Rutilus rutilus. Next base: position 6,997,491 of record NC_140226.1, read on the forward strand.
CGTAGGGAATAGTGTCACTGACAGCTAGCTGGTGCATCCTTTAAGGAAATTTTGACTCCCTCAGGTTGGTACTGTAGATTCAATGTTGAGTGCTTATGTCACAAAGGCATGCAATCCCCTCAGCATGGTGGAGTGGGTATTTGTTCCCCATTGTGTCCTCTAGAGGATGCAGTGCAAGTTCCCATTCGAAAGGGAATGTCTCAGTTACGCATGTAAACATGGTTCCCTGAGAAGGGGAATGAGACACTGCGTCCTCTAGAGGACACTATGGGAATAGCTCCGACATGACATATGTCAGAAGCACGTGTCTAAATGCACGTATCTGAGATGCCTGCTATGTCTCCTTCAGACAAAGTGGATGACTTGTTTCTCAGGCACCCTTTTGTACTTACAGTCGCACCAGTAATGACGTCATAGGCTGTCGCTGGCCAATGCAATTGTCGCATTTAGATACATGCTTCAGACATCGGTCAAGCCGGAGCCATTCCCATAGTATCCTCTAGAGGATGCAGTGTATGACGATATGACTTATCAGTGGTTTAGAATCAGAACTAGTGATTTGTGAATTAATTAATATAATTGGTCCTTCAGGTTTATTAAGACGTTTGCGATTCAATTTGATTCATCCGGACAGTTCAGTTCACTCACGCATTGAATCGTTTGTAGCGGTTTCACACACCCCAGACAGCAACATAGTGTTGGCCCAGGTCCGGCCCACATCTGGGCCATGTGGAATCCACTATGTTGTTGTCTGGGAGCGTAACAGGACACTTTAAGACAGAAAACAAAACTAGCGCTGGATTAGGTGATATTTACTTACAATCCATTGTTTGAAACAAAACTCACAAATGTATTATATCGGTTGTGTGCCTGCGATGAAGCAGCTCTTTAATGAGCGTGCAGCTTCTTAAGTAATAACATGCTCTGTACTGCAGGTAAAGTCAATTTATATCCACATATCCAAACCAGTATCTTAAAGGGGTCATATAATGCCATTTTTGTACAAGCTAATATGATTCTTTAGGGTCTAAATTAAAAGTTTGTAATATACTTTAATTAAAAATTCTCATTAGTATTGTAAGAAAACACTAATTTTACCTGGTCAAAAACAGCTCTGTTTTCAGCACGCCGTTTCAGTGCATGTGTCTTTAAATGATAATGAGCTTTGCTCACCCCGCCCCTCTGTTCTGTGGGTACACCGTATTAGACATTCTCTGACCGTATCTAACACAATAACCACGTGTTATTCGTTATAAACGTGGGATTATGAATTATATTGAGAACGTCGTACATAGAAAACATGCCATAATGTACCCTGAGTGTAAACCTTAGACGCATTCATAGTGAAGCCTGCAGCAAGGTTTGCAAATTTCGCAAAGATTAATATAAATACTAATATAAAGGTTAATAAAACATTACACTCACATCTTCTGGAGGTTCAGCAGGAACACGTTGGTACCGATCCGTTTTTTCTCGTTTGTGAAGCTGTCTGGTGTGAAATGATTCGCGCAAACATGAAAGCACAGATGATCGTGGGGAATCCCCGTGAGGGAATCCCCGCGTCAATCCTTTGGGCATATCCAAAAACAAAACTCAGCCACTGCTTCTTCAACGGCTCGGATTTAGGAACATCCAAATGACTGCTGTGTTCCTTATTACATCTAAGAACAGAACACCACAATCGCTTAGACGCCATTCTACTCCAGCATATCAACAATGGCGGACTACTATGACGACGGCTGTCACAGCTTGCTCAGGGCGGGTCTTGTGTTGAAACACGGCTGTCAATCACAATAGCGGGAGGGGCGTACGATCTTATGACGTCACAATATCGAACGGCTTGATTTCAGAGATGGTCAAACATATAAGGAGATTAAAACAAAACCACTGGATGGATTTTTATCATGATAGGATGGTTGTGTACAGGCACTGCCAACAGACATTTCAGTGCAATCAACTTGTAAAAGTGCATGTACCATTATATGACCCCTTTAAAAAAGGAGTATCAAAATATGTGGAAATGTTTTTTTTATTTATTTTTTATGAGGGCTTGTGGCCCAGTACTTATGAAAGGCTAGAAACGCTCTCTTGGAGTACAGGCAGGTACTGTACGGACCTACTGATTTTCATATGCAGTGTCACAGTCACCCTCATACCATTCCAAACCTGCTTGCCTTTTCTCTTTATCCACAAAAGAAGATATTTTGAAGAATGTTTGTAACCAGACAGTTTTGGTTGACATTGAGCATTGTATTGTAAAAACAAAAAAACAATGAGACATTTCTTGAAATATCTTTATGTTCCATAGAAGAAGAAAAAAAACAAAAAACAAGCATTGTTATTTTACTGTTGTTGAGTCTTTATCAATAAATAAAAAAGTCTAGTTTTATGTTAGCTCATATTATTCTAAGAATGATTGTCTTATTTCCGATCTCAGGCCTGTAGGTCCCTTATCTAAACCAGTTTATGATAAAACCAAATGTATACTTGGTTTGCAAGGTCTGGTCATGAAATAAAATTTATCTGCCCCGTTTTCCTGTCTCTCGAAGATGAACACTTATCAGTCAGCCATGTGGCACGCCGCACATCTTTAAGCCATTTGCGGAGAGAGGAGATAAAGAAGCTCATTCAGGGTCCCTTCATCTCAGGGGAAGTGGATGAGACTCACTCTTAAGAGACTGACTGACAGCAGACCTCTGTGTGCGCTGTCTTCAGTACGCTTTAGTTCTGACTCTTTTAACATGTTTTGATAGATCTTAAATACCTGCATATAGCTGCTGAACCATTCAAGCTTTTTAATTAAAGAAATAGTTGACCCAAAAATTCCCATCCTGTAATTCATGCAATTCCAAAACAGGTCATTCACTAATAGCCAGTGGGGTTCAGTGTTGCTTAGACTGCAATGTTTTTCTACACAGAGGTTTGGAACCACATGGAGTAATTTTTTTTTTTTTTTTTTTTTGGTGAACTATCCCTTTAAATCCTTGTAAAACATCTCTGCATATTACACTACTGTTCAGAAGTTTGGAGTCTCATGCTCAGCAATGCTGCATTTATTTGATAAAGAATAATGATAGTGAAAACAGTAATATTGTGAAATATATTTACAATTTTAAATAGCTGTTTTCTATTTGAATATAATGGAAAATGTAATTTATTCCTGTGATGGAAAAGCTGAATTTTCAGCATCATTACTCCAGTCTTCAGTGTCACATGATCCTTCAGAAATCATTAAATTATCAACACCAAATTATTGTTATCAGTGATGAAAACTGTTTTTACTGCATCTTTTTAGGATTATTTGATGAATAGAAAGTCCAAAAGAATAGCATTTATTTAAAAGAAATGTTCAATCTTTTGTAACATTATAAATGTCTTTACTGTCACTTTTGAACATTCTAATGCATCCTTGCTGAATACAAGTATTAATTTCTTTCTTTCTTTCTTACTGACCACAAGCTTTTGAACGGTATAGTATATGTTCAATATTTGTATTTACTTACAGTGTTTTATTTTCTCATAGTTTAATCAGCATGGCATTATGGATTTCATGCAATATAAACTCAGTCCCTTTCTGTATTTTAAAGATAATTTAGTAAAATCTAAATAAGCGTTACAGATCTTTATTGGAAAGGGGTTCGTGCTTGCAGCTTGTTCAATGAACCATAAACAATTGCATATGCTCCTATGGAACAGTCCTTAAGATACTAACCGTTAACAGGCAGTAGACAATTAAGGTCACAGTTCCAATAACTTAGGACTGCAGATGTAGCAAATGTCCATAACGTAAGATGCCAGACGTGTTCGAGAACTTGCAGTGACTTGATGTAAGAGTGGAATAAAATCTCACAGCAAGAACGGGCAAATCTGTCTCAGTCCATGAAGATGAGATGCACTGTAGTGCTTAAATCAGCCGATGGAACCAGATCCTGACTGCTACTTGCGCCATTGACCCCCACTCCGTTCGGGGACTCATTATTCCATTACTGTTCATTAAATGTCTTTGAAACTTGTTTATGTCTCAGTTGTTGAATCTTGTTATGCCCATACATACACGGTAATACATTTGCTGGAAATAAAAGCAGTTGAAAGTGAGAGGACATTTCTTTTTTTGTTGAGTTTATGTGCTAATCTCTGAGTAACATGAAGACATACCAGCACATTTAAATATGAAAGTAAACTAAGCCAGTCCTCTTCTGTTTCATAAATGTGAGTGTTGTGAGGAAAGCTACAGTGCCTGATCTCAGCGGGTACATAACTGCATCCAGCTGCTGTTGACTGGAGCTGATTTGTGGTGTGGAGAACTGCTATGGAGGACGCACACACTGATAAAGGCTGGCCCGCACTAAAAGATTTTTAAAATCTTATCAGATTTACAAAATGTGAGAGACCACAAACATGACGCTAAAAAAAGAAAAAATCATTCCACGTTTATGGGGTGCTACGATGTGACCGAGACAGCACACCATACACTAACTGTGTCCCTTCACAAACAACCAGAGTCCCGACTGTGAACAAGGGAAATCTGGCAAAATCTCTTGCCTTCAAACGAGACTTTAGACTAGAGTAAACAAACATGGTGGAGGAGAGGCAAGAAGAAATGGTGATAATAGATTTTAGACTGTTTTTTACAGAAAATTCGCGGAAAAAAAGAATAAAGTTTGGATGATGTCGTGTTATGCCTCCGACAGCGTTCCCCCCACACAACAGGATTTCTCATCATAAATATTCAACATGTTGGATATTTACACTTTGAAATAAGTGCGGCCCCAACGTTGTTCTGAGTAGTTTCGGTCACTCTCAACACACCTCACACCACAGGGAAATCTGATTAGATAATCTGTAGAACCGTCAAGATAATCAGGATTTTACCTAGGATTGTTGGAATGGTTGACTTGGGCACGAAATCGGCCTGATTATCTTGAAGTGTGTGGGTGCCTTAAAATCCCCCAGTAGTCAAAAAAAAATTATATATATTTTTTTCCCCTTGAAATAAAATTATTCATGCCTTAAAATAGCTTGAATGTAACTCTACACCCTTGCCTCATTTAGCATACACAGTTCTATAAATATGCAAATGAACCCCGCCTCCACTCACTCAGAGCAGCTCAGAGATCCACTGGTTGACGATCACACGTTGACCTGATTGGTTACAAGGTAGTTTGTGATGTCAGAAACACCAGCGATTTCAAATCGCGTTTTTGAGACTGTCTTTGGTTCACTGCAGTTTTAAGGAGAAAACGCATTTGCACATGCTTAAAGCATATTGAAAACACCACTTTAGCCCTATCCGGATAGTTTCACAGGGGGACGTTAGAGAAATTTCTGTTTCACAGACGTACTTTGAGATTTTAATCCTGTCCGAATCTGCCATGTCTGTCTTTTTCTCACACGACCTCTGTAAAAATTCCAGAGCAAATTACCTACTGGTTTTCGTCAAACTCGGAGAAATCTATTCCTCAGAGAAATCTAATCCTGTCCGAATGCGAATGTCTGTGATTGCCGTGTTTTTCTTGTGTATTTTGGTCAACGTGAACTACCGTACAATCTCTCGCTATCGCGCCGGTATTCAAGTTTCTGCTTTTTGCGCACCGATAATGGATGTAGATGTGTTCGGTACACTGCAAAGAAATAAAAAAATGAAATCAACAAGAAGAGCCAAATCACGTAAACTGTTAAGACTGGCTACTGTAATATCAGTTTCAGGTAAGATTACTTTCATTTCTGCACTTAATTACATAACGTGTAAATTATATAAGTTAAAACTTTTTATTCCAGTGGGTTTATTATAAGAACCCAGTTCTATAAAATCATGATGATAAATGTATGTTTAGTTTTTTTATAGGCTACTACAATTTTAATAAAATGTTTACAAAACACTAAATACGTTAGGACGGTTTACTTTATATTTCAAAGTGCTTAATTTTAAAAGTACTTAATTTCAAAATACATTTGATCAAATTTCATACGCAATCCACGCATTCTGAACACGTGATCTTCTGCAACGCCCACATGTAAAACACAGACACTCCTACCTCGGTAATAAGGTAGACGTAGGCAGTGTTGCCAGATTGGGCGGGTTCCCGCCCAATTGGGCGGTTTTGAATTTGATTGTGCGGGTAAAAAAGGATTTGGGCGGGTGGACAAAATTTGGGCTGGTTTGGGGTCAGTTCGGCGGTTTTCAAACATCTACATTTTAAAGTCTAATTGATTAAAAAACTAAACTAAAGTGTGCATGTAGTCCATAAAATCAGTCATCATTCATGACATTACTGTACACACACGCGCGCCCATGCAGAGTCAGCTGGCGTTAGTGCATGCGTTAGTGTTGACATCACCGACGAGCACGCACTTCTAGCCAATCAGTGATCAGCAGGCAGATGCGATTGAGCGCGATAAGTTGTAGCTGTATATTCAAGTGATCGCTAATGCCAAAGTTTTATCTACACAGTAAAGAGTAAGATAGTGAGCAACTCTAAAAACGTACACCTGGTGGGATAGATGGTGAATATAACTCTGAGGAGAGCACAGTTGAATGACTTGAAATTAAATGAAATATGGGACGTGAAATATGTCCATGGCCATGTGCACACTAACCTAACCTTACCAGAGACATCGGCAACTTTTACACCGTCCAGATTGCACTATACTCGACCCTGACAGCTGCTGAAAAAGGTTTGAATCAACGATGAATGAGTTTGACTGCTAAATTCTGCGTTATGTTCTGCAATGTGTACTTCCGAGGGTTAAAGTAATCGGTTCATTTCTTGATTGCCGTTTTGACAGTGTCCATCTGGACATTTTAGTCATATTGGCTATAATTCTCCTTTATTATTGCCCTGTTTTGATCTGTTTTCCTGGAATTTTATTTTTTATTTTATTTTATCATTGTTATTTTGTTTTAAGAAGATAAAAATTGTGCTTATCAACCTTGAATGACATGGTAATGAATTTATATCATATTATTTTGGCGGCAGTAAAATTTTGGGCGGTTTTTTCTTGTAGTGGGCGGGTTTTGGTGAGCTTTTGGGCTGGAAATCACCGTCCCAATCTGGCAACACTGGACGTAGGTTGATAAGAATTGTAACTCAAACGTCGTTTGGAAAACTAGTCCCGTCCGAATAGGGCTATAGACGTATAAACACCATTACAAACGTGATTTTCACCATGGGGGGACTTTAAGATCACCAACACAGAAGCAGAGACCACCCTCCAAAAACAGGCTCCTTAACAAAGTGTATAAACAGTGATGCCATGATGTTTAAACGTGTGCCCTGGTGGTAAATGTGGTCGGAGATTAGCTCATCTTTCCACTGAACACAGTTCTGTCGTGAACCTCTAGATGGCGCAGTCTGATCGGTCCTTAACTTAATCTGCTTGCTATCACATTGTTCTCTATAGGGCACCGCTGATTTGTACTCCAGTAGCATTCTTTTTATATATTCATATTATTCAGAAACCCTTCAACTTCCCCAGCTCCACCTATATAGATCGTCTACAGATCTGGTAATACAGTTATGTACAACAGCAACATGCGTTACTTGCTCACAGCAGAGTGTCGTATTTATTGGCAATAGCAAGTCCTGTACTAGATCTATTCCACAAAGACTAGGGGAGAGTGGGGTGAGTTGTGCCAGTTTTTACTCAAAGTGACTTTAAAGTGAGGCCATGGTAGTAATGCCTTCAACTTAAGGATGTACATATATTTCAGGATGTGGTGCATCCCTGAGAACAATAACTTTGGATCTGAAATAAATTGTTTCAGAAATATAGCTCTTGGAAAAAAAGTGGTCTCATGGCACAACTTGCCCCTGGTGTGGTGGAAGTTGTGCCTTTGGGGGAATACATTGGGGGTAAATTGTGCCAGTGATTTCTGAAGTAAAACAGAACATTTTAATGTTATGAACCATAATGCTATATGAAAGCAAGATAAATTCAATACAAAATTACTAATTTAAAGTTTATTTTTATTGTCACCCTGGAATACCATAGCATGTGTTTTTCCTATATATGGTCAATTGCATGGATTTTGTATTGAACATAACTCTGGATCACAGTGTCATAGAGACAAGGGGGCAGGCTCATTTTACTCAGACGACCAATCAGTCTCTCAGGATCATTGTGAAGCTATCAAGCTACACCCTAGCAACCATTTAGAGCACCATAGCAACACAATATATGATATTTGTGATATCATTTCAGGCAAAAAGGCTTTGGCAATAGATGCCTGTTGACATAGCGCTGTCTGTCAATTATGTAACATATAAGAATAAAGTGACTAGGCTAATTTCTAAACATCCTGACATAGGCCACTTAAAAACGGAATAAAACTTCTCTTTAATAACATAGAGCAAACTCAAAACTGAAATCAGTGTTAGCTAAATTAAACAAATTTTGGGCAGGCCCAAGTAAAACAATGATGAGGCATGCCCATCTCCTCACTTCTCAAGATTATCCCCTGTGAGAATGTAGGTCTAGGTGGTCTGGATCTGGCACAACTTAACCCAGGCCCTTTGGCACAAATCACCCCAGACCCACAAGTTTGAAAAACTAGCATGATCCAGCAGTTAAGAGCTAACATCATGCTAACTGTATAGACTCATTGTGTAGACTACTAAAGCACTAAAACATGTGTGAAATGTTTTCAAACTTGTCTATAATTGTTCAGACACTACAATCAAAAAACCTTAATCATAGAAATTTTACTTTGAAAGGGAAAAAACAGTTTTTTGCACTAAAATATGCTTAACTCTCATGCCATGTGTCTCCCGTCTTTGGAGGACGAGTAAAAGTGATTGCTTTTCAAAATTATGTGGACACATGACCAATTTCTTCTATGGTTTTCCAGAAAAAAGGGTGGAACTACTTCCCCCCTGGCACAAATCACCCCACTCTCCCCTATATATATCAACATTGTCATACACATTATTACCATGCCAAACACTCATGACAGAAATTTATTTCTATAATACATACACTTCTTGTAAAAAAAGTGGTGCTAGCCCACAGTTGCCAGGGTATTAAAATGAAGTTGCTAATATATTCTAAATGGTTTTAGTGGGTTGCTACATGGTTGTTTGGCACAACTCCAAATAAGTAAGGGTCATGGAGAAAATGCTGTGCTTCTGTGAGGAATGACGCAATGGTCAAAGACGTCCATTTAGCAAATAAAACAATTGAAAAGCTGCATAAAGCACAAAAATGTGTTATTTTGAGCTGCGAGTGCTTGGCCAGTGCTCTCACTTGAATTAGGCTATACTTGAACACAACAACATGCAAAGTGGACATTGCATCGCTAGAAACTAATAACTGAATGCAATTACACAGATTGTCTGAGAACTCACAGCTAGAATCACATAATTATGTTTAAGTATTTCTGGCCTTATGCTTTGTTCACACATGGCAATTTACTGGTAATGTTACAACTCTTCATCCCTGCAAATTTCCATAACTGTTTTACCCGTATTTCTCAAAAGGTCTTGTTCACACAAGATCTGTAAACAGAAATCTTGCGGAAATTTAGCAGAAAGAACTAACTGTGTGAAACTGAGCCTAGTTTCTCCATTCTGTCACCTGATTATGTTTTGGTTCCTTGCTTTTGGCTTGCTTAGTTGGGGACACTTCATATTCAACAATATTACTGATCTGCTTACACTGACACCATTATATGAGAACTGAACTGAGCTGGACGATGACATCACTGTTTTCTCCAGAGCGGCTGTATAGATGAAGTGAACTAAATTAATAACTTTTTTACAACAAAATGAAACATCACTGAACTTACTTAAGTTGGACTATGACTTTGTTGCATTATTTTCATGTTATCACTGTAAAGCTGCTTTGAATCAATCAGTATTGTAAAAAGACAGCTTATGATATTGACTTGACTTGACAGCTTATGATATTCTGGTCCTTAGACATGATATGACCCAGGTCCCTCAAATATTCGTCCACAGTATTTTCCCACCAATTTATGACCTGCCGAGGCTATTTGTAAAATCAATCTCTCCTTAACAAGGGGCAAATCCAAAACCTTCAAACTGAAAAATCACCCCACACTCATGGAGTGTTTTTTTTTAGTTTTTTTTTTTATTGAATCAGGATGTACTAAAATATACAGAACACTGACACTTGCCAATCCAGCGGCAACATAGAGATGCAATGATTTAGAGAAATCCTCAATTCTTTTCTCCCAGATTTCAATGTGTATGGAACAGCTTTCATTTCATGGACGGTGAAAAGAAAAAGCATAGAAATGGCTTATTTTACCCTGATATTCATTAATTCTCGCTAGGGTGTCTGTGTCTGTGTGTGTGTGTAGAGGAATGTGGGTACAATGTACTGCCCACTTTCAGAAACCCAATTTATCCAGCTTTATTTTAATGTTGTAGGCAGTATTTACAACAAAAAGTCCAAAAATATTTTTTTCAGATTTTCCAGTTCTGGGATTCATAGTTAGAAAGGTTCATTCTTTGGTACAGCACATACCACAACAACAACAACAACAACGAAAAGAAAAGAAAAGAAAAGAAAAGAAAAGAAAAGAAAAGAAAAGAAAAGAAAAGAAAAGAAAGAAAGAAAGAAAAAAAAGAAAAGAAAAAAGATAACACTGTTCATCTTCTTTCTCTAATAAAAGTTGTTAGCAGTTATTTTCAATACATAATTTTTTTTTTGTATTAAAAAGAGCTTTGCTAATAGGTCATAAAGCTTTCTCACAGTAGGCGTTTGACCAACACATCTCTCTGCACTGCTTAGCTGTTATTAGGCTTTAAGACTGCAGTATGAGGAATAAATAAAACGAATGGCTCTGTATAGAATGCAGCTGAGGACAACAGCTCTAAAACGATGTAAGAACAAGAGTCACGACAGACACAAATGTCTTTGGTCCGAGGAAGATAATATCTCCCATTCCATCTGACAGATTCAATTCAGACATTTATTCAGAGTTTAAACACACTGTAGCTTAGGTGTAGTTCTCGTTTTATCCGCCGATCTTCTGGGTTCTTGAAGAATGGCGTGCTGTCATCTCACATAATTCATTTAATTGTACCAGCTGCAGTGGTTGTATTGTTTAGTGCAACAACAAAAAAACGACCCTTTTGAAATCATTCAATCTGCCGTAAAAACGATGTTGTAAAATGAATTAGAAAATAATATAACAGGAATTAAAAAATGCACGTTCCAGTTTGATGCATTCAAAATGACAGGCTGTGAACGACCACATCGCTCTCTCTGTTACTATCCTTTGTATGATTGTAACGTGAGTTTCTGACATAGTGAACACACACCTCGATAGGAAACAAACATAACAGCACCTTTTGGAAAAGAACAGTCATTAAGACTTCTGAATGCACTTCCAATGAATACTTCCACGCTCTGAAACAGGATCCACAGTTTCCATGACTCTCGCTGACATCCCGAGAGCGCTCAACCTCGCTGGCCTCGAGACAGTTTGCTCTCCTCATCGTCCGCTTCAGATTGCTGATGTGTTTCAGTCTCCATAGCGACACACCAATAACAGGTTGCTGTCTTCAAATGACCCCGTTCTTAGTTCAGCTCGTATGGCCACTAGGGGTCCTCGTCCATATCGTCCAGGTTTGGAGCCATGATGAAGTGCTTAGGGTACATCAGACTGTGCTCGAAGGCGTACTTTTCCCAGCGTGCGTCATCGCTTTCGTGAGTGATGTAGCGTTCCCCTCTGCGCGTCTCAAACTCTCGCAGATCAAGCCACGTCTGGTAGTCCTGGGACAGCACAGGCATGGACAGGTTGAGGTATAAAGCTATAACAAAACATTCAGAGAAGGGATTTTACAGGTCTCTAGGCTCCTTACCTGTAGCCATGGATGACTGAGAGTCTTATCCACACTGTAACGCTTCCTCATCTTCACTTGGAGAAGATTGTTGATCAGATCTGTAGCTATGGAGTTCAAATACATGATAAAAATGTTACAAAATTACAGATCTGGGCCGCATTTACCAAAAGAGTTATCTGAACACATGACAAAAAGGTGTGCTGTTAGTATACTTCATTTCAATTAAAAATAAGACAGTACGCTTTCAGTCTAGTTTTATGTACATATCAGAGATAATTATAGAAAAATTATAGAAAAAAAAGACAAGAATACTTGGCATATACTGACAGTTACACAGAAAATATATTTGGCCTACTTGAAATGTATAATTAACCCTAGTAAAGCCTGACATATGGAAAAACAGTCCATAGAAAAATCAATATATAAATAAAGATTAAATGCTGATAGCATGTCATGTAAATAAATTAGATCTTTATAGCAGTATAACAGACCACTTAGATACAATGCATATAAATATCAGTTGCCATTCTATATCTGCTAATAATATTTATTAAGTCTTATTAAGATGATATTTAAATATTTAGTTTTATGATCAAAGCTCTGTATTTTTTATTGAGAGATGAACAAATAAACGTTCCTCAAAAGCCTGATGGATCATATTTGATCCTCAAATTTGAACAAGATTTTTCTAAAAAATAATGCATGGATAATCAAGTAAACCAGGTTGCTTCAGTCCAGCAGGTGTTTATTATACCGTAAAATTTGGTCATTTGGTAATACCGTGAAATTTAAATGTAATTAATACATTTAAAATAGAAAACGCACTTTACTCCTGAGATGCAAAGCTGAATTTTCACATGATCCTTCAGAAATCATTGATGCTAATATGCTGCTCAATAAACCTTTCTTATTATTATCAATGTTGAAAACAGTTGTGTCGCTTAATATTTTTGCGGAAACCGTAATACTTTTTTTTTGATGAATAGAAAATTCAGAACAGCATTTGTAAAATGGTACATTCCGGATATGCGCACTACCCGAACCCACCTCCAAAACATTGGATCAAACAGGTAAGATCTAACATGTGCTATAAAATGTAAACACACAATAAATAAATAATTTAAAGCAAACAATGACTCTCTTATCATTCAACACTAACACATTGTAATGTTGATGTTGGTACTGTCCATTCTCATACACATTGTCAACACACCATATATAATAACTTATTTCTAGACTCAACACACCAAGTAAATTCTGAAAAGCATTAGACTGGTACTCTAGTGATGATGTAATTGACCTAGCCCATCATCACAAACACCATAAATGTCTTAATGTCACTTTGATCAAATTAATAAAGCCTTACAGAATAAAAATCAATTATTGACCCCCAAAATTTGGAACAGAACTGCAGTAATATAAATGTAAAACAAATATAGAGCTGTACAGAGGGTTTCTTCACACACAGTTCAACATTAAATCCAACTAATGAAATGTAATGATGAATTTAAGTATAATTGCTCCCACAAAAATAAACCAAGCTATAAAACTAAATTCGTAATGATGTGAAATGTAGAGACAGAGAAATGACATTTATAGAGTTGTAGAGGAGTAGGACAGACTGAAATTGGGAGAGGCTGGTATAATCTCTCAGGTCTCGGGCGGAAAGAACTATTCTAAACACACATGGGGGTGGACAGTCTGCTCGCTGTCTGACACACATCTAGACATCTCCCTCTTTCCACTGCGGCGGAAGATAGAAATCACACAGTATAGCACAGACATGTTCAAATGAAAAACACCTTAGTCATATGTAAAACAAAGTCATACATTATTGCCTTTAATATGCCTGGTTTATATTTGGTTGCAACTGCAACTATTTTATCCCATGGTTTTTGTAACAAAAACCTGGTGGTGCTGAGAAAACAGATTCATTTTTTAGAAAGTAGCTATGTATGAGTTCAGGTGTAAACCAGTAAAGCAGGGGACTTACCATCTGCAGAGATCTCTTTCCAGGGTGTTGAAGGGTACATGAACGCTGCGTTCTGGATTTGGTCATTAATATCCTCGTCCTCATTAAAGGGGAAGGTGCCACTCAAACTGACGTAGATAATGACTCCCACTGACCACATATCGAGGGAACGGTTGTAGCCTTTGCTGCGCAGCACCTCCGGGGCCAAGTACGCTGGTGTTCCCACCACTGAGCGCCGGAAAGACTTCTCCCCGATGATCCGAGCAAACCCAAAGTCACACAGTTTTACCTGGAACATGAGAGCAAGCGGTCGAGTTTGGTCATGTGTTGTTACAGGGAATTTCAAAATTTAGATTACCAGATGTGACCCAAAGCATTTACTCGAATGAGTATTGAAGTTAATACTTCAATATATATATAATATTTTGCAAATAAAGTGGTAAAATATGTATTGCAATCATGTCGCTTCGTTAAATTGAGGTTAAACCACTGGAGTCACATGGATTACTTTAATGATGCCTTTAATACCTTGCTGGGGCTTGAAAGTGGTAGTTGCATAGAGTGTCAATGGAGGGAAGAGAAAGCTCTCAGAATTCATAACAAATATGTGTTCTGAATATGAATGAAAATCTTATGGGTTTGGAATGAAATGAGGGTGAGTAATTAATGACAGAATTTTCATATTTGTGTGAACCATCCCTTTTAAAAACACAACTGCATGTTTACGGTTTTCTGATGTTGTTTAACGGCCACAAGACATGCAGGTAAACAAACTAAAGATTTAATAGTTTCCTGGTAAGTGTTTCATTTTGATTGTTTTCATATTAAATTATTTATTTGTTTTAATTGTACATTTTTTATAAAAAAATTTATTAGCTTTTCCTTTCATCAAGCATGTTCCAGGTACATCCAGCTTTATTACACGGCTCTGTGGAATACTTGATTCTGATTGATCAATCGCACCTTCCAGCGGTGTTATTTCCCGATAACAACCGGTAAAAACAGATAACGCAGGCTCATCCGGGTTACTGAAGTCAGCGCTTATGCTTGCTAGGAAAGTTTTTTCCTTATTGAAGTTTTGCGTTTGGTGAGCTAATAAAATATTAAACTCAAATCAATATTTTGTGTACAGTTGTTTAATTATGTATGGTATCGTGGACTCGCTCTCTCTTGTTTCATACAAACGCAGCAGCTGCCATTTTAAAACGATTGTTGTGTACACTTTAATGGATTCATTTATAAGATAACAAACATTTAAAAACAGTTTAATCTCAACATATCTCTTATCCCCATAATTATTTATGTGGCGAAATGCTGTGTAATAATAAGTGGTATGACTGTACCGTATCCCTTAAATGTCCGTCTAGTTTGAACTTCCCGCTTGCTAGCAACTGCTCTCTCCGTGGAAGCTTTGCGTTTAAAGAGCTAATCAAATATTTAGACTCATATCATTATTTCAACATATCAATATAATGCGTCTAATTATTTACTTATGTGGTAAGTAGCCGTGTAATAAGCGCGATAATGTACATCCAGTCGGTTGTTATCTCAGAATAAACCCCCATCAGAGTGATGCAAGACCGTCCTGATCACCCTGTCAGGGTTTATTCTGAGATAAGGTACATTATCCCATACTTATCCTCATACATACAGTACATTCATGTAAATCAATATAGCAAATATCAGTGATTGTTTATATTGCTGCAAAACATAACTATGTTATCACCCAGCTCTTTATATAAAGTATGTTCAGAACTTTATCTGCCTTCATACAGTATACTCACTAAAGCGATATACACTATAGCAAATCTCAACAGCTTGGTTGTTCGTGTAGTCCCAGAATGAAACTATATTATCGTCTAACTCTAATCTGCTAAATGTGACTATAAGGCATGAAGATAATTATAAACATTAACATCATGATTTTCTGTAAAGCAGCTATGAAACAATGTGTATTGTGAAAAGTGCTTTACAAATAATTTTGACTTCACTTTAAAACCCCCAGAGGATCACCAACTCCGCTTAGGTGTTATTATATAGTAATTCCTCAAGGATAGCATGGTTTATTCACTGTTGTTTACCTGAGGAAACGGCTCCGCAGACGCCAACAGCACATTTTCTGGCTTCAGGTCACAGTGAACAATGTTCTTGAAATGGAGATGTCGCAAAGCCACAAGGATCTATGACAGTAAAGCAGTCACTTAATTCCATGCATTCATCAACTGGATGGTGTTTCTAAAGCTTTAACTGGCCATCAATGTAATATCCACTTTAGATGTCAAGAAAAACCTTTGATTTGTTTCTGATAATCATCAACAGAAACTTTGAAACACTGTCATGTTGCTCTATCTGATTTAATAAAGAATTTAATAGAGAATTTCTAGATGAGCAGCTAAAAGTTTCATATGACAGTTTGACATATGACAAGTTTTCTAGCTTTCTGGACTGACATTGTAGGTAATGCCAGTAACACACAGTAACAATTCATAACATCCCATCCCATGGATATTACACTTAATCATAGTACTGTTCCAGATGTAAAGATTAGATTTTTTTTTTTCAACACAACAGAAGCAGAGAAACAGTGACAACATGACTGGTTGATGGGTGGTTAGACAGATGATTCATGCTGTGCTAGAAAACGGTTAGTTCAACACAGTAAAAGGTAAAACAGGCAAGAGGAAATATAAAAATGTTTTATTAAGATTAAGTACCCAAAACAAAACGCATGTCCATTATCCATTATTGACTTTATCCCATCTCATATTACATTACGTTTAAAAGTTTGGGGTCAATTGCATTTTTATTTTATTTAAAGAAATGAATACCTTTATTCAGCAAGAGGCTACAAGTTGATCAAAAGTGACAGTTGCATTTTTACAAATAAAACAGGTTTCAGTAATAATAAGAAATGTTTCTTGAGCAGCAAATCATCACATTAGAATGATTTCTGAAGGATCATGTGCCACTGAAGACTGGAGTAATGATGCTGAAAATTCAGCTTTGATCACAGGAATAAATTATATTTCAAAATATATTACAATGAAAAGAAATTTTAAATTGTTATAATATTTTACAATATTGTAGTTTTTACTGTATTTTTAAGCAAGTAAATGCAGCCTAGATGAGCAAGAAGAAGTATTTCTCAAAAACATCTCAACAGATCTTTCTGACCCCAAACTTTTGAAAGTAGTGTATGAATGCTTTATTTGATAGGATGACACAGTTGGGTTGTACAGGGTATAAAATAGACAACAATAGCAACAACAATGTTCATTCCTTTCAATGTTTAAACCAAAGTAAAGTCACTGACTATCAGGGTGAAATCACAATCATTCAATGTTTCCATTTACTTTCATAGAAGCACTGGCTCCTGACACCGCAGACAGAAGCATCTTAACCACATGGCAGCAGCTCTGGGGCTTTAGATCCATGGCTAATGGATGAGCTCCCGCGGCCCCCAGGGGCCCCACTGCTCTAATCAACCCACAGACTCGCCGCTCTAATTTAGCTCTAGATGACATCCAGATTACTGCCTCATCTAAACAAAATGCACTTCAGAATAGAAAAACGGAGCAATTTGATTTGAAGGGATAGGAGGAGAAGGAAAGTATCTGCAAACCTGTGTGACCAGAAACTTGGTGTTGCGCTCTGGAAGTTTGCTCTTCTCACTGGACAGGATCATCTCCAGCATGTCACCATGGAGTTTCTCCATGACAACAAACACTCGTTCTGGAGTCTCAAACATACGCTCCAGGTTTACAATACCAGGATGGTGCAAATTCTACAAGAAAAGAACAACCACGTCAAATTCATTAAAGAGAACAGCTCTCTCCACCATAATGCATTAAGGAAGTCATTAACATTTTTGCAGTGGTGTCCACATCCACGACTCTTATCCTGCCATAATCATGTTAAAAAGACTGATTACCTGTAAGATGGCAACCTCGTTTCTCAGCTGGCTCTCCTGTTTGGTGGGAAATCTCATTTTGTCTATTACTTTGATGGCCACATCTCTGCCTGTTTTTCTATGTTTCCCTTGAAACAGAATAGAAAATCATTTGAAACGCAGCACAAACACATTTTAAGGAAAAGATTTAACAAAAAATGCTTTTAGGTTTTAAGTTATAAAACAACAGATCGTTCAAAATTGAGATGAAATGTATTTGGTGTGTAGAGTGTATATTATAAATAGTACATGTAAGGGGACACTGTATAGAAACCCTGATAGAGCAAACTTGTAAGATCCTGAAAGGAGACCGGATAATAATCCAGCTACTTACCAAATAGATAAATAGATTAGGATGAAATTATTTTATAAGAGTTTATATTGTAAGATTTATAATGAGAGAAATGATTTTAGAATGTCAGAAGAATAATATACTGTAAGCAGATATATGTTAACCCTGGTGCTGTGTATTATATATAAATATATATAAAGAACACTTCATTTTCCTCTGTACCTCCATAAACGATGCCAAACTGTCCAGAGCCCAACACTTCATCAGCAAATATCTGATAGATTGAGCTGATGTCCTAAAGACAAAGCAAACAAAGTTGAAGATTGACAAATATCAAAATCAAGTATCATTTTACCAGTACAATCAACCCAATAACAATTTCTCAGTCTAAATATTGATAACCCTAAATTTTCTCTCTCAGCTTTTCATAGTTTTCTTGTGGTGTGACTTGACCGTGGCCATGACCGAACAAGCAGAAGTGTGTATAATAAGGGATGTAATTGTGAAATATTGTCGGTAAACACAGTCAAAACTCACCACATTTTCCTGGATTTGACTGTTAGCTACAGAAATGCTGATGGACAGTTCCTCTGCAATGCACACACACACACACACACAAAACAAAATACAGACATTTCGATTAGCCTTGACATTTCTTAATAGGTAATATGATTTCAAATTTGCATGTGGGAAAATGTGAGGCAGAAAAATATTTAATTTTAATTAGTATCACATTCAACACATGCAACAAATTGTAATGTAACATTTATCAATTTGATTGCCGAGACATATTTTCCACCATCCTTTTTCTGTTTGTCTGTGCAAAATGTGAGAATAATTTAAGCAAATGCTATCTGAAGTATATAATAAATTGCACATTACTAGAATGACAAGAAGGGTGAGCTAGACATAGTAATTGTAAAGGTGTTTATTTTTTTCTGATTATTTTTTGGGTTGGATTTGCACAGGCTTCGCTTGTCTTCAGACAAGCTCTTAATTAAGAATGCCATTCATCTCTGGGCTGAAATCTCCTCTGAATACTGAATTAAAAGTGTGTTTGTTTCATAACTAAACAGCTTTCATTAATCCAGACCTGTCAAACCTCTTTAATCTTCTGTCTCTCAACACAATTAAATGAAGGTGCATCAGGATATTAAAGACTAAAGCTCAGCTGTTTACTCTCCAGAATAGAGCTGCAAATCTGCCTGAGAGTCACAACTCAACCATCAGATTAAAGGCACAGTACATTTCTGTTTTTGTTTCGCTTGCTCTTCTTATTTTCTGTTGTCTTGGGCTTTATACTGACACCTATCAATGTAGATGCACGAATTTTGTTCATTAACTTCTGCCACGTTTAAAAAAAAAATCCATTTCATACAAAACTAAATAAAAATTGCATCCTTGAATCTTCATGAATCATAATCTGTGGTGTGGAAGCCACACTTGTCTCAGTTTGTAACATTGCTTCATCAATGACTGCTTGTTTGAACATGTAAGATTTCCAAACGTATGAATGAATGAATTACCGTTCAAAAGGTTTGGGTTGGTAAGATTTTTTAATGTTTTTGAAAGAAGTCTCTTATGCTCAGCAAGGCTGCCATTAAATACAGTACATGTAGTGAAATATTCTTACAATTTAAAAGAACTGTTTTCTATTTTAAAATATTTTAAAATGTCATTTATTCCTGTGATCAAAGCTGAATTTTCAGCATCATTACTCCAGTCTTCAGTGTCACATGATCCTTCAGAAATCATTCTAATATGCGGATTTAGTGCTCAATAAACATTTCTCATTAATATCAATGTAATATCAAAGCTGCTTTTTTTCAGGATTTTTTGACGAATAGAACATTTAAAAGAACAGACTTAATTAAAAATAGTCCCTTTACTGTCACTTTTGATCAGTTTAATGCATCTTTGCTGAACAAAAGTATGAATGTCATTCAAAAACAAAACACCTTGAACTGTAGATTAAATAATACATTAATGGACACAAGAGATATCTACAGATTTTTTATTTGCCATTTTTATCTTTGTTGGTGTGTAATAGTGCTTTGACAAACAACTGAGAATAATGTCTGCACCAAAATGTTAAACCGAACCTTTTTATTAAACCCCAAAAATGAAGCCATCCTAGGTGTATATGACTTTTTTCTTTCAGCCGAACACAATCGTTATATCAAAAAATATCCTGGGTCTTCCCAGCTTTGTAATGACATTTTGTATGATTTTTGTAAGAAAAATGTCCCCATTTAAAACTTTGTAAACTATAATCACTGACTTCCAGCAACGGCTGTACACGTGTTCACGAGAGAGTCGAGTTCAGGTGGAAGGGTGACCTCTGACCTGACATATGCGTGGGACGTATGAAGTACGTAAGCTGAAGAACGCAGAAGTGCAGAGGATGGAGTAAAACAAAACGCCGGTCACGAATTAGAAGTCATGTTAAACATGTTAAAGTTACTGTTTTTCTAAATAAATACATTTCATTTGTCATAAAGTGCCAGATGCACAAAATATACAATGACAACTTAAATTTTGGTCTCTTCCTCACAAAAAGCTATCGTACGACTTGAAATGTACACATAAAAAAATAAAATAAAATTAAGTTGTAAAGAAAACTAAGATCATTGGAGTACGTTTTAAAAGAAAACCCTATTTCAGCCATTTTTACTCCAAAATTTCACGTTTAATCCATTGTGTTACTTGCCGTATCTTTGCAATAACTTGTGTAATTCATTAGCAATTTCTGAGTGAAAATCGTTTCAAAGTAAATAATGCACCAAATTTTTCATAGAGACTTTTTTTTGGTCCTTTTTGGAGCTTGGTGGTAGAAGCTGGCAACCACTTTAACTTATGGAAAAGAACAGTATGAACAACACTTCACATGTTTTTAAAGACTTTTAAAGACTTTACTACTCACTGTGATCTTTATTCTGTCCCGCAGCGGCGCCCACGCTGGGCTGTGGTGTTACTGGAACGGGCATCAGGGCCTGGCGGATGGCCCTCTCCCAGCTCTGGGCCACCTCCAGCCCCACACCTCCAGCCGCCAGCGCAGGGTTGTGTATGTGGAGGTGGGGGCCGCCGGTGTTCTCCCCAACGTAGTACACCATGGTGGCTGTGATGACCTCAAAGCAGTGTGGATTGCCTCCCAGGGCTAAACTACTGAAGTCACGCGCAACCTCCACCTGCAAGATCTCTGACAGGGGAATCTCCTGTGGGTCAGACAATGAGTCAGAAATTCAGACGCTGACTCACTGACAGTTAGATAAGACTGTTTAAACAATTAAACAACCTTGGATTTTGCTCTTTGAGTCTGGAGATGAGTCATTAAATTAGTCCATGTGATGCTGAATAAAAATCTCCAGTCTAGTTTGAAGTTTGGCTTGAAAATTTCATTAATTCAATGGTGTCTCGCTGATGAAATTTAAAGAGTCCAAGTAGTTCCTCCAAGTTCAAACAGATCTTCCTTATCACGTCAAAAAAAGCACGATCTAGAAACGCAGATAAAGGTTGCCATCCAGAGTTAAGCGTCAATCTTCATTGACGATGCAAAGCCTAATGTGCTAAGTCTGATAAAGACCGTCTCTTAAGAGTCCACCTTCTGCTCAGCCCCCAAACTTGCTCTCAGAAAAACAGTAGCTGTGGCCAATCAGAGAGAATGCTGCGCCTGCGGTCTTCTCTGAATATGAGATGAAGTGCTTGTGGTTTGGTGGGTGAATCATGTGACCCAACCCTATGAAGAGCCCCATGATTACAGGGCCGAGCAGCAGAAGCGCGTGTGTATACGTGTATGAGTGTGTAGGCAAGTCTTACTCTAGCCACTGATACATTATGAAGGAGATGGCCACACTTACGGGGGTGGGCTGCGGTTATCCCAAGAAAGGCCTGAAACCCCCTTACCCAAAAACCAAAAGTAGAGGGCTTCAATCTTCAAAAGAGAACACTATGATTTCCAAATGTGCAAATCTGACTGGTTCTGTTAAGTTATAGATGGACATCAAATGCATGATCATGTCTCACGCTGTACTTTAAGTTATAAGGTTTAAAGCATAAGGTTGTTTTGAGGATCATATACCTTACTCGTTTTGCTGAGAAGTCTGTGTTTCTTTACCTCACAATCAATTTAGCTAAGAAAATTTTTACAATAAAGCCAAATGAGAGCCTTTGTTACCAAATTGATCAAGTTACTCTTTAGGATAATGTACAATAGTGCTTCAATAATGGTGAATCTCTCTTATTTTGCCAAGAGTATGGATTAATGTCAAAACTTAAAAGAAGTAGTATCTCTTTTAGGATTTAAGACCCGAGCAGAGCACCAAGATGATAATAAAGTGGTGTGTAAAACAGTCTTAAACACACCCTGAAGTCTCACACAGGGCGGTGAGGTTTCCAGACTTCAGTTTTACAGCTGGGAATACAGGAACAATCACAGAAACACACAAGTTCTTAAAAAAATCTTCTTTTTTTTCAAATCTATGGCAATAAGACCTTCACATCCACAGATGTGCGCACATTAAAGAAGACGTAACCAAAGCACAATTCCCAGGGGTAGTCATTACACTCGGTTCTGAAGTTTGAGGTTGGTATGATTTTTTTGTGTTTTTGAAAGAAATCTGCATTTTTTTATCAAAGGCAAAGCTGAATTTTAAGCATCAATACTACAGTCTTCAGTGTCACATGATCCATTGGTAATCATTCTAAAATGATGGTTGCTGTTGTGCTGCATTATAAATTATAGATTTATTTGTCAGCATTCTTTGATTAATAGAAAGTTTGGATCCACTTTAAATTAAGTGTCTTTAACTATACAGTGTGTACTAACATTTAAAAAAATATAATTTGATACAGTGCACTTATTGTGCAACTTATTATAATTATTGTACTTTTATTTAAAAAATACCTGCATGTAACTACATCAGTATTTCATTTCTGTAATTACTGTTGACCCTTCCCTTAAACCTTAACCAACCCTAATTGCCCATACCATCAAACCTGTCCCTAACCATACCCGTATCCCACCTCAATAGCGGCAAGGGTTTTGCAATACAACATGAATTCAACATATAATGTATATACCAAAATGTTTTTCAACTTCCAAACAAAGTAGATAGTAGTTAAAGAATATAAAGTTGGACTGGAAGTTTAAAATAACAGCATTCATTTTTGTTATGGATCCTTACTGAATAAAAGTATTATTAAAAGAAATGATCACCACTAGTGCGTTTAAAATATTTTAAGTTGTCCACTTATATTAAAATGCATCTGAAACACGCATTCTGAGCATATACAACCTATACTCACTATATTAATATCTAGCCACACAACTAACTACACATATATCAATGCACATTTAACATCTTATATTATCATACTCAGTATGTGGAGTTCTTTTTTGTTCATTTTTGTGAAGTTAACTTTTCACTGGTCATTTTTTTGGGAATCCAGACTCATTAAATATAATTTAATTGTAATAAAACATGCATACAGGCTATTTAGTAAACATTATTTTCCAAAGTTGTAAATAATAATAATAATTGAAAAAAAAAAAGAGTATTGGGAGTATTTTCAACAAGAAAATGTTTAATAAAAAATAAAAAAAAACTTGCTATTTCTTTGTAATTTTGGTGAAATTGTACAGTAAGTAAAGAAATAAGAAAATCCTACATTCTACATTCAGTTTTTTCAGTGTATTTACTTAATTAAATTGCAGACTTATGAGGTTTAATAATAACATTTGGTCAACTCAGCATTCCAGTTTACTTAAAAGTGAACATACATCCTTTAAAATGCGAAGGAGCATTAACTGATCTATCACCATACTTTCTGTACTACTAGAATGTACAAACACATACTGTATAATGCAATAGAGAAATGCAGTGATGCCATTCAAGTCTCAGAATAAAAGTTATTATATTGGTTTGTTCAATACAGAAGTAAAATAAAGCAATAACCATATCACTACACAGTGTATTTGATGCACGTCCTGTCTCTTTCTAAATGGCTTTTGGCTGTGCTGAAGCAGAGGAGGAGGAGGGGTTATTCTGTGGTACTTACCAGAGACCTCAGTGGTATTTATGTGAGGGGAAAATACTACTGCCTTTAGCTGTCTGCAATGCTCTAGATGAGCAATTAATTATAATGTTCTGACATTACAAAGATCAAAGATGAACTACATCATAATCAGTTTCGTTAGAAGTATATGAGCAATATTATAATTTCCAGTGACATTCTAAAGGTTGTTCTCAATAACATTAAAATATACAAAAAATTCAACCAACAGAGAATATAATTTATACATGAACCCCGACAATTATAACACACATTTTTTTTTGTAATCAAAGTATTTTAGTTAAATATGAGTAAAACTCTTACTTTGTAATATTTGGCTCCTGAGTCATTCTGAAACAGAGTCAGACTCTTGCTGTCCAGTCTCCAGTAGTGTCTCTTTCTCTGAGGACAAAACAGATTTAACTGACTTTAAAACTAAGCAAACAATACAGTACATTTACTCTAATGCAAATTAATTTGACGTACAAGACGATGGTATAAGGTTTATGCTACTTATAATGTGTAACTGCAGACAGGACATTTGCGGGTGGAACAGGTGGGACATGTTCCCACCGCTTTATGCCAGGGTCGATATTGTCCATACCACTTTCTGAAAACTATACTAGGGTGGATTAGAACCCAGAACCTCTGAAACGCTTAACAAAAATTCTACCGCCAATCCATCAGAGCATACTAATATTCATTGTGAATCTATGTATTTATTCACTGATATGAAGAATCTCGGACCTAACAATATATTTTATTATAGTAGATGTAAGAATGAAACTTGTTAAAATGGTTTTCTATGTTGATAAAGTAAACTCAATGTACTAGAAATAGATTTTTGGGCATGGTATTTATTATATTTTTTTTACACATATCTGATAAAGCATTGCATGAGCAACCAGCTGAGCTACTGAAAAATGGCTAACACCGTGTCCTAACTAGACGCGACGCGACTGCAAGATGCGTCAAAATCAATCAAAAACACAGCCAATCAGAACAGCGTGTGGGCGGAGTCTCGTGGCGAGTGCACAGCACCAGAGAGTAATCTTGACAGCATTCACAAGACCATGGATCAAATTCACAAATATTACACCATTTAAACATTATGAAAAATACATAGGCTACTGAGTTACTAAAACAATGCTTGTCAAAGAATACACTTGTTTGTTCACAGTTTGAACGTTCTTGTTTCCATTGGTTTAATTTTAAGATCTGAGGTGAATTATCCAATGTTGCTTTTACAGCTACAAAGCTGGAGCACTAAATTATATTTAAAGTCACATTACACGCTTTTAACATTAAATAAAGCACATAAACAGTCCCTGAGATTATCATTGCCACAGTTTGTGTTTGTTGTTCCAGCGCGACGTCGCAGAAAAATAGAAACCGTTTCTAAAATAGAAACGTCGTGTGTCGCCGTCGCGGCTGGTTAGGACAAAAACTCTGATTAACATGGAAAAGATACCTTTTATCACGCGTCGCGTGTAGTTAGGACCCGGTGTAACACTAACTAGCAGTTTCAGATAGTTATTCATCCACATCGTATTACAGTTATGCCCATAGCAGATGCTTTCTTATTAAAGTGCATTCATCACATAAATAAACAAAACAGCAGCTTTACATGTAAATATGGAATCAAATCTTACAAGATTGTCTCGGCTGGTGTAGTGCACCATCCATCCTTCTTTGACCATAGTGGAGCTCCTCCGTTTGGTGTGTTTGATGGACTGAACTACACGCATCAGTGGGATATTGGTGCTGGTCGAGGGGCTTCAAAGAGACACGAAAAAACATCAGATCAATTGCGTGAATGTGGATCAGTGATCAAGAAAAACTCAGAACTTTGGTGAATTCGCATATTCTCACTTTAATTTGTTAAGGAAGAAGGACTTTGATATGGAAATCTTGTAAACATTTTAGGATTATGTATGTAATCCTGGTTCCCTGACAAGGTAATGAGACGCTGCATCAGTTGCTGATGCTATGGGTATGTGTACCACTGAACCCGGTGTCAGAGGCATGTGTAAAATGACGTCAATCTTAAAATCTTAAAAGTCCACAGGAGAGGAGAGGGCAACAGAGAATAGATCGCTAATCACGATAAAGTCCATCCAGCTCTGCAAAAGGCCCCGCTCTGACCTTCATTTAGCCAGTAATGGGCATCAACCCATCTTCTTTGCAAGTTTCTCCTCCTTTTTTTAACAAAAAATATTTAACCCACAAACGACCATTTGTAGAGGTCGAGAGCCTGAGGAGGATGAGCCAGATCAGGCGAGGGATGAACTTCCTTAAGGCAGTTGGCTGCGCTCTCGCCTCTATTAACTTCACCACCGTCTCAACGGCAGTGCTGAAAAGTCCAGAGGTTGTCAAGGAGGACGGTCTAATCACACCCCTAAATGCTCGACACATGCACAGTTCCTTGACTGCCTCAGGGGACAACCCCTCACCCTGGTCCAGGTCTTCAAGAAGGCCTTCAAGGCATGCCTTGCCCACCAGCCGCAATGTTGTCTGACGTGGCTTAGAGAGCAAGACGGGATGGGGGCTAGCTAGGTTCTCTTCAACCCGGGGCATCCTCACATATCCCTGCATGCATAGTCCCTCCGCATTCGAATAATTCATCTGTGCAGAGGTAACTACACAAGCTGAATAAGGATTCTTCCATGAACCAGTCACCTCAGTGTGCAGGTCCAGGAGAAATGGAAGGCTCAGTGGAGAGGGCCAACCGGCCACAAGCCATTCCTGCTTCACACCAGACCATAAACTATTCCTTTATGCTTTAACTCCAACCTTCACAAGATATTTATTGTCCAAAGCATATACCTGATGGTCTTCACAGGTTCTTCATCTTTCTCACGGTCCATGAAGGGGGAGTCCATAAAGAAGATCTTGTCTTCTGGAGTGGTAGGTTCCTCTGAATCATCCAGACCCCGACTACTATCGCTGTTCACATCACTGCTGTCTACTTCCATCGTGGTATCAGAGTCAGGACCAGGGCTGGCCGGCTCTGAAAGAACATACAGTAGACTTATGTGATGATTTTTAATGTGAGCACATTGTTTCTCATTTTAATTGGATGTGGCTGAAATGACCATACCTCCATTGAAGACTCCAAGGCAGTCTTTTGGGACCTTTGAAGCACACCGCTTATGGCAATTGAATTTACAATCTGTTGAAGAAAACACTTTGTGGTAATTTTTTCCCCTACATTTGACTAGAAATATCTTATTTACTGGAAAGAGTGAAGGAAGACAGCGATACACACCTTTACACTGCATGCCCTGGCGAAAAAGCCCTTTTAGCAGCCGTTTGCAGTACTGGCAGATGGTGGGACGGGTGTAGTTGTGAATCACAAAGGTGTGAGGAACCTTCACACGTCCCAGCACCATCTTCTCCATCCAGATTGGCCGACCGCTCCACGATGGCATCCGCTTACCTGGCTCCTGAAGGAGGCGCTGCTGCAGTGGAGAGCAATGGAAGAAAAAATAAGATTCAGAAAAGAACACTAGCTGCAATTCACATACTGCTGACAGTACACATACACATACTGCATACCACAGAATAATATAAACAGTACGGTATGACGAACATACACTCCGGTTCAAAAGAAAAGATTATATTATTATTATTTCTTTATTTTATAAAGAAATTAAATAAAGGTTTTATTCAGCAAGGATGCATTAAATTGACCAAAAGTCATAGTAAAGTCTTTCACATTGTTGCATTTTTATTTTTATTTTTTTATAAATAGATACTGTTCTTTTGAACTTTCTATTCATCAAAGAATGCAAAAAAAAAAATTTCACAGTTTCCACAAAAATATTAAGCAGCACAACTGTTTTCAACAATGATAATACAAAAAAAAAAATCTTGAGCAGCAAATCAGCATATTAGAATGATATCTGAAGGATCATGTGACACTGAAGACTGGAGTAATGATGCTGAAAAATTTAGCTTTGATCACAGGAATAAATTACATTGTAACAGAAAACCGTTATTTTAAACTAATAATATTTCACAATATTACTGTTTTTTTTGTAATTTTGATCAAATACTAAATGTAGCCTTGATGAGCAGAAGAGACAACTTTCAAAAACATGAAATAAACTGAAACCTTTGAAGTGGCATTTTTTTAGAGTGCTGCAGCAATATGTCTAGATGCATGTGAAAGAGTGGAAATTATCTTTACTGATTTGTTTTTCACATATTACAGTAACAACATTCTGGTATGGCAGCTCAGATTCATTACTGCAAACAAATAGAGAACTGAGAACTTCATTGCGGTCATCTCAAGAATGTTTCGAAACTGACCACTTAGTTAAAATAAAACCTGTTCAACCATAGACGATTTTACAAACATAGATTATTTTTTAGACTGACCAACAAAAAAGTGAGAAATCAGAAATTCTTGATCTGATTTGCCTTAATTCTATAAAAAAAAAAAAAAAAAAAAATTTGTAACTTATGTGGAAAAAGTTTCATTAGGTCTGACCTGCACCCAGCCTGATTTTGTTATATTTCACAATGTACCCATGCTTTAAATACAGCTGCAAGGTTTGGCGGGGACACCAAATACAGTGCCAGGCCTCAAGAGTTGTTTATTTGAAATAAAATGAGCATAAAATTAAAAGGGAAAATAAAGTTTTCAAGGGGGATATTGTGAGACAACTAAAAGGGACATAATGTCCTTGCCATGTTTGGGTTTCGGCTAATGCAAGGCCATCACTTTATCACATGCCTATCTTTTAACCCATTTGTCACAAAACAGTGTTAAATTGAACTAGCATTATGAATTAATGACGGGTGAAAGCATAAAAAAGTATTTGGAAACCTATCCCACATTTAAACAGTATGTATTCCACTTCATAAAATATCAAACCAAGTAGTATCTAAAAGAAATTATACTAGGCATTTTCTAACTAACTTAATATTCTTCACTAATAATTTCTTTGTTAAAATTTGGTAAATCAATTTTAAAAAGCTTGTGTCCAGGTGTCAGTTCCCCTAAGGTTTACACAGGTAACATGTCATATTTTCTATGATAAATTAAATATAATAAATGTATATTTCATATTTTTATTAATAATTTATAGGGGTGTAACAGTATATCATGTCACAATATATCGCAATACAAAAATGTAACAATATGTATCGTGGATAGTACACCCAAAATAAAAATGACTGTTTTCAATTCAAGTTTACAGAGTTTTAGTGTCAGTACTACATTAAACTACTATATATATATATATATAATGTTGAATTTAATGTATAATAATGCAATGGCGGAATATTTGTGGGTCCTGATAATGCCAAATGTCTGATGTTAACAGTAAAAAGTGGCCTACATTATTTTAAATATATATCTAGTCAGTGTCAGAGTGCAAGCATATTCGTCTAAAATAATTCAGTATTTTCAGAATATTTTTATTCTGGTGTCACCATTGTCCTGTGCATTGGGTTCAATGCATCAAGTCCAGGCCTATAAATTTCCACCCACAATGTAATACCTAATAGAGTTCTCAACGGGTCGGGTCGGCCCGACAAACCCGACGGGACCCGCGGGTTCGGGTCGAAAATATAATCAAATGACTCGGGTCGGGTCGGACCTCGGGCTTAATCTTTTCCGCTCAGTGAAAAAAAAAAAAAAAATTTTGAATCATCGCTGCTGTTCAACGTAAAGAAAGTCTGGCTGCTGCGTGCAACGTGCATTATGGAGAGGGGCGGGGGCAGACCTGACGCCGCTGCGTGCACGCCTTTAGCCTGGAGAGAAGAAGATGGAGTTGGTGAAAAGTAAACTTGCTGCAGGTGAATTCACCGTCGCTACTACAGCCTATTTAGATATTTTAAAGTTTATTGTTTCAGTTGTTTGTATTGTTTGTATTATTAAAAGGCGTGAACATTAAAGGTTGGTTTGAATTCCCGTCTGCTGGTCATGATAATACGTGTATGAGAAAAAAAAAATCCGACGCGCGTCGGGCCGCGGGCCGGGTTCGGGCAGATAATTATGTTGATGTGTCGGGTTAGATCGGGTCCGGGCTTTAAAAGCCACGGGCCGGGTCGGGTCGGGTTGTAATTTTCAGGCCCGTTGAGAACTCTAATACCTAAATTTAGCATTTTACCATATGTCTTGGAGTATCGCAATAATATCGTATCGTGAGTTCAGTATCGTGATATGTATCGAATTGTGACAGGAGGGTATCGTTACACCCCTAATAATTTAAAATAACCCTAATAAATGCCACTTGTTTTGATTCCTTGTAGAGTGCTATGGAAAGATTCCTAGATGATTTTGAATTTTCTAAATAAATAAATAGTAAGTAAGTCAGATCTTTCCCCACCTCTTCCAGGCCCACGACAGCATGCTCGGCTGGTGCAGGACGGGGAACAGACAGCGAAGGTCCGGGCAGAGACTGATTGGAAAGGCGTCTTTTCCTTACACCGCTACAGTTGTTAGGGATCTTAAAGGCGCATCGCTTGTGATAGTTCAGGCCACATCCTAAAAATCCACAAAGAAAGCTTTAGTGTTTAGGATTAGAGTCAGAAGAAAGCCTGAGATTTGGTTTAAAACAAGATCAGGAATAGGATTAGGATTAGGGTTCGGGTATAAGGTAAAGAAGATACAAATCGAGTATAAGGTTTAAGGACTCAAGATAAGATTACACAGACACACACAAGGCTAATTTCATCAGACCTCCAGCAGGGGGCTCCGCTTCTCTTTTCAAACTTACAGACCTGTGGCCAGATCCTCCTGAGAAACCAAATGAATCTCCTGAGGACTGGGTGGGGATTTTAGATTTAAACTTCATGAGTCTGAAGCGTAAAGTGTTTTAGCACGCCTCTACATACGAACAGCTTGTATCCATCAGTGCGGCTTCTTACAACTGGAGCCCATAATCTTCATGCAGCTTTTGAATGTCACATCCAGCGCTTGGCAGAAACACTGGGTTCCATTCAAACGGCCCCTGATTTCAGCTTCAAAGACTGATGGCAGCACTGACACATCACACCGCCTGCCTGAATCCATCACAGATCTTTAAAGCAGACTCAATAAGAACACTCTGAACCAGAAGAATCCTTTGATTCAGGTCACTTGTTCTTTTGTTGCTGTCTTTTGAACCATTCAATAGTTCGTTCATCAACTCAAACTGAAATTATTTTAATTGAAAAGTGCAAAATGCAAAAAGCGTTAATCATCCAATTGCTGCTAAAACAGCTTTCCCTCTTCTTTGGGTAGTTTTCCACAAGTTGGAGTATGAATGCAGGGATTCACTCCCATTCAGACACAAGAGCATCAGGGAGATCAGTCACCTAGATCACTCGGCAAACAAAGATCGGATTACATAAATCCTTTCTAAATTTTTCTTCTTTTCATAACAATGGTAGTAATGATTTGTGAGAGCTTCTATTGTGCTATGATGAGCTACTTACCCCTAGCTGGTTTTTACTGAACACCTGGTTTTTATTGAGTTCATTATATTCTGTAAAGTGATTATTATCAATAATAAAGCTGCAGTCACACTAGACTTTGCACTATAATGACTTCAATTCATACAAACATGGACATGGGAGACTGAAAACAAGATGTTTCACGTAAAAACCCAGATAGAATTCAAGCTAAATCAAAGAATGAACTGGTTTCAAACTAAATCAGGCCAAAACAAAGTTCATTTTGGGAATTCTAAGCAGCGTGGCAAAAAAGGTTTTAAAAACTTAATGAGATTCTGACTTTGTTTTAATAAACAGTAAGTTAATATAAACATGCAAAAAAATATGATGGCTTTTTGATAGTGTAAAGAAAACAGTTTTGGAAACATCTTGTAACAAACAAATTTAACATGGATTTGCATATCATCCACCACTCCATGCACGTGTATTTATATCAAATATATGTATACGTTTAAATGTTTGTATTATACCTGTATTGTTCCGAATGGGTCGTCTCATATTCAGGGTCTAGACTTTCACATATCAATAATACACCCGCAACAATAGGGAGCACCAAATACGTGTAAGAAATACGGTGTAACGGTGCTTGTCCACTGGTGCGGAGCAGAGCGAGCGTTTTCAATTCAGCTTAGCTCAACTTCAATAGGACTTAACTGAAAATGCTCGATCCGCTCCGCTCGCTTCGCACCAGTGGACACGCACCGTTAGGGCTGGCCGATATATCGCATGACATTGTTAGGCGCATCTCGTCAGTAAAGCAGGTTCCTAGAGCCGTAGTTCACTTACAAGCTGAGCCATATCGCATTAATTATCACCTGCGATAGTTAATCGCCTCACAATCAGTCATTGTGAAATCTATTGGAAATGAGAACTAGGTTATTTTTATGGTATGCCATAAAGTGTTTAGTTTGGTGATTGTTGGTTCTTTTTACCAATATTAAATATGAATTAATTGTCTTTAATGTTTTAGATTTATATTTTATATATATAAAAACAATTTCCATTAGCATTGTTCTTGCATTCCATGTAAAATGTCTGGCCAGTAAAATAAAATAATTTACTAGCCAATAGCAAATCAAGCTTCACTGTGTCCGTAGAGGTTTGTTATGTTACCCATGGTGGCAATATACTGTATACTAGGATCACAAATTATTATTGCCACACCTGTCAAAGTAAGTGAATTAAGAAAATATATTTACAAAATTAATAATAATAATAATAATACTATAACCTTTTTAATGCACAGAAGGGGCATGAATACAGTATACACTCAGTAATAACAATTGTGGGACATGATGTGTCAAGTGCATGAACGATTGTTGAGATTGTTAATCCTTGTGCAATGATTGTTAATCCTTGTGCAATGATTGTCATGGCAATGGCAAGTATAAAATAGTGGTAGACTGTTGACAGAGATATTAGTTTAGTCATAACTGCAGCATTCTACACACAGTAATACTAAAATCATTACTTAAATTCACAAGCTTAAACAATGATGAAAACCATTGGAGCAAATATTTATTTAGAATATAAATGTTTTTATATGACTGCTACCTTCACATTTGAGGCCCTGCCGGACGAGTCCCCACAGCATCTCTCCACAGTAGTCACAGAACGTGGGCGCTTTGTAGGAGTGGACGTAAAGGGCATGAGGTCGGATCTGGAAATCTTCCACTGTAGCTTGAGCTGGAATCAAAATGCAACTTAAAGGACAACTCAGGCAAAGAATGGATGATTCAAAAATCATCTGGACAAAATAACACAACTGGAGAAAATAATACAAAAAAAAAAAAAAAAAAAAGGAGAACAAAAAAAAAAGAACAAAATGACAAAACATTAGTCGGCATTAGCAGCATATAATTAAAAGTCTAGCAGTCATAATGTTTCATAACATTCCAAAGAACAATGAAACTACTTGTTTTATGTGCTTTTTAACAACTGGTTCAACCTTCTTTCTATCTTTTCTTTTAGTCAGCGGTCTATGGACCAATGGGAGATGAGCAGTTTGATCTCCTGAGGCCAAAATCATAGACAAAACTACACAAGGCTGTCCTTTAGTTTGGTTCAAGGTAAGTGATTAACTGATGTGACTCAGAATGGAATGAATTCATTTAGATAATTCATGATGAGGTATGATTCAGAGGATGATAGAATTGAATATCACTGTAATGTGTGTGATGAGAAAGTGAACATGTAAGCCTGTGGAACAACACTGTGCAACAAATGTGTTTCTACAGTTCCTGTTGAATAGTTTGTGGTTTTATCTTAATATGCCACTACTCTGTGAATCACACACTGACTGTACTGGCAATGCAGTATTACTGTTTTTGGCAGAGCCTGAGGTTTAGTCTGATACACACAAACCATTAGCACTTTCTTGTCAGTCGTTCGGTAAGAAAGCATCTGCCAAGGACATAAAATGAACTCCTAAAATGAAAGTATAAGGTCTGGAAACATTTGCTGCTTGGCAAACAACGTGCAATCTCTTGTTTCTGATAAAACCACACAGTATATCTAATGGGGAGAAAGAAACAGTGTCCTAGATTTCGGTCACAGGTGGATGGTATTCCTCAAAATTGTGAGCAACTAAAAAGCAACTTGGTCTCCATTGTTGAAAACTATAAATACACACCCAGTTTATTTACATGACAGAGTTCCTAAATTTTTTCCTCATTTTGTGACATAATTAGACTAGACAGTAAATAATGACAGGGGAATTTTTGGGATAGCTTTTTAAAATCCCATCCCTAATAAAAAAAATCAGCACACTTTCAAAAACCAACACTGGTCCAATATCATGGCTCTAAAGTACTCTTCACGGCTCTAAAGACATGTCAGATCAACTCACTCCCATTCCATCAAAATCACTATCAAGTGGATTTGGTGCTATATTAGATTGATGTCACATACTAGTTTGTGGATTGCTGGATGTCACGCTGACCTTGCTGAATGTTTCACTCTTACAAGGCGCCTTTCCACTACAAACACACAGAAGTGGCATAGAAAACATAAAACTGCCTTTAAGCAAACCTTGAATTGCCTGAAAAAGTGAATTGCATGCTTGAAAGTTGATGGTTCGTTCTTCTTCAAAGTCAATAGAATGTGAGATGTAAGAATGCCACAGTAGCTATATTTCCATCCACCTGTTTTTCTGCGAATTTTGGGATATCATTTTTTTATCCGATAAGAAGACATGCACATCAACTATGATCGAAACACATTTACAGAATAAATGCCTCAAAAAAATTAAAAATAAATAGCTGACGCCAAAAATCTCCCCCACAACTGTATTCGCCGCATGTGGCCACCCTATACAGAGCAATGGCAATGCATTTTTCTGTAGGAACTGGGGCACGATGGGTCGGCATAACTGGACTACCCAGGGACCAATTTTATTGCATAGCATCTCAAATGTTGGTTTGGTCATTCTGAAATGCCTGAGCCAAAGTCTGTCATCAAATTCCATTTTTTATTTTGATATTTTGCGTCAATTTCCCAGAAAGTGCAGATTTTGTTCTTTTGAACACATGGGAAGAAAACTGCGTTTTGTTCACAAATGTTTTATGTGAAACTCCAATTTTGCTTATAAGCTAAATTCGCAACTTTGGATGGAAGCATAGCTAATGTCTTTTTTTTTTTTAGCCTGTACCCTAAGTGAGGATTCTCACACTTCTTTTCAGTGATGCAACAAACTAGTAACTGAGATCCAGAAAACTATCAACCAAAAACTTCTCTTCACAGACTTCACAGCGAAGTTTAATGCATGCATTTCATAATCAATCTTTGACGAGCAACACAGTTTTTACCTGACTCTTTGCTATCTTTCAAAGTGTTGATTTTTGGTTAATTGCATTAAAACCAATGGGGGTCAATTTGACCCCGAACACAATCGTAGTCACAAATGTTTTTACAGCCTTTGCAAAACACATCTGTGTCAAAACTTTGCATGCACATTTCTGACCCTAAATGGCCACACAATAAAAAAAAAATCAACTAACCAGTGTTTCAAGCAGTTTAAAAAACAAATGTGGGTTGACCCACAACACAAGTAGGTTGTTGAATGAGTATGCATAATAGATTTGCATACTGTGACTGAAAATATACTAAACAAATATCAATTAAGTCTCATGTACAGGGAATAATGAACATCTTTAAATTAAGCATGGTGACATTTATTTACTGTTATAAGCAGAATAATGCAGCTGGTCATTATTGCAGACAGGTGGAGCACATCAAATATTCCAGAATACACCAATAATTGCGACCTATCCCTTATGATAAGGCCAAAGTTTAGGATGGAGTTGATGCATATACTGTATTTTAAGCATATTTTATTTCGCCGCAAAGTTCAAATTGGCGAAAGAATGCAGATGTTCCAGAAGTGTTAAGGAACTAAAAGTCTTGAAAATCATTTAGATCTGAAATTTTTTTCATGTCAGTCTTTTTTTGTGCAATGATGATTCTTCATTTCACTGTTTGTCTCCATTAGAAGGCCACATATTCAAATGTGTTTTTTGACCATGGCCTTCTCTGATGTTAGGATACAAACCCAAGGAACAAAGAATCTAAAACTTGAACAAATCAAACCGGGTAACAAGTACGAAAAAAAAAAAGAGTGCATTCCTTTTTGAACATCAAAGAGAGAAAGTAGAACATTTGAGCTTGCAGTGAATCACATGGCAGGCAGCAGTCCAGAGCACTGGAACACAGGCTCATAATGAGGCATTCATGAAGACAATACACACATTATGACAAATGAGGATCCCGGCATCTCAAAACTCATCTATTAGTCTTCAGGCAAAATATCCAAACACGGTTAATAAACTCTAAACTCTTACTCTAGAAACAATACATGCAGTCTTTTAGAATTCCTTTAAAGTCCTCCTCAGAAACAGTTTCAGGAGTTCCTCAAATAAAGTGTTATCTGTTCCACTGCTGAACTTGAAATCGAACCAAAACACACAGCTAACAGTTTGAAACTCCACTTGAATACACAGCACAAATAAGGACAACAATATCTACTACAGCAGATCCTGTCGACACACTATCTCAGACAAAAGCTCACAGTGATAGGCGTCCTGCTGTTCACTGAACCAGAGCTGCTCTGCACAAACCCCGTTTCTTCTCAGCAGAAGCACGACCATCACCTACTGCAACAAAAACAAGCTTTTGCCTTTGAGCTGACCGCCAACAAAAAGATGCAGAGTGTTTTATTAGCACAGCCGATGGATGCAGGGAGGAGAGAGACAAGACAATATTGAGGGGCAGTGTGTGAAAGCATATTCAGTTGTTTTGACTAAACCAGAGATTATCAACTAACGGACCGTGGTCTAGGTCTGAACCCAAGACTGGTTCCATGCAAATCATTTCTCACAATTGTCATAATATTAAACTATGTTTCAATGAGGCACAGAATACCAGAATCAGAACGAGCTTTATTGGCAAGTATGTTCGCACACACAAGGAATTTGTTTTGGTGACAGAAGAAGCTTCCAGTACACAGAGACAACAACAGCACACAGATAGTAAAATAAAAAAACATATATAATCATTGCACAGTGGGTAGAGCATTTAACTGTTCAAGAGGTAGATTGCCTGGGGGAGATTGCCTTTTCAGTTCAAAGAGAAAGTGACTTGGATGTGAGGGATCCAAAGTGATTTTCTGAGCCCTTTTTCTCATTCTGGATGTAAAATAGGGCTGAACGATTAATCGCACTTTCCATGTAATCGCCCTTAAATCGAGATGGCTTATCGCATCTATTTTTTATGCGCAGTTTGTCATTGATGTACGGCTCTGTAAACGCTGCTCCATATGAAAGCACTGTGAGTTTGAGTCACTTATAACGTGCATTTGAAAAAACAACAAGCGTCAAACATCTTTCCAAAACATGAGAAGCATTTATGAACCTCGTCCAACAACAGACAACATTTAATAACATGCATTTACTCCAAACTCTGAGCTTGATGAGCTTGATGAGCTGAGATGATGAGCTTCTTACACAGAATAAGGCAGTCGTGTATTTATAAGTCATGTTTAATCAAAGCGTTTCAATCTTCTGT
Organism: Rutilus rutilus; assembly: GCF_951802725.1. Lineage (NCBI taxonomy): Eukaryota > Metazoa > Chordata > Actinopteri > Cypriniformes > Leuciscidae > Rutilus > Rutilus rutilus. Next base: position 7,035,077 of record NC_140226.1, read on the forward strand.
TTATTCAGCTACAGCGATAGGGATTTCCTGGAATGATGTGCATTATTGTACTTCTGTGGCAGGGCATATTTATCGTGTTTGCATGAGAGCGCCCTCTGGCGTTCAGATGGGGCAGTATTTACTACCAATCAGCCGCACTCCACTGACAAGCTACGCATAAAATAATCACAAATTCGGTTTTGTTGCGATTAATCGCTCAGCCCTAATGTAAACAGATCTTGGAGGGTGGGCAGGGGAGCACGAATAATCCTCACAGCAGTCCGAAACATCCTCTGTAGTCTTCTGATGTCTGATTTTGTAGCTGAGCCAAACCAGATAATTATAGAAGTGCAGAGGACAGACTCAATGACTGTAGAGTAGAACTGCATCAGCAGCACCTGTGGCAGGTTGAACTCCTTCAGCTGTGAAGGAAGTACAGTCTCTGCTGGGTCTTTTTTGCAATAGAGCAAACATGATTGTCCCCCTTCAAGTCCTGTGAGATGGCGGTGCCCAGGAACCTAAAGGACTCCACTGTTTCCACAGTGCTGTTCATGATGGTGAGTGAGGGTAATGCTGGGGTGTTTCTCCTCTAGTCCACAATCATCCCCACTGTTTTGAGCACGTTCATCTCCAGGTTGTTATGACTGCACCAGACAGCCAGCTGTTCAACTTCCTGCCTGTATGCAGACTCGTCACCACTGTGAATGAGGTCGATGATGGTAGTGTCGTCTGCAAACTTCAGACGTTTGACAGGGAGAAGTGCAGTGGAGAGAGAACACACCCCTGGGGGGCGCCAGTGCTGATTGTACAGGTGTTGGATTTGAATTTCCCCTTTCTCACTAGCTGTTGCCTATCTGTCAGAAAGCTGGTGATCCACTGACAAATAGAGCTAGGAACAGAGAGCTGAGTTAACTTAGGCTGGAGGTGTGCTGGGATGATGGAGTTGAAGGCCGAGCTGAACATCATCTGTCGAGATGTTGCAGGACGTAGTGCACTACCATGTTGACCGCATCATCCACAGACCTCTTTGCTTGATAAGCAAACCGCAGGGGGTCCAGCAAGGGTCCTGTGATGTCCTTCAGGTAGGCCAACTCCAGTGATAAGTCCAGTCCAGTGATTTTGTTTTTTTGGGGGATGGGGATGATGTTGGAGCGATTGAAGCAGGAAGGGACTTCACACAGCTCCTGTGATCTGTTGAAAATCTGCGAGAAGATGAAGGCCAACTGGACAGCACAGGTTTTTAGACGGGTTGGTGAGACACCGTCTGGGCCTAGTGCTTTCCATGTCTTCTGTTTCCTGAAGACCAGACGCACATCCTCTTCACTAATTTGAAGTGCAGGAGGGGGAAAGAGTGGGGTTTGCTGGAGGTGTTGTTGGTTGTGCAGAGAGACCATCAGAGTGGGTGTGAGACTGGGATTTTCAAATCTGCAGTAGAAATCATTCAGGTCGTCGGCCAATTGTTGATTCCCTACAGAACTGAGGGATGGTGTCTCGTAGATTGTGATGTCTTTCAGGTCTTTCCACACTGACGCATGGTCCTTGGCTGAAAACCTATTTTCCAGCTTTTTAGAGTAGCTTCTCTTAGCCACTTGAATCTCTTTATCAGTGTGTTTTTGGCCTTTTGGCCCTATTCCTACAGGTATAGGCATATGCATCTTTTTGACCTGACGAAGCTGTCTGAGTTTCACTAAGAACCATGGTTTGTCGTTGTTGTATGTTAAATAAGTCCTAAAAAATGCACATATCCTCACAGAAACTGATGTATGATGTGACAGAATATGTGAGCTCATCCAAATCAGTGGCAGCAGTTTCAAAATCACTCCAATCAGTGCACTCGAAGCAGGCTTGTAAATCTCGCTCTGCTTCATTAGTCCATCTTTTAACAGTCCTTATTACAGGTTTAGCTGATTTCAGTTTCTGCCTGTAGGTCTGTATAAGATGAACCAGACAATGATCAGAGAGTCCTAAAGCTGTTCTAGGGACAGAGTGATACTGTATGTATTCTTTACTGTGGTGTAGCAGTGGTCCAAAATATTTTTGTCTCAGGTAGGGCAGGTAATGTGTTGTCTGTATTTTGGCAGTTCGAGGGTGAGGTTTGCTTGATTAAAGTCACCAAGAATAATAGTAAGAGAGTCCGGGTGTTGCTGCTCAGCTCTGTTGCAGCACTGCACTCACGCGTGCTTGCGCTGGAATGTAAACACTTACGAGAATGAACGAGGGAACTCCCGCAGAGAATAGAGGGGTTTACAGATAACGAAGAGCGCTTTTAGATCAGGATAGCACATCTTAAACACTGTCACATCTGTACACCACATTTCAGTGATGTGGAAACATGTCCCACCGCCACGCGATTTCCCCACTGATTCTGCGTCGCGATCCGCTCTGAACAGCTGGAAGCCGGCAGATGTCACGCACTATCCGGAATGGCTCCATTCAGCCACGTTTCTGTGAAACACAGAGTAGCAGGTCCTTACTTGTTGGGGAAGTTCATCCGTTTGTTGGGTAGAGAGCGGAGATTCGCCGGATGGATACAAGGCAGCGCAGTTTTAAAGCCGTGCTGTCTGAGCTTGACTAGCGTGCCAGCTCGGTTACCACGCTTGCGCGTCTTGAAGTGCTTGAGCATCATTGCTGCTCCTCCAACTACAACGTTCAACAAAACGTAAGAATAATCAAAAACCAGTAGAAGATTGGGTAGTGTGTTCTGCCGAATGTTCAGCGGTTCATCCCTGGTGAAACTGATTGTATAAGAAAAACAAAAATCAGGACAAACTAACAAATAAACTAACTAAAAAGGCCATACACGTCTTAAATCTTGACTACTCTGATGATAACGTCATAGTGTAAAGACAGCTTAAGAGTTGTTTTTTTTGTCCATTTGGCAATTATTAAGACTCAAAGGAGAAATTGTCAATCTAATCCTGCATATTTTTAATCAAAAAGTCGTTTTATTTATTTCCTTTTTCAATAATTTATGACTCTATACTAGACAAAGCAGCAGTCACAAGCTGCTTTTCCACTGTCGAAACAGGAATAGTTCCTGTTATATTTCCACTTGAGCTTGGTTCAATACAGCACAATTACAAATCATTCTCTGCTGGGAATTCTCAGCACGGTTGTCTAACCGTCAGGAAAACTCTCATGAATAATAATCTGAGTTCTGGGAGACCGCATGGGATTGGAATCAGTCATGCATATTGTGTTGATTTCCAGTGCTGGACAGTGCTGTTTGCCACTGAGGAGTGAGGAGGATGTGAGGAGCAGGTGTGCTGAACAGCTCCCATGTGAACACACCACCGACAGGAAGATAAGTTTTATACAGCAGGCCTACACAGGATGCACAAAGCATTCTGCACAGGAACAGAGATGAGCTCAAACACTCAGTGGTGGAGACCTACTGTACTAAGTGAAAGCAGAACTGGATAGACCTGGTTGCAACATATTTAAATGTATCCGACAAAGTCACTTGTTCTTGTCTTGTAAACAGAACCCTGTGAGCCAACATGATTGACCATAAATCTTTTAACACATGGCTCTGTACACTGAGCATGTCGTAAAATTAGAAAACCGATTGTGATAGGTGGTCTTATGGGAATTGGTCTGCCTGTGTTAACAGGCATTTGAAGGGGAACCACCTGAAGTTCACATTGACTAGATTAACATGGGCCCCTCCATCTGGCACACATGTGCCACAACCGAATACAATCTAATCACAGAGTGAAACGTATCTGCTCTGTCTTGCAGAGATGTGAGAAATATATGGCCATCAGTGTAACTGCAAAGCTATAAATCATTGCATAATTGAGTGAAGATAACCTGTTCTGGCTACACTACAAATTGCTTAAAAAAAATAAAAAAAAAACACTAAGGAAGCTACTGTAAGTATCTGGTTCTTCATGTGTGATTGCCACTTTTGCTATAGAGATATGATTTATTCCCAGAACCTGTTTGTTATACACTCTATACAAAGAGCCCAAAAAAGAAGACAAAATAAGCGTATTAGCTTGTTAATATCTCCCCAGCACTGTATATATACACACTACAGTTCAAAAGTTTGTGTTAAGCAATTTTTTTTTTATATAGGAGAAATCTCTTAAGACTATGGAAGCTTGTTTTCTCAACAGAAAAAATAAAAAGCTAATGCAAGTTTTTAATCTCACAAATCTGACTTTTATTCTCACAATTGCAAGTTTATATATCATAATTAAGACATTGTTTCTTAGAATTGTGAAAAATAACTTAGAAAGAGAAAAAAAATCCAAAAAGGTAATTGCAACTTTATCTCACAATTCAGAGTGGGATAAAGTGTCAATTACCTTTTTTGAGTTTTTTTCTCGGAAGAGTTTTTATTGAGTTGATAAACTTGCAATTGTGAGGGGAAAAAAAGTCAGAATTGTGAGATATAAAAATTCTCAGTATCATTACTCTTCAGTGTCACATGATTCTTCAGAAATAATTTTAATATGCTGATTTGATGCTCAAGAAACATTTATTTTTGTTATCAATGTTGAAAAGAGTTGGACTGCTATATATTTTGTGGAGATCAATTAATCTTTGATGAATAGAAAGTTCAAAAGAACAGTTTTTATTTTGAAATAGAAATCTTTTGTGTTGTAATGTCTTTACTGTTTATTTACTGTTTATTTTGCGTTTTTGCTGAATAAAAGTATTAATTTCTTTTAAGAAAATAACAACAACAACATTGTGCTGATCCCAAACTTTTGAACGGAGGTGTATGATAGATGAAATACATAAGAATGTTATACATGAAATTTATGAGAATGGTAAAGCTGGTGTTAATTTAAAGTGATACTTTTTGCTTATACAATGCATATTATTAAAGGCACAGCTAGCACAACTCACCAGACAGGACGACCTCAATAAGATCTCCCTCATGGATATCCTCTGCCGACATTAGCCGCTGGAGGATGTTGTCTGAGTTCAGATCATGGCGGAAGAGCAAGATCTTATCGTACAAGCCAAAGAATCCACATTCTGGGAACTGAGGAGGGGAGGATGGGATATGTTATTAATAATCAAATCAAACATCAAAGGAGCTTCTTTTCTTCATCAGAACTTTGCATTTTATATTGTAAACTTTTGAGAAGATCTATCATCTATCTATCTATCTATCTATCTATCTATCTATCTATCTATCTATCTATCTATCTATCTATCTATCTATCTATCTATCTATCTATCTATCTGTCTGTCTGTCTGTCTGTCTGTCTGTCTGTCTATCTATCGATCTATCTATTTATATAGAGAGTGTTGATATAAAAAGACTAGCATATGAAGTAGCATTTGTATGTTGCTATGGAAAATTATGGAATATTAGCACTCATTACATAATATCTGAGTACTCAACGCCACCCACAACCAGTAAGAATCAGGTATTCAAGAGATGTGCGATGAATCCTAATACCCTCCCTAGAGCCAAAGACAATATGACAAGAGAGAGAGAGAGACACAAAGAAAGGAACATCCAGGCCCTGTTTTTCAGCAATGGCTCCCCTCTAAGGAGATTACTAAAGCTGGGAGGCATGCAGAGCAGAGCGCCTGGAATATTAGCCCTGCAAAGGGAAGGTCTGTAAAACATCTGTTGAAATCAAGCCCACAGTGATGAGTCACACTACTGTTCTCCACTTCCTCCACCACAGCTCTTCTCCAAATGAAAGAAATGCCAAACACTAAAAAAGAAAACTATTTGCAAGATAGAAAGGACTCATTAACCTTGCTTATATGACCTTTTTTAAAGCAATTTTTTTTTTTTGGGCCTCAAGAGGCGCACAAGCGACTGATGCTAGAGGCTGTGGTCTTTAGCCTCTTTGTTAATGCTCCCGCCTCTCATGCTGGTGAGGCCGGTTCAAATCCAGCTCGGAGCGTGTGTGAGTAGGACCAGTTACATCTAAATTCATCCATAAAGACAGAGTGAAATATTTGCACACACAGCAAGCAGTGTCTCTACAAATAAAATACACAGTAAAATGATTTTTCAAAGTTGTACATAAAACAAAGAGTTTTTAAAAGCAAGTACTATTTCAGACTTTCTTCTCCAAAATTTAATGTTTAATTCAATATGTTACTTCCTGTTACTTTGGAAGTATTTGTTCAAATTTACTAGCAATTTCTGAGTGAAAATTGTTAAATCCTATTTTTCTTTTTTCAAGAATTTGAGCAATTAACCTGATATATTAGATGACACTCGTTAAGTTTAGAGGAAAGCATAAACATTCCAAAGTGGAATAGTCACACAGTCAGAGCGGTGAGAAGTCCTGTCAGGAAATGGTGATCACAGCCAATTCTGAGGTATTTCCTCTTATCAAGAATCACCAAACACCCTCCCATTGAGAATATTTCACACTGATATGTCTCTGGTGTACTCCGGAATCTCTGGGATCTACATCAGGTCTTCTTTAAAGCTAAAGGATTTTTAGAGAAAGAATAATTGAATATGTCAAGTCAAGTCAAGTTGTATTTGTGTCATAATGTACATGCAGCGCTTTTCACAATCCGCATTGTTTCAAAGCAGCTTAACATCAAATTCATCATGATGTTAATGATGATTGATGTTTATATCTTTATGCCTTATAGTGGCATTTAGCAGATTAGAGCCAAGCGATAATATTTTGCGACAATGCAAGCAATCAAACAGTTGAGATTTGCTATTTAGTATATCTTGCCATACGCAATATATTCTGTATGTATGAGGAAAAGCTGGACATACTTTTATATCTAACTTTATATAAAGAGCTGGATGATAATATAGACACAATTTGCAACATTTTGCGAAATTTGTAATATATAGTATATATTGCTATACATGAATGTAATGTATGTATAGGAATATATATATATATATATATATATATATATATATATACATGCATATATACATGCATACATACACAGATAATAATACAATTTACATTTTTGCAATGATATAAACAATCATGCCTAATGTCATTTATTTACCCTCCTTTTTCAAATCTAAGTCAACTTTGTGTGTAATAATTCCCTTTACTAAAGCAAGTATCATTGTAACTTATTTGCGGTTATGGATTCGAATCCTTTGAACTATGAGCATTATGATACCTCAAATTATGTGAACTGAAGGATGATTAGATAAACAAACAAATAAATAAATAAAATACCACAGACTTACAGTACACCGAAGGCGAAAATACCATATAGGGTCAGTGTACCTTCGGATAATTTGTTTTCTAGTTATTGTCTTCAAAAACCAAGAAACTGCTCATTTATCACATATTCCACCCTTCTCGTGATCATAAAAAACAAATCTCATGTCGTGTTTTCTTAGTTTTATTTTTGTTTCATCACACTTTGTGTAAATGCACCATATATAAATACAATAAAACCAAAAATGGATAAACAGCTTGAATATTTGATCTTTACGGGAATGAAACGCCCCTTTCCGCTGATTGGTGAACCAAAGATCAAACCATGCCGTCATCAGTTCTTCCTCAGTTCCGCTAACAGAATAATATCTCATCCGCTGCTACAGTTGGACAGCGCGCAGCGAATGCATTAAAGGGGTCATATAATGGTACATGCACTTTTACAAGTTGATTGTACTGAAATGTGTGTTGGCAGTGCCTGTACACAACCATCATAAAATGATAAAAATCCATCCAGTGTTTTTTTTTTTAATCTTCTTATATGTTTTCCCCTCTCTCAAATCAAGCCGTTCGATTTTGTGACGTCACAAAATCGACGCCCCTCCTACGATTGTTGATTGACAGCAGCGTTTCAAATAAAACTGGTTTTGCTAAGAAGCTGCTCCTGAAAAAAGGATCGGTACCAACTATTCGTGTTCCTGCTGCACCTCCAGAAGAAGAAGTGAGTGTAACGTTTTATTAACCTTTATATGAATATTTATATTAATCTTTGCAAATCGCTTGCACGCTTCACGATGAATGCGGCTGTTTACACTCAGGGTACATTACGGCATGTTTTCTATGTACGCCGTTCTCAATATAATTCATAATCCCACGTTTATAATGAACAACGCGTTATGGTTATTGTGTTATTATTAAAAACGGTGTACGCACAGAACAGAGGGGCGGGGTGAGCAAAGCTCATTATCATTTAAAGACACATGCACTTAAACGGCGTGCTGAAAACAGCTGTTTTTGACCAGGTAAAATTTGTGTTTTCTTACAATACTAATGAGAATTTTTAATTAAAGTATATTACAAACTTTTAATTTAGACCCTAAAGAATCATATTAGCTTGTACAAAAATGGCATTATATGACCCCTTTAAGGCTACATTGTAGTGAAACGCAAACCAGTATCAATTTAAGTTTAAATACACAACAGAACTTTTATTTTAGAAAATACTCTAACTTTTTGACAAGGGATTAAGTAGAAATTATATGACAGATATGAAAATATATACATGACATTATTTCATATCAATGGTCACAGTTTTGTTAGAGACCATATATTTTGAGTTTATTCCATAAAGAAGTTTATACAAATACAGGCTACCATATGTCATTATCCCACTGGCACATTACACATGTACACATGCTACTTGTTCCTCAAAGCAGTAGGCTACTGTTGTTTCAGTGATTGACTTTATTGAATTGTGAATTTAAAGTCATGATTTGATGAAGAAAATGAACCTGTTTGAGATGCAAATTTTAATTAACACACATAAAATAAAATAAAAGTATAATAATGACTTAGAAGGCTGGGGGTCTGCATGGGCTTAAGTCATTGTTTGACACATTTTACACCTATCTCTACAAATGACCTCAACTAGAACATGTCTCATTATATGAAGTTACATTGACATAAACTACACACAATGTGAGGCTGTGGTTCCTAGAAAAAGGAATATGTAGCACACTCAGCCTAACACTTTGAAATTTAAAGATAGAGATGAAGATTTTTTTTTTTATATGTATAGCCATCTATCACTGTCAGAAAATCACATTTTCATAACAGGCAATATATGCCCCCTTAAATTGATTTAATATGTATGAAATCTTTAATGTTAAATTCTTAAATTTAACCAATTAAATTAGAATAATATGACATTATAGGCTGTTACCAATTAAATCAGCATTTGCACTGCAGAGGTGACAAAGATGCTGCATCTCAAGTTGCTTTTAGATGTATTATTTACAGAGTTTAATGATGCTCAAAGGTCAGTAAACACATTTTCACAGCAACTACAATTGCATAATACAATGAGATTAATGTTTTAAAAATAACATTTTGAATACAGAAATATATAAAAAAAACGGAATGACAAAATCTAATATTTATGAAAGTAATATCGCCAGTAAGTGCGGCAAGTCATTGTGTGAATGATTGTGTCATTAATTCAAGCGATTCTTTCAAAACGCTGATTCATTCAGGTATAAAAATCAAGTGTCTGTAATGTACATATTAATGGATCGCTGAATCACACACTCAACCGATTCTTTCAAAGACTCGTATTCATTCAGGAACTAAACACCACTCTATGCTGCGAGTCAGTCGCATAACGGTTCTGTGACTTTGCTTTTGAAGATTAGTTGGCAGAGAAAATAAAACACTGTTTTGTGTAACATCAATTAATACTGAATACTAATGATATAAACTCAGTTTATTATGTATTGTCTAAAACAAGTTATGAATGTTTTTGAAGCGTATTTATACTTGAATTGATACTAGTCTGTAAAAGTATATTCGTTCCGCACTGTTCAGTGTGTCACGCAGCTTTGCCACACAAATTTGAAGAGCTGGTCATTTAAATAAAACAGGCGGTGTGCCAAAGAAGTAGACTAATAGGTAATGTGGGAGCAGATGCAAGGTACATTCATATATCTGAAATAAATACCTATAGGCTAATAGGCTATTAGTAATAGCCTATTTCTCTGGTACGCGTAGACTACAGACAGAAAAAAGCTCTGTCTGCAGTCACAGTACGCTTTGTGTCAAACCTTTCCAAAGTGTGATAAGAAATAAAAATATGAAAAAACGACATGAGATACATTTTTTATGTTCATGAGAAGGGTCGAATATGTGATAAATGACCAGTTTAGTTTAGTAGAGACTAAAGGGTGGGCTCTTTCGACTTGGTCCAGCAACCACCCAAAACACCCTATAGCCGCATAACAACACCATGGCATGTAGGGTAGCATAAAGGTATAATAATCAAATTTTAGAATAAAGAAATAGGACATTGCGATTGGTATTTTTGATTTTAATGTAAATGTAGGACAGACAGAAGAAATCTTCATAAAGAGGAACCGTTATGATTTTTTACATTTTCAACTTTCTTTAGTGTGTAAAGTTTCTGTTTGAGCATGAAAAAGGCCTGCAAAGTTATAAAGCACAAAGTCCCTCCAGCGGGAGTTATATATCAGTGCACTCTGTTTCTGAACTCCCTGAAATCCTCCATTGTAGTCTTGAGTTTTCTTGCAGGAATGAAAAAATGTCACATCATTTAAATGATTCCTGCACAATACATTTACAAAAAAGGGGCGGGGCCTGTTTGAGTTGCGTTGATAGTGTGTTGAATCTCATTAGTAATGCGTTTCCGAAATACACTTGAACCGGATGACCAATCACAACACACTTTTCAGAAGGAGGGGCTTCATAGAGACAGGAACTAAATAGGGCTGCATTTACAAAACTATTATGAGGTAACTTTATTGTAGAGACCATTGGTGGAAATAGTTCTACGATCTACTTTTTGCAGCCCAGAGCGTTACTGCAGACTGGAAAGAGAGGTGCTGTAACAATGTAAAATATGTGAAAAATAAGATTTAAAAAATAATTTATTGAACATTCAAGCATGAAAACCTATTCTAGAAAAAAATCAAGGACATAATATGACCTCTTTAACACTTTTAATGTCAAAAGAGAAGTACAGTAGTCAACATTTGAAGTGGATCAAAACCTTTCATTAAAGTTATACATGAATTTTGAACAATGCCCGTTCTTGTCTTAGGACAACTCTGATGAACTTTTTTGATCCACTTCAAATGTTGACTACTGTATATCTGTTCAGTTTAATACCAGCATTCTGTGTCTAACATATTTTCATGGATATTGCAGGAAACTTTCTTTTTTTTTTTTTAGGGGGGAGTTTGCTAGCTCTGAGGAAATGTTTCTGAAGCCTTTCACAACAGGCCAAATGGAAAAATTGGATATCAGAAACAAGGGGATGAAAGATGGTGGATAGGAAGAGAGGGGGAGACATGAATAGATGGGTGAGGATCAAAGATGCCCCTTGGTGAAGGGTCTGGATGGGGTTACGCCTCACTGAAAAAAATCCATCTGACACAGCTGCTTCCCGGCTGGGTCCCGACACACAATGCACCTAAAACAATACTGCCCATAATGCCAGGGCCAAAGAAACTCACGGCCACTGTTTTTGGCATTGCCCCAATGTCACCTGTGGGCATTAATCCCTGTCTGGCTTTGGAAAAGCTGTGTACTGACTCCAGACCAGGGTCCCACAATTACTCAACACAATGAATTCACCTAAACACACTATCAAGAGACCAACATATCAGAAAGACTATCAGCTGAAATCATGAAAGAAAGGCAAAAATAAAAATAAGAGTGAACTGTTGATTTGTTGTTAGTCCACAACATATCATGAGGAGATGGATGTACACATAAAATGGAAAACAATCACCAACCAATGTGCTGGCAAAACAGCCACATCGTGAGCAACTTTTTTTTCTAATTAGCATACCATCACAGAACTGGTAAGTCCCGCCCCCTTCCGCTAACCCCACTGGACCTCTAGGTTGAAAAATCGTCAATGCAAGTGAATGTGAGAAAATTATTATTTTCTGGTCCCGTTTGAATTTTGCCATGAATGTGAACATATGTTGTCTTTGTGGACTACAACTCTTCGCTGCTTTCGATTACATCAGACAGGAATCTGAAGAAAGAACAGCCCATTTTGTTTGAATGGTGACATTTGGGTACAAAACACACAGGCATCTCGATCTGTCTCCATAGATTATCGCAGCATTAGCACCGTGATTTGACAAGTGGAGGGAAAATGTGTTATGGGGTGACGTCACATAGGCGACATGTAGTCTTTCTCGTTATGTCTTTTCCACAACTGCTAGCCAAAGAATCATACAATATACTGTCAAACTCGTAACATGAAAAATTATATAAAAAATTCACAGACAACATATGTTCACATTCATGGCACTATTCAAACGGGACCAGAAAATTATTATTTTCTCACATTCACTTGCATTGACGATTTTTCAACCTAGAGGTCCACTTGGGGTTTTACGGATGGGCGGGACTTACCAGCTCTATATAACTGTAGTATGAAAATGTTCTATATTGTGTCAATGCTGCTAATATCGTGCACAGAACTTCACTTGATCAGATGCTTTCTTAACTGCTGTTTGTGAGGAGAGTTTACCACTGTAAACCCTAACACTCAAAATAATGAATTGGTTTGAGTAGGACAAACTTAAATTAAACTAATTAGTTCAGTCAAATTAACTTTTATGAGTATTTAGCACTTTCTTTTTCTTTCAAGTTCACAGAAATTATATATTTTAAGCAAACTGAACTGTTGCATTGTTTTGAGTTTTATGAAATTATTTCTTTTAATTTAGACAAACTTAAGTTTAACTTAAACTGTGATTTATATTGCCCATGGCACTCGAAAGGGAGAGTAAATGCTAAAATTAAGTGTAATATAATGTTTGTTTGTTTTTTGTGCAAGATTAATGTTAAGTGGGAAATTTAGTAGTGATTAATGTTTTGTTATGCTAATTTCGAAAAAAATCTGTTAAAGTTGGTTTTATTATAGTTACCATTATGGTGACAAGTGGTGCATGTGGCTTGGTTTTAGAGCAAGTATGTTAAAAACTTTTGCTGCAAAAATAAAATATTGCTGCACTCATAAAGCAAGTGCTATAGCATGCCATTGTTAACATGTTAGCAAATTAGCAAGTTAGCATGTATTGAACTAGCTTGTTATTGCCAAGTTTATACTACCAAAAATGTTCACATCGATGTTACATGCAAATTTTAAGTTAAATTTATGAATTAGTGTACTCAAATATTTCAAGTTAAGTAAAAAAAATAAAATAATCTGGCAGTTATGCTTGCTTAAACTTTGAATTCCTTAACTTAAAAAAATGTAAGGCAATCAGTTGCCTCAAAAATGTAGAGTTTTGCCAACTTATTCGGGTTTATAGTGTGCAGCACATATTTACATATTCATCTTCTGTCTTTGAAAATGTGGCAGATTGTGGAAAGCAAAGTACACATTGGCCATAATGCATGCCCTTCCATGTGATAAATAATAAAGTATCATTAAAATTGTAGAATGTTTATTTATTCTCTGACTCAATATTCGTTTAAACTGCTGAGCGTTAAACATTTTTACATAAAATCAGGTTAAAAATTTTAACGTATTTATTTATGTGATGATAGATCTCTTCAGGTATTTAAAAATATATATATAGTAATGAGTCAAGAAAGGAATGAAATGTTGTGGATATTTATTTTTTAAGGTCAATAGTGTAGTTATCAGCCAAGTGGATAAATTGGCCAATTTATGGCCATTCGAAAGCATTTTATTAATTATACTGAACAGTCATCCTGGTTTCGAGACATTGGTATTGGCATCAAACACTGAAAAGCCCATATAGGCTACACACTGCCTAACACACATTGCATAATAGATACTAGATCCTGCAGAAATAGCAGGAGTAAAAATGGCGATATGCTATCCCGAACATAGCCATTAGTTTCATAATACCTTTTCACTCCTTAAACGACATTAAAATAACTAATCTGCAAAATGCAGCTGAAATCCATAAAATGGCTTGGTCATGTTGAAACCAGCATAATTCCATGCAGCCAGGCTTGCTTTATCCATTAATGTACAAGAAACATGAAAGCCTTAGTCTTTCTGTTGAATTATATAAGCTCATTTCACACAGCTGGACACTGGACCTAATCTGCATCCCATTTCATCCACATACAGTATATGAGCATCCCTCGGCTGTATGAATGCCTCTTTTTTTTTTAAGCTGGAGTTGTCTGTACAACATACAAGATACATACAGACACCAACACAAGATCAGTTGTTAACTCTCTGCTGGATGCTGGCAAAGACAGTCATAGGTTCAATTCCCAGGAATGCATGAACTGATAAACACTGTCCATGATAAAAACAAATCCATGTCATGACTCCTTTAAAAGAGCAAACCTTCTTCCATTTGCAGCTTTTAACTTATGTCATACCGCAGAAGTTTTACAGGCTGCTCCTGACATGCATCCTTCCTGAGAGAAGAGTCACTGAGAGCTTTCCTCTCTGCTCTGTGCCCAAGTCTGGATCTGGACCCTTTAACTTCCTCCGGCTGGCACGGCCCACACACTTTCCACCCAACATTTCCCATTGACTTCCCATTCTTTTGCATAGAACTGAATGAAAAATAATACATTGATATTTAATTTAATTTTAATATATTTTGGTTACTTTAAATAAAGTATTTATTTTATTGGCTTGTATTTTTTAAATTCAGATTCAATAAAATTATTGAATTTAATTAAAAAGTTTAATATAAATACATAAAATAAGAATAATAAGAATGAATAATTATAGAAAAAAAGTTATTTTCGGTTTCGGTTTTCAGCCAAGTGCATCCAGAATTTTCGGTTTCAGTTTCAGCCCAGAATTTTCATTTCGTTGCATCCCCAGTAAAAACAGAATAAATATGCTCTGGTTACAGACTTGCATGATGGGAAAGAATTGTCTTACTTATGCTGTGTGTGTGTGTGTTGTTTATAAAGCTGATTTATAGATGCAGACCCACTCATAAGCACTGTGCAAGTCATGGGATTTAATAATTTAAGTCTCAAGCCATTTGTTGGTTGATTGTCCCAGACAGTGTAAACACTGCAGTGCTTTCAAAACAAGATGTTTGAGCAGCCTAACATGTCAACTTCTGGACTTCTGACCAATAGCATGAGTTTGAGGCAGGACTAAAGTCCCTTTAAGGCAAGTCCTTTCGCTCTTGGCTGTCTTGGCAATGTCTCCTGGCAGGCATACGGTGCCTGATCAGCAATTACATCTGACAAAATTTTTATAATTTTGCTTCTCTAGCCTAGCTCAAATCAGAATAAAAAACTGTACTTTTTGGGTTGGGCCAGATAATGCTCATACATGCTATCGAACCAACAATAGGTAATTTAGTGAAATTACTTAGGTGTTGCTAGCTGGTGAAAAAACAGTGTTACTAGTAGACAGAATCTGGCTTGTACAGTCAGGCTGTTTTATGACTCCAAAAATTTGGTTAAAGGAACTGTATGTAAGATTGTGGCCAAAACTGGTACTGCAATCACTTTCAAATTACTGTAGAGCAGTGCATCCCCTCCCCCTCCCCCCTGACTCGAGGTTGCCAGATAGGCTGCAGGATCCAGCAGGAACGTAGGCTGACACGTTTGTAGCTGCAGCTGTGGTAACTAGAGCAGAGCTGGTAACCTGGATGCTGAAACACAACTGACTTCGTGATTGGTAGATAGGTGGAGGGTGGGGCATCAGGCCAAAACACAGCATGACAACATCAACATCAGTTGAGGGCTGCAACTATAACTTTTAAATGACAATATCCTGGCCGGACTACTGTTGTCAGTGATATAAGTATTTGAAATTAACATGATTTCTTAATGTCTAGTGACATATCAGGGCCATTTTATGATTAATTGAAATACATGTCTTACATACAGCTCCTTTAAGGGAATAGTTCACCCAAAATTTTAATAAAATAATTTATTGAGTGTTATATTGTTCCAAAACCAAATTACATTCTTTCTTTCACTTCACACAAAAAAGAAATATATATCTTTGTCTGTGTAATTACAATCATAAGTTATAATAAAAAAAGCCCCAAAACTGGTCTGGGGTGTTTCCCATACTACAACGTACCTCAAAGATTAACTAGTACGATGCATCATTGGAGAAATGAACTAGCTATTAACTAGCTAATCTGCTTCTCGAAATAATAGTAACATTGTCGCACATTCGTCATTTGAACCATGTTGGTTCAACAGTCATTAATTATGTCATGTAGGTCAAACTATGTTTCAACCCAGATAGCAAATACATCATGAAAACATCAGTTTTCTGAACTTTCAAAACATTCTTTTTTTTTGTTATTTTTTGTTATGCAAATGTTAAGGGAAGATTCCATTTTATCACTTTGCAAACAATATGTGAATGTTACTTTTTTTAAATGTTCTCTGAGTATTCTGAAACATTTGAAAAACAGCAGTTTGAGAACATTATTAAAGACGTATTAACGTTAGTGGAAAGATGTTTGCTCATAGTGTTGGCTACTTTTCTGAGAACGTTCCCTGTTAGCTAGGTTAAAGGCTGTAGTTCCAACCACACAACTTCGCAATGCTGTTTGCAAATGGTAATGACAGAGCTTGCAACCATATTTTGCTAATGATGCTTTTGGTTCCCTCATGAATACAGCTGATCTGAGCTGCAAGCAGTGCGGGGCCGAGAGTAGTGGGAACGGAGCGAGGCCAGTGTGCATAGCTCCTCCATGCGCGTCACTCAGACAATTAGCTGAGGTAACGTGACGGCTAACAGACAGCAGACAAACGGCTAATGATGACTAATGACCACAGCAGAGGGAATCCACCTGTCACTCAATTAAGTGGACACCCTTAATTATGCAGAAATTTAAAGCTTAATATAATTTAAACTGATGAGTTATAAAAAAAATTCACCCCCCTCACAGTTGTCATGAATGGCAAAATTAGCTGTATAGACCAAAGCCACTTTTTGCTCCAGGCTGTAAACATGTTTTTTTCTGCTGTAAAGTTGGGCATTTCAACATGGGGGAGATGCAGATTTGACTCACTTTTGCAGCCAGCCTCAAGCGGCCAGTTGATGAATTGCCGTATAATTCACTTCCGTGTTGGTTTCAAGAGAGAGACAGGGAGGTTGCCGCTTGGTTTATATGCAGCAGTCGTCCATGAGGGGCTGCTGCTTTACTTTTGTTTTGTGTTTTATTTTATGATAATTAAGTTGTTGAAAGTTTGCTGGTTCCCACTTCCCGCCGCCTCCTTCCCTGATCCTTTAACATTGCTACAATCTGGTTCTCGAGTTCCAAGCCATGTGCATGTGAACGCCATCAGCGTTTCTCACAGGTTCGCGTTTAAAGTCTGTGTAGAGAGAATGGTGTCGTCTTAGCGGCCCCTAATTTAATAACAAATGATCGTTGCGACGGAAGTGAATCAATCAAAACTAACTTTAGCTGGAAAATAACTTTATTAAAGAATAAATTATATTATAAAAAGCCAAAACAATCTTACCTTAAATTATACGTTTATCTCTATAAAGCTGCTTTGAAACAATCTACATTGTTAAAAGCGCTATATATAAATGAAGATGACTTGACTTGAAGTTAACAACTTAAGGGAAGATTGTCATTGGATATGGTATGGAGGCACATTTTAGTCTGTTTCCTGCACAAAGATATTGTCTGAAATCAGAAGACTTGGAATACATTGCATGGGACACTTTTATGATGCTTCTATGTTGCATTTGCATTCTTTTTGAAACTTGAAAACTTCAGTCCCAGATCAATGTTAATTACAGCAGTCTTCAATATTTAATCCTTTTGGTTTTTTATAGAAATAAAAAACATTTATTCAGTTGGACAACAGACGCTACAATTAAAAACTTAAAAGTGTCTTAAAAGAACATTCTGTCCTTTTTAGGGTCGCATCTTCCTGTTTTTGGTTCGTTTACATTTCTTTGGTCCGTCTTGCGTTTATATATCATTCGAACTGCACCAGTTTGGTTGGAAGTGGACCATCTTTTCAGCGGTCTTGGTCCACTTGTTTGATGTGCACCAGGGTTCAGATGGCAGTGCTCACACTTATAGAGCCGCACTAACAGAGCAAGCACAGCAGGGTTCGTTTTAATCTAACCAAACACGCCAAGTGTGAACACACCCTTAGAAAACAGTCTGTCCGTTCTCGTCCGTGGATTGCACAACTTCCGGTATTTTACCAGTTACTCGACATTGGTAAATTGCAATTGAGGATTTTTTAAACCGAGTATTCAAATTTAAACGAGCAATCGTGACAGCCCTACTTGTTTTGTTGTTGTTGTTTGTAGAGTTATAAGTCCTTACTTTTAAGTATGTCACTTAGACATGAAATCATTAAAAATGCCTTCAGGGTGTAAAAGGTTAAATACCTGGCTAGCCACATAAACTGTACATTCCTAGTTCTTCAGCCCCCGCTTGTTGTTAATGAGACTGACTCACATGAATGAATGAATGAAGGTTTATTCGGTTACAAAACATAGAACAAAATGTATGTACAGCACATTCATTACAAACAAGGAGGGTAACAGAAAAGGTGTAGGCTGAAGCAATGGCTTATTACGCCTACCCTATTTACAAAACAACATCTACCCATCAAAAATTAAGCATAAACAATATACATGTATAAACATATATATATATATACACATACACACATACATATATATATATACTGTATATATACTCATACGCATACATATATACATACATAATTTTTCTTTTTTTTTAAAGTTATTACAAATGTTTGTTTGTTGCTTGTGTTGTTTCAATTTATGCACAATAATTATACATAAACTTGTCTTAGACAATTTTTCTTAAGCATCCATATATTTGTCAAAAATTAAGATTTTAAACAGTTTTTTAAAATAATGAATGGAATTGCTCCTCTTGAGATCATCGGTGAGACCATTCCACAAGTCGACCCCTTTTACCGAAATAGTGTTCATTTTAAAGTTTGTTCTGACCATTTGTTTTTTAAACATGTTCTCTCCTCTTAGGTTATATTTCTGTTCCCTGTTTTCAAACAAACATAGTATATTTTCAGGCAATATTTTCCTATAGACTTTGAACATAAAGACAACGGTATTCAGACTGACTAGATCAGAACATTTTATTGCTTTAAATTTGCAGAATATTGAGTATGTCGGTTCATTATACGGTGAATGATTGACTGTCATTATGGCTTTTTTTGTAAAATAAAAATAGGTTTTGTGTTTGTGGTGTAGGCATGCCCCCATATTTCAACACAGTAAGAAATGTATGGAACAATAAGAGAACTATACAGAGAGGGCGTATTTAAAAAAATATTTGGTTTTATGTAATATAGCTATTGTTTTGGACAGTTTTGATTGAACATGAGCGATGTGTGGTTTCCAAGATAATTTATGGTCTAATATTATTCCAAGAAATTTGTTTTCATTCACCCTTTCTAGTACCACATCATCAATCTTTAAGCTCATGCTGATTTTAATTTGTCGATTACTGAATATAATATATTTGGTTTTACTTAGATTAAAAGATAGTTTATTTCGGTCAAACCATTGCTTGATTCTCTGGTCACATCAGTAATTAGATGGTGAAGATTATCCCCAGATACATACAGTGTTGTGTCATCTGCGAATAAAACACATTTTAACAAATCGGATACCTTACAGATGTCATTAATATATAAAATAAACAACTTAGGACCAATCAAAGAACCCTGGGGCACCCCACAAGTTACTTTACGCATTTCTGATTGATGATCATTAAAATGTACATACTGGTATCTATTGTCAAGATAGCTTTCTAACCATGAGTAAGCACGGCCTCTAAAACCATACTGCAGTTTTTTCATTAACAATTTATGATCTATGATATCCAAGGCTTTTTTGAGGTCGACAAAAACACCCAAAGTAAAATACTTTTTGTCTAATGCAGATGCTATATAATCAACTAATTTAATAACTGCCACTGAAGTCGATCGACCGCTCCTGAATCCATATTGATCGTCACTTAATATCATGCATTTTTCTATGAAAATATCAAGCCTCTTCAGAAAAAGTTTTTCCAGTATTTTTGGTCTATAATTTGAGTATAAATGACTGTCACCACTCTTATAAATTGGAATAATTTTTGCAATTTTCATCTGATCTGGAAACACACCAGATTTAAAGGACAAATTGAAGATATAAGTCAGAGGTTCTAATATTAAATGGATTATATTTTTAACTAGTTTCATATCAATATCTGTCCAATCGGTTGACCTTTTATTTTTAAAACCATTCACAATCTTCAGTATTTCATTTTTGGTCATGTCAGACACATACATGGAGGAAATGTTCCAACTGATATATTCACAACTCTTTATGTTTCTCTTTATGAGTCAGTAATGCCTTTTGCCAGATTGAAACCAACATTAACAAAATAGTCACTGAATTCGTTTACTATCTCCTTTGGATTTCTAATAAGGACTTCATTGTCATTTTTGAAATAACTTGGACACTCTCGTTTGTTATTTGTTTTTTTAATAATTGTATTTAGTACTTTCCAAATTCCTTGCATATTTTGCTTTTGCTGTTCTAAGAGGGTGTAAAAATATTGCTTTTTACTATTTCTGATAATACTTACCAATTTATTTTTATATTTTTTGTATTTTTCTTCCGACTCAATAGTCCTGTTTTTTTACAAATTTCACATATTGTGTATTCTTCTTTTTGCATGCATTTTCAATGCCTTTAGTTATCCATGGCTTTTTTGCTGATTTATTTTCTTGGTTTTGAATCTTCTTCATGGGACAATTGATATTATACAGCTCAGTAAATCTATACAGGAAAGTATCATATGCCACATTTGCATCACTTTCTGCGTAAACATCACACCAGTTTTGGTTACTAAGCTCCTTTTTGAATTCTTCAATATTTTTTGCCATGCAGCTTCTTATGAATTTATTAATGGTCTAATTTGTTTTCTCGTGTAAAAAAATTTGGAAATATTGCAAACACTGGCATTTATGATCACTAACATCCCTAATAAATAAGCCCCCAACAACTTTTTCCTCAAATCTGTTGGTAAAAATATGATCTATTAGTGTTGCTGTTTCTGTTGTAATTCTGCTTGGCTTGTCAATGAGTGGACATAAATGATTGCTGTACATTATATTTACAAACTCAGAAGTACCTTTGAGGACACGTTGATTAAGTATATCAATGTTGAAGTCTCCACACAAAATTTGTACTTTGTCAGTGGTCATGTTATTAAGCAAATCTGCAATTTTTTCATTAAATGTTGACAAACTTGTTCTTGGTGGTCTGTACACACAGCTAATAATTATGTTTCTGAAGCGTTCTACTTCAATTTCCACTGTTACACAGTCCAGGGGTCTCATTTATAAAACTGTGCGTAGGAACCTTACTAAAAGTGTACGTGCGCCCGAAAGCCAAAAATGGCGTACGCAAAATAATATTCGGATTTATAAAACCGTTCGTACGCCAGAACCTGCGCAGAATTCACTTTATAAATCCCAGTCAGCGGAAGATTGTGCGCACATGCGTCTCCACCCCGAAATAACCATATATGGAGCTTACAACGCCTAGTTTTACTATGCAGATCCTCATCTGCATATCATTTGCATATGATTATTCATCCACGTGATAACGTTTAACGGTACAAGACACATTACATTAATAAAAATCAAGTAGTTGCCTATCCTTGCCTTGTTTTTGAATACATAAATCAAATAGTGTAAAATACATTTCAGAGAAAGTTTTTCTCAATCTTTTCCACTGGCCGAATTGTATTTTTAATTGATACTTTTAATGGAAACAGATAGGCCTTGGGCATTATTTGCACGAAACTATTTTCTCAGACAATCTGGTATTATCATGATAAGCAATTATCTCTGTGGTTAAAACATTAAAACAAAGCATGCCAGAGGAAAAGTGTTCAAAAACACCGCATTAACAACAAATATTTCTATTGACTGAATTTGAATATAAAAATGTTGTAACTTCTCAGTAATGATTTCATGTTTAAGTGCTTAACTCCATTAGTTTAAATCATTATTTTATTTATTTAAACTGTTATTTGCGTCAGTTTCACTAAACGGCCCAACGCGCTCGCTGGCGCGGACATTTAAGAAGGGATGGATATTTGCTTCAAGTGACAGGCTTGGTGAGTGAAATTATATTTGTATTATCTTTCTGTATGTTAAATTTTCTTTAGATTTTCTGTCTAAAAGTGACCAAAAAGACACTTAACTCCAGCTCACCATCGGTGTCGCCAATTCCCTTTGTCTCCAGAATGTGCGTACGCACGGCTCAAAGTTTGCTTAAAGGTGCGCACATTCTCCCGTCAAGTTTGTTTTTTATAGATCACAACCTTTGCGTGGGAACTGGCGTACGTACGTTTCCAGCCCCGTTTTGTGCGTACGCACGCTTTATAAATGAGACCCCAGAACATTGTCTATGCTGTATGAAACATTTTTTACAATTTTACTTCTTAATGATTGATCTATATACAAAGCAACTCCTCCGCCCTTTTTGTTATTCCTATTGGTAGTATACAACTCATATCCCTCAAAACCCACATCACCCACTTTGTCATCATCAAGCCAAGTCTCTGATATAGCTATTATAGTAAATTTTTTAAAGGACTTAAGAAATTCTTTGATAGCGGAGTAATTTTTGCATAGACTTCTGCTGTTGAAATGTATGATGGACAGAGCACCATACATTTCCACACTCTTGTTGAATTCTTGTTCTGTGTAATAATTACAATTTATGTCAAGATTGCTATAATAATGCATATCCGGATCAATTTCATTATCAAAATCATACCTCTTAAGTTCATCCCGGTCAGACATATCATCTATGGTTATATTCCCCAATTTCTTCACATGTTCATCCATAACAATACAAAGTCCTTTATCCGTTGTGTAAGGAGTAACAGTGTTCACATCAGATCCTTGTGCCGCCATGTACACATCTTTTGTTGCAATTTCCAATGACATAGCACACATTTATCTGTCTCTCTCCAATTTTGCCCAAGCATTTCAGCTTTGGTTTCCACATACCTGCTGAAGTGGACCATCACTTGTAGCTGTCCAATTCTTGCAGTTTTCTTAGTATGGTTGGCCTGTTTTGATCTTCTCCATTTGATCGAATGTACCCATTCCTTGTCCATGTTGCTTGTATTTTGTCTTGCTTCCTGAGTATACGGCTCCATTTTGCTATTTCAGCATTTTTCTTTGTTAAATGCTCGTTTATGTAGACTCCGGTACCTTTTAATTTTCTGGTCTGTCGCAGTAGCGCAATCTTGTGCTTTTGTGAAACGAACTGTACAACTATGGATGGCTTCTCTTTGCGATCCTTGTTTGGGATTGCATAGCAGCTAGAGATATTACTCTCATCCAGATCAATATGTTTACTGCTTAGGTACAGCAAAACCTGTTGTTCCAATGTCTGCAATTCTTCTGGTGGAGCATCCTCGCCTTCATTTGCTCCAGCTGCTGCTCTAGCATAGCTGCGATGCTTTGTCTCTAGTCCAGTAATGATGACATCTTTACTCCAAGTTTGTTGTTCCAATACGTCAATCCTTGGTTCAAGTTCGTCAATCTTTTTGTCTCTCAGATTTACTATTTCTCTTAGGTTACGTATCTCCTCCATGAGGGCCAGGATGCTTTGTTGTTGAGTAGCAACTTTGCTGATCTCATCTGCCATAAACTTTAAGGATGTCTTTATTTCTCCCATCTCGGCTGCTTTTCTTGTTGCCATTGACTTTTGTGCACAGATATGTTCTCAAAGATCCAAATATATGGGTAGATTTGTTATACTGCTGAGATCACAGTCACATGAGACATTCAGCAGATACTTGTTCACAAACTAGATGCATCAATCATTCATGAAGGCAGCATTCCAGTTAATTCTGTTTGGTTATTAAAGATGACACAAAACATTCTGTGAAAGGTGTATTCATTCAGGTCCAAACAAAAATGATATGCTCCACCACATCCTGAACTTCAATGCTATTTTCTTGTTCAGTTTTTAAAAGCGGAAAAGCAGTCAAATGCAGTTTTGGAAGCAAGATTTTTGAAAGGGTGTTCACGAGTTTACACCAAAGATCCAGGCAAGACAAGATTAAACATGTAATTACTAGCAAAATAATTTTACAACATTCTAAAATCTGCCAGTTTAATGCGACATATAAGCTATGTATCGTTTCTTTTGCAACGACTTATTTTTCCAGTTATAGACCAGCACGCTCAAGCACTGACTAGAAATCAGCGCTGACAAGAATCAGCATTCACACGCTCAAAAATGTGTTTCGCGCTGACAACAATCCGGTGGTGGCTAGAATCGCGCAGTGGAGGAATGGAAAGTTGACAAGCCATTAAAAAAGTTGACCTAAGAACAATGCACTTAAATAGCTTGCTCTTTTATAGGAGATTTAGTTAAAAAATAACTGACAGTTATGACAAAAATATGACTCAATTGACTATAATCAGTATTAAAATTCTTCAGGAACTTAACTTTCCACACTATCACGCACATTCAAGCTCTGATGATACTCCGTTCTTGGCTTATTTTGACCGAGTCGTTGAATCAGTGAGTTCTTCTTCACTCAAGAGCAGCAGCAAATGAATCAGTCCAATTCGCAAATACATTTTTCAGTGTTATTTGTGAACCAGTTCAGCAGGTAAATTGGAAAGAATCGAATGGAAAGAATTCCATTTTTTTTATGGAATATAGTGGAGTAAAAAGCATGATATTATGCTTTGGAATATAGTATAAAAATACTCTGATAAAGTACAGATGCTTGAACAATGTTCGTTTAATTTTTTTATTGGTTTGATCTCACATGCTGGGATATTTAAAAAAAAAAATGTGTGCAGAAAACTTCTTTGACGTTCTGAGGGAGTTTGATTCATGATTCATGTTAAAGGAGGAACATTGGTCCCACTTTATATTAAGGGTGTTCACACCGGTTCAAATAAATAACTCTGGTGCGATTGCTTTGTTAGTATGGTTAAGTTGAATAAGTGTGAACGCTGCCATCAGAACCCTGGTGTGCACCAAACAAGCGGGCCAAGACCACTAAAAAGATGGGTCTTGGTCCACTTTCAAACTAACTCTAATGCGGTCTGAATGAAATATGCCAAACGCAAAACGGGCCAAAGACATGTAAACGAACCAAAATCAGGACACAATGTCACAAGATGCGACTCTAAAAAGGACAGAATGCTCAAGCATTCCTGTTTTTTCTCATCATAGTTGCGATGTTCCTCTTTAAACTATTTTTTGCCACATAAAACACAAATGTAGTTTTTCTCTATTTTTTAAATCCTATATGGTTTATTATTTCACTAGTTTGCACACTTGAAGTGTCAGTAAATTTACATTTAAGTATTTTAAAGTTTAATGTTTTGATAGTAATATTATGTGGCGTTAATAAAATAAAATAAACTTATTTACTGACTAGTGCTGGCTAGAATAAATATATGGTTCATCAAACAGTACTTTTTACTTTTAATACTTAAGTATGTTTAAAAAACAAATACTTTTGTACTTTTAGTCCCTATTTTAATAAGGTATCTATACTTTTCCTTAAATGCTTGACTTGTGTACTTCGTCCACTGGCATAAAGTTAGACTTTTCTCAATTTTGCTGCGTCACTGAACATGCCCTCGTACCACCAATGGCCTCGGGTCGCTTAGTCACTGCAAAGCACTGTCATTGTGAACGCCCTTTCAGAGAGGACCAGATTGTGTCTGAGCTTCTGAAGGCCTTTTAAACTTCCTTGTAGTGTGATTATCAGCTGTGCAGATCACAGGCAGGAAACACAAACACCTCATAACAGAGTTTAGTCAATCTGTGCAAACTACTCTCATCGATAAAGTTAGCAGCATGTTTCAGGACTCTGAGAAAAGTGAGGCCTCCATATGGTTTTCATTGTATGAACCTGCCACTATTGACATAATAGGAGGAAATCTCCATTTTTTGTGCACTAACAGTGGCTCCATTGTTGTGTCTCCGTGATATGTGGGTATTTTTCTGTTAGAAGTTGTTGTTGTCTTTGGTTCTGAGCCGCAAAAAGACTTTAATGGATCAAAAATCTTGACAGCGGTCTTTCTTTTTGGGCAGAAAGAGTACAAACGTGACAGTGTCACACCATCCCCATACAGAAAAAAAAATAATTTTAAATATATTTTAAAGTGTCAAAAATATATGTGGCATATATTCCAAATACATTGAAATATATTTGCATTGTTGTTCACTTATATTTATCATTTTGAAATATATTCTGAAATATAACAAAAATATATGATGTTAAGTGTGAAATATATTTACATTTATAACATGTAATGTAAAATATATGACAAAGTATATGGTCATAAAATGTTTAACTTGCTAAAGAAGGGTCGAAAATGTATTTTGATCATAGTAATTCCTCTACCTTTTCCCCAATACACAACAGTAGGCTACCATATTTCACTGCTATATTATGACACACAGCTATAATAAATACTGTACTTACATTTAAATGACTGCAATGTAAAATGACAGATAGTTGCTTTCCTAAGACTATTAGGCCATATTAGGTGGCACGTACCTAACACTAAGTGCAATTATTAGATTTATTGTTGTTTTATTGACATCTTTCCTGAAGTCATTTAAATATTGAAAATATGCACAATATTTATGATGCAAATATAACAGTGACACTCCAACAGTGAAGTGCACTTAAACAATAGATAGAACTTAGTGTCTAACACTGCATACACACACTATTAAATAACTGTATTCAATTCTGTAAAAATAGGGAAAAAAACTCTGCATTCTGTGTGTTATTTCCTACATAAAATTGTCATTTTAGGCCAATAAAGTCAGTAAAGTGGCAGCTGTGGCCTACTGGTTAGGGCTTTGGGTTTGTAACCAAAGGGTTGCTGGTTTGATCCCCGACCAGTAGGAAAAATGTGGGAGGGGGAAGTGGTAGAGCACTGCTCTCCCATGCCCACATCCATGTCTGAAGTGGTCTATCTAAAAAATAAATTGAAAATGTGTTGTTTGTGAAAATGTTAACTTTTTAAATTTCTAAATATATTTCAAATGAAACAATTTGGAAAAGTTAAAACATATATGAACATATACTGTATGTAAACATATGAAAATATATTTACATATATTTAACTAAAATATATTTATTGGGCCAATTTCAAATATTTGCATATATTCCAAAAATATATTTTGAAAATATATTTCAAATATATTTCTTTTGTGTATGGGTCTGTATGAGATTTCGAACTATAGCACCATAGCATAGTGTAAATTTGAGATGTACGCAACATTTATCTGCCAATCACAGATAAGATGACTGCATAAACCATGACAACAATTTGAATGGGTAAAAATGAACATGCTGCTTTGTCGGTATCTGGAGGAAAACATCAAAACAAGTCTGAATCCAAGATGTCTTAATATAATACATTTTTGAGGGCAGCATTGCCTATGAAATCTCATAATCGCACACGGCTCCGAATTGGTTGAAAAAAAAAAAATATTTGGTGACAGAATTTTTGCCCACACTTTAATTAAAGCTATTATGTATAAAGTGTTATAAAGGTATTCATAATGTACATTATAACTCATTATATCTTTTCATAAATAATTGTAACCAAAGTTAAAGTGCCTTCTGAAATTGGTTGTTTGTTAAGTGTTTTAATGCATTATATATTTTCTAAAGGTGTAAAAATTTATAGATAAGTATTATAATGTATCATAACTGTGGTTACAATTATTCATGAGACCATAAAATGCATTATAAGGATTATTACAAGGCATAATTAATGCATTAAAATACTTTTATAATGTGTTATATATAAAGGCTTTAAAAAAAAAAAGGTTTAGGCCCTAGTGTTTAATTCTATTTAGACCAAGAAATTATAAATGGCATTACATGTGCACTTGAGTATCTCTAAAAGTTTGGAATTGGATAATACGTGAAAGAGAAAAATGGCCTGAAATTATGACATTAGGCCTATATCATGAAAGCACTTTTAGCTTATTTAGCTTAAAGCAATTTCCCCAAATGGGGGTTTATGAGGGAATTGCAGGGGGTTTGTGATTTGATGAAAAGCTAATAATGATTTAATGCATTATAATATTTTAAATATATTTCTGTCTTCATTTTTTATAATTAGAGTTAAAATTATCATTATTATTAATACTTTTTCGTATTTCTTGCTGTTTTTGTCGCTGTTGTTAAATCTCAGGGAGTACTTATAGGAATAAGAAAATATTAGCTATATTTCAAGAGTCCGGCTGACAAATAAGGATTGGGAATCCCTGGCTTAAATCATGCATCTCAAATAATATCATATTCCAAAACCTGTGATCTGCTTAGCTGACCATCAGTGCATGGCACCCATTGAAGTTCTGCAATATATGGTGCCTTAGAAGCTGTTTTAACTGGTTTCTGGCTCCAAAAACAAACAAAAGTCATTAATTGGCATGCATTTCGCTTCTTTTTCAGACACACATAGTATGTACTTAAAAATGTAAACATCCCAATGTGTCAAAGTTCACAAAATGTCCTATATGTATGCTGGATGCAAGGACATGTCATTTCATCAGAGCATCTTTCAGAGGCGTTTGGACTTGAAATTCCTCTGGAGAACATCCAAAGGAAAGAGTTGATCATACTTTCCATTCTGTAACTGGCCATGACTTTGTGAAGGGTTGAGCTTTTCTGAATTCTTGACACTAATTCTAGAGGATCACAGAACTTAGAGAATAGTCTCCATTTCATTTCATTTATTTTTCATTTATTTATTTAAGGACAGTGCACATTAATCAACATTTCTGTAAATGTGCCAGTGTTAGCCAGCAGGCTAATTTTCAACTGTAGTCCATTGGCAAGATGTTATACTAGGCACATGATGGCTGGGTCCAGAAGTCTCGGACTTCTATCATTGCCATCAGGACGTAAAACAACAAACGCATGGCAGTAGAAGCTTAGTTTTATGGATGCGCAAACTAACATTTTTTTTTTTTTCTGCTAGGCCTGTGTCGAAATGGGACTTTTATTTTGACAGTGTTGAGAAGACCAGCGGATGAGCTCTATTTTACATTTCTATTAGTTTCTTCATTATATCAATGTCCCTTTCAAGGAAAGTCTGTTCACCCGGCAGCCATATTTGCAACGTCTTCAGGCAGCCATTTCGGGCATCCAAGACTAGGGGTGTAACAATATATCGTGTCACAATATATCGCAATACAAAAATGCAACAATATGTATCGTGGAAAGTGACAATATGTATCGTGGATAGTTCACCCAAAATAAAAATTACCCTGTGAGAAAAAAAATAAGTTTTCAGAGTCAGTACTACATTAAACTACAATATATTATGTTGAATATAATAATGGGATTATTTTAAATCATAATTATTACTTTAAATATATCTAGCCAGTGACAGGGTGCAAGCATATTCGTCTAAAATAATTCTGTATTTTCAGGTTCAGAATCATGAATATATTTATTCTGGTGTCACCATTGTCCAAGCCTATTCATTTACACCCACAATGTTATATCAAATTTAGCATTTAATCAACAGTACATTTTTTCTTAAAACTTTTATTATATGTCTTGGAGTATCGCAATAATATCGTATCGTGAGTTCAGTATCGTGATATGTATCGAATCGTGAAATTAGGGTATCGTTACACCCCTATCCAAGACCAAGTCCTATCTATCTGAATGGGGGAATCCTGAAATCTCAAAAACTGCTGGTCAAACTCACAATGACATAACATTTCAAATCAGCAAAAAATCTGACATGAACTGTCTCATAAATGTTTTTTCTTATGCCCACATATCTTTAAAAAAGCGTATTTTTCAGGCCAGACCAGTCAATACGCATGTGCAGTCCTAAGCGAGAGTCTCAGGTTTCTATGGGAACCGGAGCGTCTAACGGCAGCTGCAGTGATGCAATGACTTTCACAATCAGTGATTGGCTCTTTTACTTAGAAGGTGGGACGTATTCAACCATATTGCAGAATTGTGTTGCAGTTTCTCCCAATCGTAAGTAATAGGAGTGAGCAGTCTTTCTAAAGTCTTTGATTATAGGTTGCATCACTTCTCGTTTAGGCAAGGTCTTTTGTATGTGCTTCATTAAAGCTGCAGTCCGTAGTTTTTCCTCTTTGTCGACATCTCTGTTCGAAATCTGCAATTGCAGTTATTCGCGGAATTATCAACTTTATGTGCGTTGTGCCTCGACACGGCACAGCGCGGATGAATCCAATGTTTTGAGGAGAATGTGCGGCTGTCAGTCGGTGTGGATACTGGCATTCGCAATCACAGATTCTACTTTTTGGAAGTACGACCAACTTAAGAATTTTCACCGGAAAATGTCGTCTGAACAAGTAACATCCACTTTTGTTCTGAGCAACTAAGGGGAAAAAAGCATTGCAGTAAATCGCGCTGATTAAATCTAACGATCGCTTATCATCTCACGTCAAACTGTGAAAATTATACTTTGTTCTCAAACTATTAATGTTAACAACATCAGCATTGCGTGACTATAGTACATTTAATGCCCTTCCGATATTACCCTTGTTTTCGCATGGGCCCGTTGCAGAACCTTTCTGGATCCGCCATCAAATTGATAAGTTTAATTATATAAAGTGCTGTGAGAAAAGGCTATAAATCTCCACCTCCAACATCCTCACACTCATAGCCTACCAGCCGAGACTCTTCTTTATGTGTACAGATGTGACGTAATGACGCAAAGACATGCTCGAATTTCCCGCGGAAATCCACCAGTACCACTGGAATTAAAAACATTATTACAAGCTTACTGTTTTGAATCGAGCTAAGACAAGCAGATAGTTTTGAACTCTGGCTGGTTATGTACTTGCTTATTTTAGATCATTTTTAACCCAAAATAGTTACGGAATGCAGCTTTAAATACAGAGCCGTTTTACTCAAGATACCTTCAGAGGAAGGAGAAAATATGAGCTTTTTTTTTCTTCTTCTCTTAACATTTATATATTAAGTCAAATAAAAAACACCAACAGTAAAAATAACTAGCTAGGTTAGCTGATTACTTAAAAGTCCATAGATATCGCTGTCAGTTCGGACTGCAATTAACACTTTCTTCAAAAAGCGGATGCAAGCCTGTTTTCCTGTTTGTTCATGTGATGTTCATCATGTTCGGCATAAAGACTATTAAATAAACAAATTAAACGGTATACAAAATAGTATTATAATGTTAGCTTTTCTATTATTTGTAATAGAAAGGCAAATGCTAAAACACATTTTCACCTACCATCAGAATTCAGCAAATACGCATTCATATAATTTGAACAAGTCTTTGAATTTCTAATAAACATTTCATTTTAGAAACCTTGCAAACTGGTGAAGTTTTGCACATATTTCTAACAATTTATTTATTTGTAAATGCATGAATGCTATAATAGTATTACAGATCTTTTGTTTTTACAGAATTCATTTTTATCTTTTTTTATATAATTTATTTACTTTTTTCTTATAATTCATTATTAAATGATTTATTTCTAATTTTGTAAATATTATGTAAAATAACTATACATTTTAGCAATTATTATACATTTGTATTTTCTATATTAAAGGGGTGGTATAATGCCCCTTTTAACAACATGTAAAACAAGTCTCTGTTGTCCCCAGATTGTGTATTAGAGATGTTCCGATACCCTTTTTCCCTTCCCGATACCGATTCCGATACCTGGACTCAGGGTATCGGCCGATACCGAGTACTGATCCGATACCTGGGTGTGTATACAGCTGCAATTCATACTAGCCCTGTATGAATTGATATAATTATTTTATGGTGTGCTTCAGACTAATCCCTTAATAAAACATGAACAAATACATACAGTGAACTAGAGTATTTTTATTATCTGACATACATTTCACAGCAATATATTATTTATTTTTCTTAAGTGAAAAAGAACTTCAAATGCAGCCACACATCTAATCATATAAACTGAAAAAGGTATTTTAGTTTTATTTAGTTATATAACTATGAATAATATAAGAAAAATAATCTCTTTATAACTTGAAGTCCAGAAACAATTTGCTAAATAAACGGCATTTCATTTTTGAAATACATAAGTAAAAAAAAAAAGAAAAAAAGTACAACAGTAACTTGTACTCAATCTAACGTTAGTCCTTTAAATAAGTGCAGCCACAATGTAGTGAAATAAGAGACTTGAGTAATAGAGTATAAATAAACCTCAACTAAAGATGTCGGTAGTAAAGCTGATTGTTTTCACATCTTTTAGTTTACATGAAATGTGTTTACGCACTAACGTTATCTCGAATAGGGAACGCTGTTTCAGAGATGTATTTGCGACCAGACAAACTGTACCGGGGCTCCAAATGCTCAATTAAGCGGCGAAATCCATTGTTTTCGATGACTGAACAGCGGCTGGTCATCCAGAATAATAAACTCAATAATTTTGTTGGATAAATGTATCGCTCGTTGGCTGTCTTTTGAAAACTTTTCTCTTCGTTTGAATGAAGCTTCCAGAGATTGTTGATTCTGGCGCGGCTCATCCTTCTCTGCCCTTGCGTTTATGTAACCGTCGTGTTCTGCGGGGTGACGCGTCTTCAAATGCTTTATTAAGTTACTCGTGTTGAAGGTGCTTCTTCTTGTGCCACCCCTCGAAATTACAGTATGGCATATGAGACATGTCGCCGTTTTAATGGCTGGTTGGTCCAGTCTGAAATACTGCCAAACAGCGGACATACTGCCAGCGCGCGTTTTCATTTCTTCTTCGCTGCTCTAAACAGTGGTTGCTTGTGGCAACAGCACAACTTCCTGCGTTGCCACAAGCAACCACTGTTTAGAGCAGCGAAGAAGAATCGATCTCCGATTTGCCGCGTTAAGCAAAGCTAGGGTGCTTTACTAGGTAATGTTATTGTTTAAGAAAATGGTATCGGATCGGTACATGGGTACAAGTACTCGCCGATACCGATGCCAGCATTTTGATTGGTATCGGCGGCATTTCCGATACTGGTATCGGAATCGGAACAACTCTAATGTGTATGTGAAGTCTTAGCTCAAAATACCCCACAGATCTTTTTTTACAGACAGTTAAAACTGTCCCTTATTGAGGGTCAGTAAAAACGCGTTGTTTTGTGTGTGTCCCTTTAAATGCAAATGAGCTGCTGCTCCCGGCACAGAGGGCGGAGCTTCAAGAGCTTGTGTGTGTGTGTGTGTGTGTGTGTGTGTGTGTTAGCTGCTCTGATTACCTCACACAGACAAGCACTAATATGTCAGAAACTGTTCTGCCTTTTATGTTTAAACTCGGGCAATGATGGATAGACTCAAGAAGAAGTGACAACATGTAGAATGCAACAGGACGTTTCTGAATGGTTAGTTGATGAATTTATGTTGCTGATGTGGAGTTAACTATCTTCAGTTAGCATATTCTGTCATTATAATCTATAAAGTCGTTCGTGTGGGAACTGTTGTAAGATTCCTACAGTGACATGCTATTGCATTTGTTACGTACTGTATTGCAACTCTTCCTCTTCTCATTGGACTGCATGTTCCTGGGGGCGGGGTTTATGTAAATTTTCGGGTTACTGATGTCAGGAATGTCGTGTAGTCCCTACCAGCCGTTTGTTGTAGTCCTTAAAAAACGATTTCTTTAAGTAAATATCTTCCTTTGCTTTGAACTTTGAGCGTTGTAACTTTGCAGATGTTGTTTATGCTCAAACAGCAACATTACACACTAACTAAAGTTAGAAAAGTGAAATCATAATCAACCATTCCTTTAAAATAAAAAAAATTGTGTGATATCACACATATCTGCTTTACATTGGCCACCCTTCTCCCTAAGATATTGGCATCGGCCATCAAAAAAGTATTCTTAAAATACATATCTGCATGTGTGTTGCTGGAGTGGTGTTGCAAATAATAAGAGCATTTTCATTTTTGGTGAATTATCGCTTTAAAACATCATGAAATCTGCTACTTATGCCTATAGGATTTATGGCTAGTAAGAAACACAAGCATATAAAGTTGCATTTCACTCCATCTATACATCCACATCATACATCATGCACAGGCACATACTGCCTCCAATGTCCCGCTGGGACCTGTTCATACACACACACACACACACACACACACACACTGGGCTGTTCCATCACCTCTGAGTCTTCTACCGCTACATCAGGGGAGAACAGCCGAAAGTGAAAGAACAGATGGAGGAGATTTTGAGAGGTAGCAAATACAAATAAGAACCACGGTCCTGATTTTCTGCATTTTTTTCATTTTTATGCTAAATGTCATCAGATTTTAAACCAGAATCACTGAATGTGCACAGTGCACACTTCATGTTTCAAACAATTGTTAAAGAAAACTATAAAACACTCAGTGCCCCCATGTGAAGTAAGTAAGTCAATAACATGCTGCACCACTTTCAGAAGCGAAAACTGCAAGCAAACACTTCCTGTAATGTTGGCTCCCTCCTCCAAGCAGAACTGCTTCAGCTCATGTGACATCTGTAGGCTTTCAAGCATGAACTCCATGTTTCAGGTAAAAAGCCGGGCCTTTATAAAATGTTACTTTTTCTGTTGTTCAACCATTCTGAGATTTGCTTTCATGTTTTGCTGCAGGACACACCTGTGCTACAGATGACTGAACATTCTCCAGAGAATTCTCTGATTCAGAGAAGATTCCTTCAATAGGCACTTTCACACACAGGGCCCTATTTTAACGATCTGAAACGCAAGTATTAAGCGCGAAACGCAAGTAACTTTGTGGGCGGGTCTTGGGCGCTGTTGCTATTATACCGGCGGGATAAATGACTCTTGCGCCCGACGCAAATCTAAAATGGGTTGGTCTAAAGTAACTTCATTATTCATAGGTTTGGTTTGGGCGTAACGTGAAATAAACCAATCAGAGCGACATCTCACATTCCCTTTAAGAGCAGGCGCGCTTGTTCCATGGCGGTTTGCTATTATAACGGCGGATTTGCCAGGCGCACGCCAGGAGCGGTTCACAGCCGAGGAGACCGACGTTCTTGTCAGGGCCGTAAAGCACAGAGAAATGACATTGTATGGGGATGGGAGAAACCCACCCAAATTAGCTTCGGTTAAACAGGCGTATAAAAATTTGGGAAAATGTGTAAGCTAGATGTATGCTTTTATAATAAACTGTCTATCTATCTATCTATCTATCTATCTATCTATCTATCTATCTATCTATCTATCTATCTATCTATCTATCGTAATAATGTATGATTTGCAAAAATGAAAACTGCTGCTTCTGTGTAGATGAGAGAATCGAAGTGTATGCACGTTGTGCACACGCTACATTGATTATGGCCAACCATACGCCCTTAAAATAGCACATAATAACATGCTTTAACATAACTTTAAACTAGTTTTTTTTTCGGTCAGTGGTGGAATTGTTTTCTAAACCTGCAAAATAGCATGAGGGAACGTTTGCGCTGGAACACGCCTCCTCTTTGTGTTGAACCGCCCCCGGGAGCGCAAGTGTATTTCTTAGTTAACCGACGTGCGTCTGTGGAGGGAAAAGTTCGCTGTGCGGCGTGCGCGGGTGCAAAATAGGAATGATACATGCGTCGGTGTACAATGTCAATTGCGCTGGGTGCAAGATAGGGCACACAGACTTTCCCAGAAAACTAACAGCTCAAAATGAATTCAATCTGATTGTAATCAATGTCTAAACTGGAAGTAGTTTCAGTTACCAATGAAACAGAAACTAGTAGTCAATGATAATAAAAAAAAATGTAGGGTGGGAATTCCCCTCCAGAAGCACAGCTGGCACCCACTTTTGAGGAGGCATTGTGACTTGTACATTTCTTTTTCCAAATTAGGGCTCAATGCTAAGGATTTTTTCAAGCCAGTTGGTCAGATTTTTACTTGCCCTGCCAAAATTCGATATTCAGTATCGGAATTGGATTCAATACTGTGGTTTTTGTACAAATTACAATTTTTTTTTTTTTTTTTTTTTTTTGCTGGCTGGCTGATCCAGTGATGAGGCTTGAAGAGCAGTTTAGTAGCATTTAACAGAAACCAAGAAACAAAGATAATCCAGATTACAAACAAAGATACAATCCAGTTAACATTGTTGACACAAGACAAAGCTAACTGAGGGGCTGTTTACACGACACAACTTTAAAAACGTTTAAAAACGTACAACTTTTTATGCGTTTTGGCCGTTCATTTACACGACAACAGCGTTTTTGGGTGCCTGAAAACACAAACTTTTGAAAACGGGTTTCAAAGTGCAAGTTTTTGAAAACGGTCTCCGTGTAAACAACAAAAATGTGAATCTCTGAAGACGATGACGTCATGTCCATGCGTATTGCGTGCTCACTGCTCAGTCATCTAATGCCCTTCTAATGCGTGTTTCATCTAATGCCCTGGCAGCAGAATACAGCGTTTTTAGTCATTTTCGCAGATCCGTGTGAATGAGGATCGTTTTGACTATGTCGTCTGTTCGCGGAAAACTCAAAGGAAAAACTTCTCAGTTTTAAGCATATCGTTGTCGTGTAAACGCACCCTGAGAGTATAAATACACAGTGGCAATGAGGGACAGGTGACACTCTAATCAATATTATTAAGCCCTATTCGGACGGGAT
Organism: Rutilus rutilus; assembly: GCF_951802725.1. NCBI lineage: Eukaryota > Metazoa > Chordata > Actinopteri > Cypriniformes > Leuciscidae > Rutilus > Rutilus rutilus. The sequence goes on from NC_140226.1 coordinate 7,071,557, forward strand.
TAACTTTACAAGGGTAGATGGAGTAATGTAATTTTACCACAGGACGTCTGTAATATTAATGGCCAATTCACACGGGATAAAACATCTCAGTAAAACTAGCAGAAGTGGGAGGGGTAACTCGATTTGCACATCGCCGTCACCCTCCTGTTGTCATGTGTGTATTACGTTGCTTTCTGATATCACATGCGCTAACACATATAACCTATATTTATATATATAAAACAGTTATGTCCGGTCGAACGATGTATTAATTAACTTCAGATTGGATTGTGTTGGTAATAGGCACTTACCCAACTAAAAGATGTTCAGTGCCTCTAACAAGTGCTTTCGATCTTCTTTCTGATGTGAATGGTGTGTGTAAAACACTTGAGTTTTGCCACAGACTCGTCCCAGCGTCTAGAACGCAACTGAATGCTTTTTCAAGCGTCTCCATACTTGAAAAAACGCGGAAAACTACTTTTAAACGGGAAATGACGAAATATTTACGTACATATTTACAGCGGGTCTATTCGCACGGGACTAGTATTACCTGAGGTCATTTTTCCGGACCTTTTTACTGAAGGTAAAAGTCGCCGTAATCTTTACTGACATTGTCCGTAATGATTACTGAGATGCACATTCGGACGGGACTAAATTCACAGAGAAGCTCTGGTAATTATTACTTACCATGTTAAACTAGTCCCGTCCGAATAGGGCTTTAGACAATGAAACCATGAATGACCAAGGCAATTATACAAAACAAATTGAAATTCTGCTGTAAAGCAGCTCTAAAAGACAAATTTCATTTTTCAGCTCAAGTCAGTTCAGTGTTGGTTCAATGACTGTGTAAAGTTCATCAATTATGAAATGAGTTCAATTCAGCCGTAAGCAGCTCTACAGAAGACAAGAGTGTCATTGTTTAGGTTAGCTCAACTAGGGTCAATTTTTATTCAATTCAGTTCAATAACAAAGCGATTCAATGATTATGTAAATACGATTTTTATCTGAGAATCATCTGAAAAGCCAGTCAGTGCGATGTCGCCCTAAAATGTCTCAATTCAAATGTTCTTGGCAATTAATAAAACACATTATGTCCATCCGTCATGAAAAGCTCCAAGCATAATCTATTTCCTGAGCTTCCTACAATATATATTACAAAATAAATCAAGAACTTTATATTGGATAACCAAAATAAGACAAGTAGCTTGTAAATGGGATTGAAGAGGTTTGCTCATGTCCTGTAAACATATTCCTTAAGATATGATCACAAAAATGGTCTATTGACAATAACGTAGTGATATATGAAGACCAGCTCCTTTCAAACCAACTTGAACCAGATGTAAATTCCAGATTGCACAGATTCCTACTGTCTGATTTTTACAGTCGAAAATAGAGTAAACAACCGTAAATGTGACTGCACCTTCACACCAGGGTCAGAAATGAACCTTTCCATTAAGGGGCAACCCACTAAACATTGGACGTCGGATAGACGTGCAGATCATGTCTATATTGGGTCCGTCGGTCCATGACCAATTCTGGACATCTATTCGACGTCCAAACTAGGTCCACTATTTGGACGTCCAACCATGACCCAACTTGGACGTCATATAGACGTTCAACATTGGACCTTTGAACTGGGTAATTTTTTTCGACGTCCAAACTAGGTCCACTATTTGGACGTCCAACCATGACCCAACTTGGACGTCATATAGACGTTCAACATTGGACCTTTGAACTGGGTAATTTTTTTCGACGTCCAAACTAGGTCCACTATTTGGACGTCCAACCATGACCCAACTTGGACGTCATATTGACGTTCAACATTGGACCTTTGAACTGGGTAATTTTTTTCGACGTCCAAACTAGGTCCACTATTTGGACGTCCAACCATGACCCAACTTGGACGTCATATTTACGTTCAACATTGGACCTGAACTGGGTAATTTTTTGGACGTCTATGACAGGTGCAGGAAATTTACATGATTATTATAATTTTTTTAATTTACAAATGAAGAGCTCTTTTCCAAAACGCGAGTTTGTCGTGTCATTTTGCTGTGTAATGAACCTATTCACTGCTCCATCCACGTTTCCAAATCGCTATATTTAAAATGTAATATATTTTTAAAATATTTAAAATATTATATTTAAAATATTTTAAATGTACTGCAAGATGCTCGTGATCCAAGCGCCGAACCTATTTTTAGCCTAAACGCGATAAGCATAAATTATATCACTCTCTCTGTAGCTCAAACAGTAGAGCGTTGGCACGTGGAGCAGATGATCACGAGGTCGAATCCCAGGTAAAGCAAGGTGTGTGTGTGTGTGTGTGTGTGTGTGTGTGTGTGTGTGTGTGTGTGTGTGTGTGTGTGTGTGTGTGTGTGTGTGTGTGTGTGTGTGTGTGTGTGTGTGTGTGTGTGTGTGTGTGTGTGTGTGTGTGTGTGTGTAAGAAGCCGCTGTTTTGTTTGAGAGCACTGAGCGCGATTTATTGTAAACAAACTTTTGTGGATGGACGTCGAAAAATGACGTGCGGAAGACGTCGAAAAATGACGTGCGGAAGACGTCGAAAAAAGACGTCGCCTGGCGTTACAAAACAACCCCTTCAATGGACCAAATTTGGACGTCCAAAAATTACATGAAAATGACGTCACTACGACGTCACATTGCGCAGTGGGAATATTTGCCCCCACGAACTTCTTTTTGTTTGGGCCATTTTTATAATTACCTTATGTGTTGTCTTTTATGTCAAATACTTATATTTAATTTAATGTGTTATTTTAATCAACCAAAATACTATAAATTATTACAAATAAGATTATCAACATCAACAAAAGCCTGCGTCTTTACACCGTGTCCTACTACACACGAAGCATGATAAAAGGCTATTTTCCATGTTAATCAGAGTTTTTGTCGATTCTATTTTAGAAACGGTTTCTATTTTTCTGCGATGTCGCGCTGGAACAACAAACACAAAGTGTGGCAATGATGATCTCAGGTACTGTTTATGTGCTTTATTTAATGTTAAAAGCGTGTAATGTGACGTTAAATATAATTTAGTGCTCCAGCTTTGTAGCTGTAAAAGCAACAATGGATAATTCACCTCAGATCTTGAAATTAAACCAATGGAAACAAGAATGTTTAAACTGTGAACAAGTGTATTCTTTAACAAATATTGTTCTAGTAACTCCGTATGCATTTTTCCTAATGTCTAAATGGTATAATATTTGTGAATTTGATTATGTACTTATCCATGTTCTTGTGAGAGCCGTCAAGATTACTGTCTGGTGCTGTGCACTTGCCGCAAGACTCCGCCCGCACGCTGTTCTGATTGGCTGTGGGTTTTGATTGATTTTGACGCATCTCGCAGTCGCGTCGCTTCTGGTGTGGACAGGTTCTGGTAAAGCCGCTTCTGGTAAAGCCGCTTCTGGTGTGGACAGGCAAATTGCTTGTTGCTAGAATCTTATCGCATCGCGTCTGGTTAGGACACGGTGTTACACTGTAAAGGTGGATAAGAAGCTGCATCTGACATGGCATTTGTGTTTATTTACACAGACTGCTTAATGCTGTTCAAATGTGGCATATATATTTACACAACAATTAAATGCAGGAACTCAAAACAAGGTCCAGCAGCAAGGTTATGACAAAATTTGTATTGTCGGTTAATGCTTTTGATATTGTAATAATGATTACATAAAAAAAACATATTCTTATTCTTATTCAGTCATTTTCTTGACAAAACAAGCTAAGAACCATTTATGAATTAGGCCAAGTTTATTGCTTTTTACGCATTTGAAAATCAAGATTTCACTTTTTATTTTTATAGACTATTTTAGGAACATGAAAAGCAAAATGGTTTTGGTCATGACTTCAGTCTAGCAAGAGTTCTGTACTCTCGAAAAAGAAAAAGAAAAATCACTGAAAGTGTTTAGCCTACAATGTGAAATGAATCTCTTACATCATATCTGCACTTTGTTGTTAATCCACAGAGTGTAACATTCAAAAAGAGAACTAAAAGTAAAGCCACAATCAACCCTTTTCATGCCGTCATTGATCTAGTTTAATTGTGCAAGGGCATTTAATGTCCCCTTGATTTTAATATTTTGTTAATTTAGTGGCATTTTTGCCCAGTTATTTTCAGACCTTGCTTTACATGAATTAGGCTTTATTTGCAATAATAAGAATAAGGGTGTGATTGTAAATGGAGACAAAGGAAAGTCAAAAGATCACATTTCCTTAATTCCACTGAAGTGCCCAAGATGCCCTTTGGAAAATTCTCTCATCATGCTGGCATAACATGAATCATCAGCTTTTCATGCCAAGTTCATGCCAACTTGAGTGCATGGCATGCTGTCATTAAAGCAAAAAGGGGACATGCCGAATAAAAAAAGAAATACTGAAATTCATTAACTATTTTAATGTGGATGTTTCCAGGAACTGTATAACAGCCAGGCCAGTAGATGAAAAATGGTTTCTTCCATAGGAGAGAGCAGATGTGTGCTTGCTATATGGGCCACTGGGGTTGGGCTGGGGGAAATTTATTTCCTGCCCATTTTGCAGTTAGTTTTGGCCAGTGGGAACACAGCATACTCCAATTTCCAAGTGCACCCTCTATTTAACAATTTTTTTTCACTATTTGAGTTCTTTTGCAGTCCATGTCCAGGTCTCTGTCACCATGGTAACGCCGTGATATTGTCAACTAACCTCCAATGAACTTATAATGATTAAGTGACTCAAAAAAACACAAGACAGATTTCCCTTTTTTTTCCTGTCAGCTGCTGGTGTTATATATCTGCAAGGATTTTCCATGGAAATTAAAATGACCAGATGTGTTTAAAACTATTAGACTAAGAACCAAATAAACACTCTGCACCAGTAAAGTACGCAAACACTTAAAAAGTGACCATTTTACATAAAAGACGTTCAGCAAAGTCAACTTGAAACAGCATGGCAACGATATGAAATTGCAATTTGCATGAATTTGATTTCTGTAACGCGATGCATTTACAAGTTAAACAAAAATTAGGCTAATAGTCAGCGGAAAAAAGTAGGTCAGGATTTATTGGATTGCGAAAAGACAACGACTTTCCCCTCTGGAAATATATCAAACACACACTTTTGGGTTTTTTTTTTTTTTTACCAGGACATTAACGTCAAGTTTATTTCTTCTTCAACATCTATCATTATTTGAATGATGACTGGGTCACTGACAGGGTTGTAGGGATAGTTCACCCAAAAACAAAAATTCTCACCCTCATGTCGTTCTAAACCCATAAGACTTTAGTTAATCTTCGTAACACAAATTACGAAGATATTTTTTAATGAAACCTGAGAGAGCCTATACATTACCATGCCAAACGCTCCAAGAGTTGTCATGTTAGAACTATATTGTTGTTATATGTATACAGTTATCATGAAATAAAATTACTGTATGGTTTTACTCATTTACTAGCGAACAAGCTCATGAATATTACTGACCAAAATCAAACTAGATAACCCCACATATTCTAATGACATATTCTATTTATTTATTTTTTAAAGAATTTGCCAAAAAGTCTGCACATTTTCTTCCCCTGAGCTTGCTTTATCATTCTCTGATAGGAGAAGATAAATTCTGGGCCAAAGAACACTGTAAACTTACTATTTTATACTGTGAAGCAGAGCAGAGAACTGCAACCCACAATCCAGCAGCCCAACATTTTAAATGCAGTTCAAATCAATAGACTGTCCCTGAAACGAGAGCAGCAGTTGAAAGAAATGACCTAATTCACACTAGGTCAGTTTGAGATGTTTGATTTGACATCAGGCCTCAGGAATGTGAGGAACGCTGATTGCATGCCGGTGTCAGAGCGATGAACTCGTTTTACGATGCCTCCCTCCGTGACTGCAGACAAGAGCCTGGGTGACACCAAAACAGGAAGTGCCTTGCTATCAGATGTTTATTGCACAAGTCATTCTGAACTACACGTCCATCAGCTCAGGAAACAAAAGGGCCACAGCAGTGCAGAAGCATGAACAGTGACCTTTGTGTAGAATTAGTCAAAGTCATTATGAGTCCACTGATTGGTAATGAGAGTATAGGGTGACAGTGAAGCGGAGCGCAGATCACCGTATTCCTACATAATTCATAAGTGATCCTATTGCTCATCCCTCTCCATAGAGAGCCAAGTAGTGTGTGTGGGAGCAGAATCTCATGTGGTATCAAGTGCCCTTCTCATCTAAAACTACAGATCTAAAAATTAATACCCAGCAGTTTTTTTGAAGAGTTGATGACATGTTTTGGTCTGAACAGTGAACACATTAGCCTTTCACCTGTCCCAAATAAATTTTTCAGATTCTGGGCCATTCATTTAATAATCACACATAATGCAGTGGTTTCCAGACTATTTAAAGTGTCGTACCCCCTGAGGCATTTAACATCCTTCTCTTTACCTTTACCTTTACCATTAAGGGACAATATATGCCCCCTTAAATTGATTTCAAAGTGCATTAAACACCTTTGTAAAATGTTTTAAATAAATGAAAATGTTCAATAGAGAAAAATGCTGATACTTGAAAACAAAGTGATACTTTTAAATATTAATCTAAAACAGCCAGTAGGTGGCAGTAAGTCACAGTCTTAATGAGTGAGCCATCAAGTCATTCATTCCTTCATTCAATAACGAAGCAAGTGGCTGTACTTATGAATGGGTCATTTAATCGATTTGTTCACAAACACAGCTGTGTGTTGCAGTTCTGCTGTGGCTTTCGTTGGAACTATTTATTTATTTTTGCAAAATAGAGCAAACAATACTGCCAATACTGTATTTAAAATAAACAATACTTAATATTATCCTTTTGTTTGTTGAACTGTTGTATAAAATAAATGTCACATTTGCAATCGTGTGGATATTTGGGGAAAAAATGTAGGGAAGCCTGATTTTTCTAACTGCACGTATGCACGTATGCAGGTTGCACATACATGGATATCGAATTTAATTTAGTCTACAATGTGCCAGCAGTGCCCCTGGGCCGTTGATTCAAAAGGCAGTCAAAGAAAAAACGGAATAAATGGAAGATTCAGAAATGCATCCAAGCGACAACATCAATGGATGGCATCGTGGAGGAGAGATTAGAAAATACCATTTGATCAACCAGAGGTGATTCTAGGATTTCAACATTAGGGGGCTCAGTCCCAAATTAGGGTATGATTAAAAAATATAAAATATGTTGTTTGTATACTAATAATAGGAAGGAACAATACATACAATAGGTTCAACACTACCTATCAAGTCAACCCCTGAATATTGATTTTATTTCCAATTATTTTTAACTGACCAGATCATATTCATTAATATTCATTTAGAATATAGACAAACACATACTGTAATTGTCTGTAGATTGTTTTGAATCTGTCCTATTTTAAACCATTAATGTTTTGTTTTTCATTCACAAAATAATAACAGCACATGAATCTATCAATTTGCCACTTCTATAATTTCAAAGTGACATCAAAAACTACAAATCTCAAATGCCACAATCGGCAGCTGGGTCATTATTTAGTAGAATGCACATGCACATAGAACTCTACATGATGTGTCTCCGCATCTGTCATTCACTCTGAAAGGCAGTTTAAATAAGTGCATTGACTGAGTGCTGTCTGTCACTGCACTGAAAAAAAAAAAAAAAAATCATGATTTATCAGAACTTTTCACAAATCTTTAGGCAAATAAATGTTGTTCAGATAAATCAAATAAATCAGAACAAAAATTCTTTAAAGCATGCAATTCTTATTTTAGAATTTGCTATTGCGAGTTTATATCACGCAATTGACGCAAGTCAGAATTGCAAGATAAAAAGTTGAAATTACTTTTTTACATTTTTATTCAGTGGTGAAAACAAGCTTTTTTACTCTTGTATCGCTCAACACGTGTACACGTGTACACGTCAAATGGAGTATACTTTGAAAGTCTATGCGCACTGTGTGAAAAATTAAGCATATTTTGGGCTTAATGGAAGAACTACAAACCAGGCGTTTAAGGCTGGTCTTCTCTGCTAGAGAGATTAAGTCCTTTTGGAATGACTTTGTGCTTTTTAACTCTGCAGATCGTTTCCATGCACAAACAGGTCAATCAATCAATTAAGATTTATTTCTAAAGCACATTTAAAAACAACACAAGTTGACTAAGGTCTTTGTGTATCTGTTTTGGTCATTTTGGGAGTGTAAAGCACTTAAGACACAATACCCATCACTATTCAGTCTCCATACACCTCAGGACAGTTATATGCAAAAGAGTAGAGATGTGTTTTCAACACAGATTTAAAACATTCAAATGAGTCACAGGATCTAATATAGAGAGAGGCAATTCCAGAGGAGTGGCTCTGCCACTGAGAAGGCACAATCTCCTTTACTTTTAAACTGTTCAACTTTAATGTTGTTTATATGTCTATAGTGTTTTTAATATGCTTTAAGACAAACTGTGTGTTTCATGTTTGAAATTGCTGGTGTTTCTGACGTCACTAACTACCTTGTAACCAATCAGATCAACGTGTAATCGTCAACGAGTGGATCTCTGAGCTGCTGTGAGTGAGTGGAGGCGGGGCTAATTTGCATATTCATAGAACCGCATATAATAAATGAGTTACATTCAAGCTATTTTAAGGGGGAAAAAAACTTTTAAATATGTCATTTTGGTGATCAAAGATTAAGGGATACAATTGACTACAGGGGGACTTTAAAAGGAAACTCTGAGATGATCTTAAGGGGTCTAGCAGCACAATGATATTACACAATAAAGTGTAGATGGATGGATAATGTGGATAAATGGATAAAGTGTGGATGGTTAGAATAAAAAATAAAAAAACACAATAGGTGCCCTTTAATGATTTGAGTATCATTTTGGCCGCAAATGTCCTGACCAGACTTGAATATTACTATAAGAAGTTGGAATGGACAGCACATCTGCCTTGCTGTATTTGTGAATAAATGTATTGTGTAAAGGCTTCCATGAGTGTCCTCCATTCGTGTAAATAATAGCCACCAGAGACTGAGTTCATCCAAAAGCATATCTAATGAGGCATCAGCATATAAAACACTTTCCTGTCTGCTCCCTGTTGACTGTGGCAGCGTTACGTTCTGCTGAGTGCTAGAATTCATGCTTTCCCAAGTCAGGTCAAATTCCTCCAGCAGAGCACTGGGGAGGCTGAGTGACTGTATTAGTAACAGCACACAGTGTGTGTGTGTGTGTGTGTGTGTGTGTGTGTGTGTGTGTGTGTGTGTGTGTGAGAGAGTAAAGATGGCCAGGATGATGGGAGAAACCAGAGTCATATTTTCCACCGATATCAAAGCCATATGATCCTGCACAACTGGATCTCAGCAGATGGCGTTTGCTGTTCATCCCTTGGGTTTGGAGAGAGTGATGCAGAACAGCTCTGAAAAACGTTCCTGGCCTGCATTCTCTTCAGCATTTCCAAGATTGTATCAGAAAATGGATTTATTGTTGTAGAGACCAAGGTGCAAATTAACAGAAATCTACACCTAGGGAACAACATAAATAAAACAACCTTCTCTTGGTTTTATTTATTGTTCTGCTTACTGAAACAATGACACATACCTTGAATATGAAGTTTTAGACTCCTTACTATGCTGATAAAAGCTGATGCTGCCTTCGAGTAATATCTGAATGACTGCTTTAAAAAAAAAAAAAAATTAATTACCCTTAATATTTTTTACAATTGTTGTTTTTATGCACTCATTGTCATGATATTTTGTGAAAATAGTACTTTATCAGAGAAAATTCACAATATACACTGCCAGTCAAAAGTTTGGAATAATTAAGATTTTCTTCTTTTATGTTTTTGATGAAAATGAAAGTGTCTTGTACTCACCAAGCCTGCTGGAAATTCTGCTTTGCCATTACAGGAATAAATTTGATTTTAACATACATATAATAATTATAAAACAGCTATTTTAAATTATAATAATATTTCACAATATTACTGTTTTTACTGTATTTTTATCAAACAAAGGCAGCCTTGGTGAGAGGAAGAGACTTATTTTAAAATCATAGAAAAATCTGAATTATTCCAAACTTTTGACCGGTAGTGTAATACAACTTCTCATATTAGGGATGCCGTGGAAAAGCCATAAAATGAACAGAAATTAACATTACTTTAAAATCTGATAAAATGAACAACACTGACACAGCAGTGAAAAAGCAGTGTTAATGTGAAATAATCCTGCTTTAAATTCATTTCATGTAAACAGCTTCTGATGATTGGATAATATATTGGCAGTACCAAGGTTGCACAGTTACAGCACTACCTGTGTGTGTGGTAGAGAAATTCAAACAAACGTGCAAACATGCACAACAGCATAAATAAATAAAAAATCACTTCAGCTTTCCTATTGAAACAAAAAATTCAATAGCGACTGCAACTTAATTTAGTATTTGCGCTTCCTAGATGCACACTATAGTCCCAACTGCAGTGAAGCGATCGCTCTCTTGATTTTCTCACATGTGAAAACTCTAAAAATCTTTCCTTTAGAATTATTAAGCATTTCAGAAAGTAAAAATGTTTTATATATATATATATTAACCAAGTTATTAGAGCTTATATGTGATGGTAATAATGCCACCAAAATGAAGAGCAAGTGTATTCATACAATATTTAGAATTTGTTAAGTTATTCCTAATAGTGCAAACAAACTTAAAATATTTTTGGCCCAGTGTGTCCAGAGTTTTTGATTTTGGTCAAGAATTCTCATACATTTTTGCGTTAAGTGGAATTTGGTAGGGGTGTCAATCACAAAAAAAAAGAGTCAAAGCACAACTGCACCCTCACAAGTGACCGAGACTGTTTTCAGGTCAGATGTTTGCTCAGAATGCCTGTACTAGGACTTTGTCCAACATTCTTTTGTCTTTTTGCCAACATCTTACAAGATTCCATAAAATATCAGTGCAGTATTTTCCCCTCTGAATAATTACTTTGCAGCACCTATAAACTTCATAAATAACAGCAGCAGCAGCAGCAGTGCACTGGCCTGAAGGAATGTGAACTTGACCCCTGGAAACTTCACTGGACAGACTGTACCAAGCCAGATGAAGCATGTCATTAACACACTGTGCTGCTCTTATGTGGCATATATTCAGTGGCTTTTACCAGAGTGTAATGGCATAACTCTGGTCAACTCATTCACAGGTCACCTGACCGTATAGATGCTCTCAGAACAAGAGCATGATTTGATGCCACTGCTTTCACGCTTCAAATGGATATCTTTTATTTACACAGTTTTTAAGCGTTGGTGGAAAAGCCAAAGCCTGAGATTTAGGTTTAAAACTGCCCAAACAAGCCAGTGTGAAAAAAAATAAACAGAAAAAAAACCATCACAATAAAAAAAAAAAAAAAAAAAAAAATGTATCCTACAGTTTTTAAAGTCTAATATAATAATTCTAATATTTTTTTATATAATATAGCGGTATTTATAATGATTGATCCATTCACATATTTTTTTTATTTTTTATTATTGTGGCTTCTTAATCTTTAATCAAAATGACTCTTCCAGCAACATCTCTTCTTTTCCGTGATGACGTGTTTACTCCCCCACGAGGGCGGGACAACCTGTCACTCACACGACTGACCAATAGAAAACTATCCAATCAATTCCCCCATGGACAAAATCAAGTCCTGCCCTACATTTTTTCTTGTTTGAGAAACCGTTTTACACGAATATACATCACAATAGGAAAGACTAAAGCAACTTACATTCCATGCGGCTTTAAAGTGCCCCTATTATGCTATTTTAAAGGCTCCTAATGTTGTTTTGGAGTCTCCTACAACAGCTTTACATACATCAAATGTCAATAAACACTTTCATAATTGAAATTACATAACTGAACTTCAGCTCCGTCCGGAAACTTCCTTAAGCTCAGCGATTGTTCACACTGTAAAGACAGTAACGATGGCGTCGATTTTACCACTCACGAGCGCGAGTCCGATGATGAAACATTGGAAGAACTGTTATTCAACCCAAACCGCCATCGCAAGGATGACTCAAGCAGGACGTTTCTCAGAGATACTCTACTCAGTTTGATGTATACAGTTTTCAGTTGAAAACGGTGTTGTGTAAGCGGCCCCTAAGTTAATAACTAGGCCTAATGATTTTTACAATAGAAATTAATCAATCAAAAACCTAATTAAGCTGTACAATTACTTTTTTCTAGAGCTGCTGTACAACCAATACAGTCTTTGTTGCATTAATTTCCAATTATCACTAAAAAGCTGCTTTGAAACAATCTGTATTTTTAAAAGCGCTATATAAATGAAGGTGACTTGACTTGACATTATGAGATTTTGCAACTGTAATTCCTCACCCTCAAGCAAGGTGTATGACTTGATTCTTTCAGCCAAACACAGTCAGAGTTATATTAAAAAATATCCTGGCTCTTCCAAGCTTTATAATGGGAGTGAAAGGTAAAAAAATAAATAAAAAAAAACAGAAAAGCGCATTCATCCATCATAAAAGTAATCTAAATGCTCCAGGGGGTTAATAAAGGCCATCTGAAGCAAAGCGATGCGTTTTTGTAAGAAAAATATCCATATTTATAACTTTAGAAACTGTAATCACTGGCTTCTGGTAACAGCCAAGCGCAGACAATAAAGCAAAACAAAACACCGGTCACGAATTAGAGTTTGTTACTTCCTACGTCATACGCCGGAACTCAACTCTCTTGTGAATGCATGGATCGCATTACCGTAAGCTAGTGATTTACAGTTTATAAAGTTCAAATTATGGATATTTTTCTTACAAAAATGCTTCGCTTCAGAAGGCCTTTTTAACCCCCTGGAGACGTATGGACTACTTTTACGATGGATGGATGCACTATTTTGGGCTTAAAAAAAATGTTTACCCTTTCACTCCAATTATAAAGCTGGGAAGAGCCAGTATTTGTGTTTGGCTGAAGGAAGCAAGTCATACACCTAGGATTGCTTGAGGGTGAGTAAATTATGGGATCATTTTCATTTTTGGGTCAACCAACCCTTTAACAAGTGTATGTCCACAACAAACCAATATATTTCTACATATAATCATGTATACTTCTAATTTATTGTGGTGCACACATGTGGGAACATATCATTAACTGTATCAATAACAGCACATACTTTAGCCGAGCACTAATGTTAATGACTGATGTGTAACATTAAAGTTTGTAAAACAAATCTTGCTCTATCCTTTATCATTCCTCAAAGTAGTAAGAACAACAGACAATCTGCATTTATGGGCGCAATTTTAAGTTAAATTGGCCCACAGCTGATTAGCTGTTAGCCGGAGACCTACACAATATAAAACACAAATTGGGTGTAACGACACATGGATATAACGTCTAACGATACGATGCATCGATTCCACACGTAAAATATTGATATACAGCTTTATTTTGACACTCTCCACATTCTCACGTAACATCCTTCCACCAAAGCGCTCATTTTCGTTTACTCACCAACCATACTGTCTGCCGGTGTCTTTATAACGTTAATCTCCTCATTTGAAATTGGCGTCTATGTCAGCTGAGGAGATTAACGTTACAAAGATTAACCGAGTGTTGTATTATTTATCATAGCAATTATTTGGTTTTGTTTGACTCAGAAGGATGAAATGTGAATGTATCTGCTCTGCTAAAAAAAAAAAAAAAAAGAAACATATTACCATAACATATTAAAGCATAGGCCTACTTTCAATTAACTTTAATTTTTTAATTTACCTGTATTTTTTAAGTTATTATTATTATTAATCAAAACAACCCAGCTGCAGTTTGATTGATATTACTTGGAATGCACAATAATAATAAAAAAACATGATTTATGAAAATGAACAAGAACGGAGTACTTGCAAATGACCTCTTCTGTTGTAAATGTCCCAATTGGGAGAGGGTGTGCAATTTTCAAAGAGTTTAATTAAACGTTCATGTTATATATTTTGGTTGCATTTGTGAGTTAATAAAAACGTAACTGGTTGTGTGAACATAATATCTAAATATCGATGAATCGATCGATATAGCCCTGAATCGAATCGAATCGTAATCGTATCGCAGAATTTTTTGAGGTATCGGCAAATATCGTATCGCTGGCTGAGAGAATCGATATCGTATCGTATTGTGATGAACTGTCCGATTTACACCCCTAACACAAAACTACATATTTTGAACACCCGGTAGAAAATATATACATCAATAATTAATCATATTTACAGATTGTGATTCTGAGGGTTGGTCCAATTGGTGGCTACTGACCCATCTTTAATGGATAAGTGTTTTGTAAATCTCATTTAGACACCATGGAAATTTGAGAAGCAATTATCAAAAGATTATACTGCTGTTGTATCGCTGTGGTAATTTTAACCACTGACTCTTCACATCCTCATACTTTGGAAGTGTTTACAAAGATAGTTTACTTTTGCAGCGCAGAAAACAGTGTCCTCTCGACATGTACACAACACCAGGCACAGTGTTTGAGGGCAGGCCAGAGTAGATGTTGTTCACGGGCAGCCATAGCCGCGGGAACATATTTTATCAGGGGGGTGCTGGGGGCGGGGCTTAATGGGGCGGGGCTTGATATTGCAGGGTGGTGCTGGTAGAGCATTTTAAACAAAATCCTAAAATTAAACAGCCCAAACAAAAAGATGAACATGCAAATGAATGAGGACAGAGTTATGTGAGAACGCTCAGAACTCATGATCAATTTTAAAAACACAGCACAAAAATCTGCATCTTAACTTATGATAGACGCTCAGGAGTTGGTTCACACAGAATGCATAATTTTTCAAAGCGCAAATGTGTTACCGTGTTACGTATCATGGAAGCGAGACTGGAATTCTGGAAGTTGATTCTTTCTTTAGGGAGAGTAGAACTATATTTATTGTGCACGTTCGACTTTGCAGACCGTTTAGCATTGACATTCACAGACAGCTAAACACATTTTGCAGGCTTCAGCCTGTTCTGACACAAAGTGTTGATCAGTCTAATGTTTTTTTGTTTGTTTTTCATATCTGACCAAATTAAAATGACCCAGGCCAGAATAGACCTTCTAGATTTTCTGAATCATGTGATATATATATATATATATATATATATATATATATATATATATAAAATTGTATATAATATAATTTTTATATAATTTTATTTAAAATTTCACAGTATATATATAAAATATGAAAATGCACCTAAATGAACTGATAAGAATGTAAAATGTATACCTTGAAATGCAATGTAAGTCACTTTGGATAAAAGCGTCTGCCAAATGCATAAATGTAAATGTAAATGTTTTAAATATGCACCTAGCCTAACTGTTGGACACACAAAAACAAACAAAAAATAAATAAATGATATATATACACGTGTGTGTGTGTGTGTGTGTGTGTATACATAGGCCTATTTATCTTCTTTTTTTTTTTTTTTATATTTTAATGTCAATGATGACATCTTTGAAGAAAGAGCATGTTTACACAATGTGTGACATTATTTCAAGAAACACTTAAAACCTCTTGGTTACTGTCTGAAAGTGTGTTTCCGTTCTAACAGATTTTTACACGCATGCACTTATCTGCCTCATGCATCACACAGACAGAGACACTGAGACATGATGTTGCACATCGTAGGGTAAAGATGTGCTTGTACTATCCAAAAATCAGTTCGAGAGTCACTGTGTTCTATTTGTCCACATCATAATAGTGTTTCCAAAACACTAGACCTCTGTTTGAAATATCAATATTAAATTGATCAACAATAACACATGCATGCCTATATGTAACTATAACGTCAAAACAATTGAAGACATTTAATGCAAACAACACTAAAACATATTATAGGTCAATGACAAATAAGACCTTTTAAATCTAATCAACTATCAACATTTAACATCAGTATCAGTATCTCTCTCTCTCGTCTAAACTACTTAGAATTGTCCTAGAAACCACTAACACACCATGGAAATGGCCTAGCAATACCCTAGTAACCACACAGCTTTCAACATTCTAAAGTAACCATTTCATTCCAGTAAGATGTTTACTGTAATACTACGTAATAATACTATTACGACTGAGGTTAAAAATTCCCAGCCATTGCCCTAACCATCTGACCAGCGGATATGTGCTGCACAACACACACATCCCACCTCGTCTGCCGTGTTTGTGGATCAAAGCAGATTTAGATGAGATTGAATGAAAATGTGTTCTTTAATCAATCACTAATGCTCCTCATGCTCATCCACCTAAATCAACTTCCTGACGATTACAGGAATAAACTCACATCGGTCAATTAGTCTCACCCTTTTAGAAAAATTAAGAGAATTCAATTTCATAAATAATCATGTGCTCAAAATAAAACACAGTAGGCTATGTGTAGAGATTTGATAGGGACACTCTTTCAAATGATGTTGTGATGTGTGACCAGGCAAGATTCAGTAGGACTCTTGATGAAAGTGAGAGATCATCACACAGATAAAACGTTATTACCTTTTGATCGACTATGGAGCAGACCAAATCCTTGACAGAATTGATTGACAGATCGTGAGGCTCCAGGGTGACCATCTCCCTGGTGAGTCCGATCTGAAGGAGGAAGGACACTCCTCCGTGAAGGGAGCTGGTGGGGCTCGGGACACTGTGATTCCCATTGGAGAGGCGGGCGTAGAGTGGCACCGGAGGGCTGGGGGATGGAGAGGGGGTCGGGGGGGCAGTCTGATGCTGAGAGTGGACGAAGGGTTTAGGTAAGGTCAGAGGAGAGGTGCTACTACTGGCAGACATTAGTTACCTCCACAGGTTGAGAGTAAACTGTGTAAAACGGACAAGCTTGGAAACCGTGGCCGATATCCGATGAGGGAACAGGTTGTGTTTTCAATCAAACACAATGTTATTCTGTCCTAAGGCAGGTGAACAGAACTGGCACAGTCATGTGCAACCCGTGGTGTACGAGGCAGCAGAATTGGAGCTAGGAATGAGGTGCCTATTTTTCACTACGTCGCCCTCTCATATATGAATATAGCATATTCATGGCCGTCTGTGCATTATCCAGCACATGTTGACTTGACAGTGTCACTCCACGGCTGAGCGATCAGGATGCCAGCATGATGCTTGACAAAGTGCTTTCCGTTGTAATCCAGCTCCTCATATCTGTTCGAAACAAAAAAAAGGATTCATTTCAGTCTTTCTTCCACAAGTCCCTGACTGGGAGCTACAGAACTCATTCATTCAGCCATTATCTATAAGAATAGCAAGTTATTGAATATCCAAATCAGAGTGTAAATTCAAACTCCTTGTTTTCTGGAGGAGTTTTGCACATTTTTGTCTTTTGCTATGAAGAACTCCAGCTCACATCTGGAAACACATCTGGAGACCCTCCCACTCTAGATCGCATAACTGGCACAAGACCACAAATACCAGCAAAACAAGTTATACAATGTCTTTGTTCGAGCTTTATTACCATGCATCATTAACAACTGATTCTCAAGACGAAATAAACACACTGAACAGAGGAGGGAAAGAGAGGAACACATACCTTTAATGCTGGAAAGGCGTTTCCCTGACAAGTGAAGAGATTAAGCTTACTATCAATGGAAAACGAGGACTTGAGAGCTTCGGGGTTTCTTTTTTAAAGCTTCTGGTGTTTCATTTAGCCAGTTAACCATCGCTCGGTTACAGGCTCCGTTACATGAGCTCGATTTGAAAACTTTCTAACCTCTTCTCATGTCACGTTACACGCGTCTTAATATGCGCTCTCCATCTCCGCGGGCAAATAACGAACGCCGCACAGACCGAGAAAGTAAAGGCTGAAGGAAATGGCAGGTCTGTCGAGCTGAAGAAGTGAAGTTGAGCTTCAAAAGTGCAGAAATGTTTTTCTTTCTCTCACTGGCGTACGCGCATGTCTCTCACGCGCAGTTTCCGTTATGTGAGTATTCCGCGTGTGCGCGCCCTCTAGCGGCGTCATTCCACGGGCTCTATGACGCAATATAGCATTATAGAGTCCTGAATGATACATTGTAGCGGCCTTTATCTGCGATTGTCCACAAAGCTCAAGCTGTTCTTGTTCATCATAATTATAGCATTGATCACAAATATATTACTATTATGTAAACGGAAGGGTTTAGTAGTTCATTGAAATATAAAAATGAGGGAGGGAGGGAGGGAGGGAGGGAGGGGAGGGGGGATGTATTAAATTTCTAATAATTTCAATACACATTAACTAATGACCTGTATAGTCATATACCTGTATGACTGCACTGTATAATGTTTGTAATGACGTAATGATAGCTACAATTAAGTAGTCATTATAGCTAAAAGTTTACATACACTTAATATGTGACCTTGGACCACAAAACCAGTCACAACACAACTTGAGATTTATACATCATCTGAAAGCTGAACAAATAAGCTTTCCATTGATGTATGGTTTGTTAGGACAATATTTGGCCGAGATACAGCTATTTAAAAATCTGGAATCTGAGGGTGCAAAAAAATCGAAACATTGAGAAAATCGCCTTTAAAGTTTTCCATTTATGTTCACGATTGTGCTGCATCCACTCACAAAAATATTTTTTATATATATTTAAGGTAGGAAATTTACAAAATATCTTCATGGAATATGATCTTTACTTTATATCCTTAATGTATGTTAATATAACATTTTTAGTATATTCCGCAACTGCAAGGTGTATGTAAACTCCTTATCACAATTATATTATAAATGATCACTACAGGTGTACTGTATAAAATGTACCATGGGATAATGATAACTATAATGAATGTTTATTTGAGAACCATAATTAAAAATCAAAGGTGCAGAGTAAACTTACTAGAATCATTATAAATGGAGAAATCAGTCTGATTATATTACACACATTAAAAGATGCATTGAAACACAAAAATGCAGGGGAGTGATGAGGTGCCATAAAAAAATCTAACCAATTATAGCATAAATGAAATAAATAGACAAACTGAAAATCATTCGAACTTTATTGCTTTCGTTCATTAATGAGTCAGTATTGAGGGAACGAGTGGTCTATGTTCTTGGCCCAGGCCATCAATCCTCCACTGATGTCCTTCACAGTGATCTGCTCAGTTTCAAGGCCAGACATGTTCTCCAGGAGCTGAACTGCCTTCTGGGAGTCATTGCCAAGTTTGCACACCACAAACACTACAAGACAATAAAGGTAAACACACAGATAAAGTTAGTTGATTCACTCTATTCAAGCTCATTTACTCCAATCAAACAAATAATCTTCTTTTACCAATTATATATATATAGCACCAGTTCAGTTGTGATAGAAGATTATAATTTTCAACAAGTCTGCATTTATTTCATCACAAATAGACAAAAACAGTAATATTGTAAAATATTACAATTTAAAATAACTAAAATCATTTAAAATTAAATAATTTATATATTATTTGATATAGAAATCTTATGTAACTTTATAAATGTCTTTATTGCCATATTTATCAATTTAATGCATCCTTGCTCAATAAAAGTATAATTTTCTTTAATTATCAAACGTGTGTGTGTGTGTGCGCGCGTAAATAGATACATATAAATAATAAATACATGCATACATAAACTGGAATTTTTTTTGCTTATGCTCACAAAGGATGCATTTATGTGATGAAAAAATGTGTATGTAAACCCCTCATCACAATTATTTTATAAATGATCACAACAGAAGTACTATATACATTTTACCATGGGATAATAATAACTATAATGAATATTTATGAATATGTAAAAATATATTTTAAAATGTAATTGGCTGAACTGGTTCTGTTATCAATTTTTATTGATGTTTAATTACTAATAATGGTTATTATTAACAATGTTCAAAACTGGTTTTACTTCTTAATTATTTTCTGAAAAACGTGGCATTATTTGGAAAGAAAGTTAAAAAAATGTTTTATTTGAAATAGAAATATTTAGTAACATTATGACTATCTTTAATATCACTCATGATCAATTTATTGTGTACTTGCTGGATAAGTGTTATCTCTTTCTTCAATTCTATTCTTCTATTTCTTCTTATAACCTTTTCCTTGAGATGTTGGTGTGGAATATTCCAGTAACATAATTTTAGGCTGTTTCTTTTCTAAGGCAGTTAGCATCTATCTCAAGTGAAATGAAGGCTTATCGAATTAGTTTAAATAGATTCACATCTCATTAAAAAAATCTAAATCTAAAAAAATACTTGATTATTCACCACGAGGCCAGCTGTTTCTGATGACTTTCTTGAGAAAACCGATGGCATTTGGCATTCAAACGAGTGATTATTGTGGATAAAGATAGGATCATTATGTATGGCTCAACACCATCAATGTTCATTCCTGCGCAAAGTGACGTTTAGTGTTTCTGCACCACGTTTATTTGAGCAGAAAGAACTGAGGTGCAGGAGAAGGGAGTGTTAAACATTAATCACAAAAAACAGCATATAACAAAAAAAGATTCTTACCTGGGACTTGAGATTTGGTTTGTTGTTTGAGATTACTAATTGTATCTTTTAAAAGTGTGATGTGCTCAGCCTTTTTATCCTCTAAACTAGCAAGTGGAATGTATGTCATGCAAGGTAAGAAAATTAAACTGAAGGAATTAACTTGATTTTTACTAAATCTCACACTAAATATGAAGAATGAAGAAACGTCAGCAGCAGTGAGACGAGTGTTAGTGCCTCCAAACCAGAGCACGAGAAATGAACAAGTGTTTATTCTGACCTGTAACGCTGCCTGAATCATAATCATACACTGTTCGTTCGTTGGCCAGAGGAGAACTGAGCGACTGAGCCTGGTTTCTCCCAAGGTTTTTTCTCCATCCTGCCACCTGATGGAGTTCTGGTTCATTGCCACTGTCGCCTTTTTCGCCTTTGTTGCCATTGGCTTTCGGCTTGCTTAGTTGGGGTCATTAAATTTAACATTTAATTTAATATTCAACAATATTATTGATCTGCCTGCACTGACACCATTATATGAGAACTGAACTGAGCTGGATGATGACATCACTGTTTTCTCCAGAGCTGCTATATATATATATATATATAAATTAACTAAATTAATATATATTTTTTTACAACAAAATGAAACATCACTGAACTTACTTAAGCTGGACTATGACGCTATTTTCTTCTGGAAACAAACTTTGTTGCATTATTTTCCTGTTATCACTGTGAAGCTGCTTTGAAACAATCTGTATTGTAAAAAGCGCTATATAAATAAAAGTGACTCTAAATGTTCTATTTGGTCACCTGGGGCCTGATGTATAAACATTGCTAATCTAAATTAATCTAAATGTGTATATCAAATGGAAAACAGAGTTTAAAATCATTTAGTTTGCTTCATTACTTCGCTAAGGATACTGATTTTAAAAAGGTAGACTGAGACGGCGAACAGGAACATGGTTTGTGTAACACATTATTAGATGTTTGATTACATAGTCAAGCAAAACACTAATCATATTGTGTAATCACACGTTGTGAGCGATACAACTATGCAGCGTTTGCTTCAGTAAAGTGGATCCATCGAGTGGATCTCTGAGCTGGTGTGAGTGAGTGGAGGCGGGGCTAATTTGCATATTCATGGATCCACATATACTAAATGAAACAAGGGTATAGAGCTATTTTAAGGCATGAAAAAAACTTTTAAATATGTAATTTTGGTGATCAAAAATGAGTTTTACAATTATTGACAACTGTAGTGTAGCTAACGAGAGTAGATATTATGAAAAGCTTCTAAAAAACAAAAAGTTAATCCACTACAACATTAATCATAAAGGTAATTTAGGCAAATTTGAAACTCCATAGTGCACTGACTGACTCGTAGAGTAGAGACATGTAGAGTTTCTGTTGTATATTTTAATGAAGCAAATGTCCAATACTAAACTGTTAAAGAGAGATCATGGGAAAGGATACTGATTGAGGTTGACAGATGGCAAATGTCCACCTCTACTTTGGGTCGAACGTCAAGGAGGAGATGAGGGGTTGAGCTGTCCAAAATGGCTCTATACTCCTGCAATGAAAGACAAATATTATATATGTGCAATATTTGAGGAAGGAAGCTGCACAGAAATGCAAGCTGACAGATCAGATCTGCTTTATATAATGACCAGCTGCACACTTCCACAATGCTCAGTAATGAACTGGCTAACATAGAGCGGTTCTGCTAAAGATATAATCTAAACTACCAAGTGGAAATTTAAACACCCCTTATTACATTCCTCTGCATGCCCAGAATTATGACAAATCACTGTACTACCTGCACAGAGACTCTCTGTTCTTTGGTTAGAAGATTCAGTCTCCGACACTGTGAATGAAATAAAACAGAAAGAACGGGAGAATAAATCAGCACTGGTTTTCATCACACAACCTTTAAACCAAAACCACCACAAATAAATGCTGATGTAGGCCATGTCTGATCAGGTGACCTAAAACCTTTTTGGTTTTGGAGTTGATTTTTGACTGAATGTATTTGCCATGGCTGAAAGGAGTTTTCTTTCCCTAAGTTTAATAATACAGTTACACTGAATGTGTATGAATTGAATAACTGCATGCTTTTCAAAGCTGGTCTCTGCAAAACACACTCTACATAATAAGTGTGTGACAGTGACGCCTTGTGGACGTTTAACCACAGCTGATTAGTTTGCATCATTGACACACACACACACACAAGGGTGACTATAGGAAGGAAAGTGTGAGATTTCCTCATGCTCAGACCTTATCCGTAGCAGCAGAGCCACAGAACTGCTCATAGTCCTGGAGCTCAGTGAGCGTGGGCTTCTCTCCACACACCACACACTCGATCTGCCTGGCCCGCAGACGTATGGACCGGAAACGCCCCTCCTGGCCATCAAACATCAGCAGCTGCTGCTCAAATGAGGCTGAACAGACCAGTTAAGGAGTTCCTTCATTACGTTCTGCCTACAGTATGGTAATAAGTGAGCTTAAAGCATAATTGTTTCAGTTTAGGATGTCATTAAGGGTAGAAAGGATACATCCTTGACCGGACGCAATTTTCAGAACTTCTAATGCTTGAAGGCAACCCATTATACCAGGCACTGCAAGTATCAAAGCAAGTCACTTCACAGTCATATCCACAATGCAGAACACTGCAACATGAACTTATAATTATGGGATTATGGGATCGTTGCAGAAGAAGAATTCATATTCACTTTTTTTAAAGTCAGAAATAACTTAAAAAATAGTTTTTTGAGGTAAGATCTGCAGTAAAAAAGAAACAGTATTGTTGTTTTAGACAAGCAAAGAACTTAGGATTCAGTTTTAAGTAAATGAGAGAGATGGTCTTTGTCAAGACACTCATGTTCAAAACATGTTCATATTTCTTTAGTGTGTAATGTTGCTGTTTGAGGATGAAAAAGCTCTGAAAGTTACAAAGCACAAAGTTATTAAGAGTTATTCTCTATATCAGTGTCACTGAAGTCTCGAGTTTTCTTCCAGGAACGTAAATGTCACATCATTTAAATGATTCCTGCACAAGGCATATACAAAAAAGGGCCGGGGCCTGGTTGAGTTGCGTTAGTAGTGTGTTGAATCTCATTAGTATTGTGTTTCCGAAATACACTCGAACCGGTTGACCAATCACAACACACTGGTCCAGCCGACCAATCAGATCACAGAAGGAGGGGCTTCATAGAGACATGCAGGAAACTAAAAGTGTTACTGACAGACTGGGAAGAGAGAAGATGCAATAATGTAAAATATGTGAAAATTAAGACATTTTTTCACGCATGAAAACCTATTCTAGTAGAGCCCAAAAACAAAATCAAGTCTTTGTAAAAAGGGCATAGGTCCTCTTTAAATTGAACAAACCACTACAAAAGACTGAAACTATCTACAAAACGAAGTTTGAATGGACATTGTACAATAAGCAAGTAGTTCTGGCTGAAAGAAATATAGAACATTGTGGATAAGAATGATGAGAAGAAGATGATGATGAAGAGGAAGAAGCTATGGAGTATAATCAGGTCAAGTAGAGTCAGACTGACCCACTCCCAGAACGCCTCCATCAGAGCAGTTGGTGACAGTCTCAGGAGGAGGTGGAGAGGGGAACAAACACCGGTAACACGGCCCTCCTCTGTAGTTGTACACCGTGAGCTACAAGAGAAAACACTGAAATAATCAAAATCTCCCAATTAACTCAAAAGACACACTACATCAAACTGCATATATACTCTCGGTCAAAAGTTTGGGGTGAGTACGATTTTTTTCATTTTTTGAAAGAAATTCATACTTTTATTCAGAAAGGCTGCATTAAATTTATCAAAAGTGACAGTGTTATTCAAAACAATTCACAATAAAATTAGGTCTTCTAAATAACAATAAAAAAGCTGCCCCTTTATTCTTGTGAAAAGTCAGTGGATGAACAAATGCGGATCTTTTTTATTGAACCGGGTCTCAGTCAGACGGGAACAATCCAAATCCAACCCTGTGCATTATGGTTGTTACTGTTAATACCAAAAGGTATTATAAATGCACCATAAACTATATAGTTTTCATGCACTATATTCCTGGTTTTCTGAAGATAAACAGCAACTTAATTTTAGGAACAGACAGTATATTAGGATGTTAAACTTAAGTTAAAATGGAAACTCTTCCCTTCACTGCGGCAGAATGCCACATTCAGCTGAGACAGCAAAACTCTGAAAGATGTTACAAAGTTCCCATTATTATCTATAATCTGAACATAAAGGTCTGTGATATGTTGAAAAGAACTGTATTTTTCTGGAGTTTGCTGGCGATTCTGAATGGCGTTATACTCACTATTGGGTGTCTGTAAGATGAGCGTGCTGGAGAATTAATGAATCTCATGATCGAATGACTCAAAAACGTAAGGTTACTTTAAAGCGCATCATCATGCACATCATTATGCGCCGATAGGTGCTTTTGTGTTGCGCTGCTCTGAAAACTTTCACACCATTTTTTGTAATCAAGAGATAATTAATGTTCAACCTATACATTTTTCTATCGTATCTATCATGTCTGTTTGACCTATTTAAAATCTGCACCATACATTACAAAGAAATGCTGTTTATAGTGTGTATATTCATGTAGTAATAACTATCATAAATGTATTGTTCATAAGATTGCTGATTTTTTTTTTTTTTAAATAAGAGGTCTACACTCACATTCACTTGTTGTTTTTATTATTTATTAATATTGTTGATGGATATGATTTTCAAAATATGATTATTCATATTTTAATATATTTGAGAAATATTTTAAAATAAGCAAATCAAATACAGCTTTAGGGTTTATTACAACTGTGCTAAACACAACATTAGTATAGAAACCTGTTTCCACCTCAGAGTAAAAATGGTAATTTGTGGCTCATCAAGGCTGAATTTATTTGATCAAAAATACAGAAAAAATTAAATAAAAATTGAATATTGTGAAATATTGTTAAAATTTAAAATAATGTTTATTTTTTTTATTTTTTTTAATATACTTTTAAATATAATTTATTTATGTGATGTAAAGCTGAATTTTCATCAGCCTTTACTCCAGTCTTACAAATAAAGATATTTTAAAGAACGTTGATGTCAAAAAAGCATTGCATCCTGTATAGATGACTGTCCCTTTAAAAGAATGTGTAAAAGAATCCAAATACTTGCGACCACTGTCATTCAATCAACATTCAGATATCAATGTACAGCTCACTGTCTGCAGGTTTGATTGAGATATTGAATAAATGAGCTCACCTGTCCTTCCATTCGTAGAGCACTCGCTGACACTAAAGGCTTGCCGGCCAGAACACAGGCATCGTTCACTAGGTACCGTGTAGGAACGTTGTCTGAACAGTCTGCCACAATGTCATACATGAAGATGCAAAGTCAAGGAGACAAATATTAAATGGGTTTCGCACTGTACAGAACTGTGGAAAAGCTCAAGATTAACTTCTCAATAGCATTTCATGAGTGGATATTGCTGAATGAGTTGAATGGCGTTCTCTCTGGAGAGCTGGAGGTGATAGGGAACACACTGAACTGTGGAGTTCAACCTGGAAGAGATCACAAGCAGTCAACTCTCCGTCGTTCAGTCGTTCACCTGTGCTGGTTTTCGTGAGGTAGGATGGTACCTGCTGATGGCCTGGGCGGCAGACAGGGCTTTAGGCTGACCTTGAGTCACTTCTGAATGAAGCACCTGTCGGTGCAAGTTACTCAGTTCCACCACATCATAGTCCAACAGACCCAAACGTCCTGAAAACACAAAGTACATTAACAACTGCCGACTAGTGCCATAGTACAATTACATCTGTGTCTTCATGCAAGCGTTTGCTTTGGGACACAATCTAAAATGAGATATGAAGGTTTTCACGGGACCCATTATGAACAGCGGATTCATCTCTTCTACTTTAGTATTTAGACTGGTAACTATGGTAACTTCTGTTTTGTGTGCATTTCTCTTAAATTAAAAAGTTAATTTAAAAAAAAAGACTCTCTCTAACTATTACAGCTGAATATGTTTGTTATACACTACCGTCCAAAAGTTCCCGGTCAGTAAGATTTTTTTAATGCTTTTGAAAGAAGTCTCTTCTGCTCAGCAAGGCTGCATTTATTTGATCTAAAAACAGTAATATTGTCAAATATTATTATAATTTAAAGGTGCTGTATGTAGTTTTCATCGACCTCTAGCGGTGATGTTTCAGATTGCAACCAAAAAGTTTACAAGCGCATGCTCTTGCGCGTGCTCGAATTTATGAGCGAGCACTGTGGGTGCCGAGACGCAACACACCGGAGAAAGCATCACACAATGCTGGAAACTAAGGTAAACTCCCACTGCAACGTTACAATTTTATCAGCTTGACGTTGAACTAATGCTCCACCACTTCACATTTTCTTCAGGAAATGTACATTCTAGGTTTGTAGATAAGGTTTCTCCATTATTCAAATGCCCTGCCGATGTTGAGCCGTGTTTTTTCACCCGAAGTTCATCCGATTCACGTCTGGCCATAGGAGCTTCAGCAGAACTTTTTTTTTATTTTTTTTTTATCAATATGTGGAGTTTGTGTTGGAGTCTGTGTTGTGCTGGGAGCAGGTCGTTTCTTAGTGTTATCAGACATGTCATAAGTTGCATAAGTCATAAGTCCATGTCATAAGTTGCAGTGTCGTCGCTGTTGAGTGCAAAGTCAGTAGGCTAGATGAGGCGAGAGGCTCGGGAGCGCGCGTGCAGGTCACGTCACTGGTTTTCGCGGTAAATCCGACCCGGCACCTTCACATAAAAATAAGAATACTTGCTTTCCGAGGTAATAGCAAAACCCGCCAAGTGGATCATTTTAATGTGAGATTACAACCCCTTCACACACAGGCAATAAAAAAAGGATTCATTTTAGTAGAAAAGTTACATACAGCACCTTTAATAATGCTTATTATTATTTTTGTGGTATCATTATTTTCAGGATTCTTTGATGAATAGAAAGTTCAAAAGAACAGTGTTTATTTGAAATAGAAATCTTTTGTAACAATGTAAAAGTTTGCATGTTTTTGATCCATTTAATGCATCATAGGGTATTATTGTTATTTTTACTATATTATTTGTATTATTAATTACTTGGTAGTGTATATATAATTTAAACTATACAAACTATAAAGTTTAATTTGTTAACATTGGTTTATTTAGTTAACATGAATTAATAATATTACAACAGCACTTATTAGTCTTACTCAATGGTAATTACAACATTTGTATGTTATTCTAATGCATTTTTAAAATCAAAAGTTGTGTTTGTTAATTTGTTAAAGTCCCCCTGCGGTGAAAATCAAGTTTTTAATGTTGTTTATATGTCTATGTGGTGTTTTTAATATGCTTTAAGACAAACCATGTGCAAACTCATAAATCAACACCATTGCTGAGTATTTTCTCCTTAAAACTGCAGTGAACCAAAGACTCAAAAAGTCTCAAAAGCAGGGTTTGAAATCACTTTCTGATGTCACAAACTACCTTGTATGATTCAACCACATGAGCATCTACACTACCAATGCAATAACTCTGGAAGTGGTCGAATGTGGACAAGCTCAAAATGTTTTAGGCCCTGTTTACACCTGGTTTTAAGATGCGTTTTGGTCGATCACAAGACACATACCCCTTTAAACCTGGTGTTTTAATCCATCCCGGAGAAGGCGTTTTTTTGTGGCTGTTCAAACGCATTTAGCATTTTCGACTACCTCTGGAAGTGGTCAATTTAAACCCCGTTTACATCTGCATTTAGCGTCGTCCACTTGTGATCGGATTGACGAAAACGCTTTAAAGGACGAAAAAGGGATAGTTCACCCAAAAATGAAAATTAGCCACCCTCAAGTCATCCTAGCACTAGGTGTATATGACATTCTTCTTTCAGACAAATACAATCAGAGTTATGTAAAAAAAATGTCCTGACTCGTCCAAGCTTTATAATGGCAGTGAATGGCCGTATATTTTAAGTCCATCAAAGTGAATCCATCCATCAAAAAAGTACTCAACGTGGCTCTGGTGGGTTAATAAAGGCCTTCTGAAGTGAAGCGATTTGTTAGTGTAAGAAAAATATCCATATTTAAAACATTATCGACTAAAATAACTAGCTTCTGGTAGACGGCAGTACGCATCGATTTACGGTGAAAGAGTAACACTTGAACTTGACGCACAACGTAATGACAACCGCGGAAGCACAGAGGATAGAGCAAAACAAAACACCAGTCACGAATTAGAAGTCTAAAACGTCATTTTTTAAAGAAAAAATGGAGCCGTGTTGAGCACTTTTATGGACTTCAAAACAGAAACAGCCATTCACTGCCATTATATAGCTTGGAAGGGCCAGGACATTATTTATATAACTCCAATTGTGTTTGTCTAAAAGAAGAATGTCATATACACCTAGGATGACTTGAGGGTGAGTAAATCATGGGGTAAATTTCATTTTTGGGTGAACAATCCCTTTAATATCGGGTGTCAACAGGACCTTACTTGTACAAATACAGATACAAACAAACTCCTATACTTATACAGCATTATGAACATAGTAAACACACATGGCCACTTTACCTATTCCAGCTGCAGCCAGATACTGCGCAAGAGGACATCCTAAACCTCCACATCCCACAACCAGAACAGATACATTACTTATGGCAACCTGGCCTGTGGAGAAAAGAAGATTGTTTATGAAAAGAAAAGAAAAGAAAAGAAAAGAAAAGAAAAGAAAAGAAAAGAAAAGAAAAGGGTTATATTATAAAGGTTAAAGTCAAAATATTGTTTAACCTTTAACACCAAGTTCTGGTAGGATAAGCTGCCTGCTGTATCTCATGATGTCATCATTGCTCAGCATTACATTTGATTTCAGTGGTGAAAGATTGGTAACCTTCTCCTGTAACTCTGTTAATATTGAGTTTCCCTAAAAAAAAGGGGCGAGACGACCTTTCAGTTTTCAGACAAGAAAATGCTCAGCTCTGAGAAGGCTTCTTATATATTTCACCATAATTATCTGTCATATGACAAGGGTGCCTTTCAAAAGATTATTCTGTCCAACAATTAATTAATGATTTGAGCTGTTCTATCAATCCATGCCTTTAAATCTTTATCTTCAGAAAGATAATTGTAATAGAGTTTAAGTGTCTGACCTAACCTAAACCTTAAAATACATTTGTGATACTGTTTTCACTCCATACAACAACACATATACATTGGCATTAAATATTCTTTGTTAAAATCATTACATACGATACGCATAACGGTACAGAATCAAACAAAGGCTTTGTTATCTGAATATCTGCAGAGTTAACAGAATAACTATTGCAGACCTTTTCCATTTGATGAAGTTTCTTCTTCAAAGCTGCAATCTCTCTCTCTCTTTCCAAGAGCTGTGTCTTCAAACTTAAAATTGTATCATCCATCACGAACAATCACCTCGATATCAAATTGTTATTAAGAAGCAGTTATTATGACGAGCAATTATGTGTATATAGAAATCACACTGCACAGGACTTCCGGGTTTCCGCGCGTGTGCGACCACGTGTAGCGCACGTAACACGTGATTACAACAGATTAATAATACGCGCTCCCCAGAGATTAATGTAGATATAACCAACTCAATGTTATTACATTTATTTTGAAAAGACTACTTGAGTATTAGAGGGATAGAACAATCTGAAACATTAAGTAACACGAGGGTGCAGCTGAACAAAAGTTACTGAGATAACAATAGCTCTTATAGCTGTATTTAGCTGTAATCCCCTGCTAAATGGACATGTCACCAGATCACTGCCATTATTTTTAACATCACTAATATGCAGTTTAGAGTTTTCGTAAATAGTATTGTTTGTAATTTAATATGTATGGTACTAAAATAAAGAACAGTTAAGCTTTGAATTATTTTACTCTGCTTTATTGTGGCGTAGAAATGCGCCAATTTATAATATTATCTTTATAATTCTTAATTTTTTTTTATTTTATAATGTTGTTTTTTATCTTTAAATATTGTTGGTAACCAGACGGCTGGCTAAAGACAGATACCTGATTCCATAGTAGGAAAAAATACTATGGAAATACTATGGAAGTCAATGGGTGCCGTTACTGTCTGGTTACCAACATTCTTTAAAATATATCCTGTGTTCAACAGAAGAAAGAAACTCATAGATGTTTGGAACAACTTGAGGGTGAGTAAGTGATGACAATATTTTCATTTTTGAGTGAACTATCCATTAAATGGAACCTGTAATATACAGAACCCATTAGCTGTAGGGGTAAAATCTTTGCGTGGCAGGGGGAGCTGCCACTCGACCAGTCACGGATATATGCGCCTGCCACTGCTTTATATGCGCCGGCCACTCGACCAGTCACGGATGTACGCGCCTGCCACTGCATATATGCGCCTGCCACTGCTTTATATGCGCCGGCCACTCGACCAGTCACGGATATACGCGCCTGCCACTGCTTTATATGCGCCGGCCACTCGACCAGTCACGGATATATGCGCCGGCCACTCGAACTTACACAATATGTAAGGTTTAAAAAAACAATCAAATGCAGCGCGTGTCTCGTGGATCGCGCCGGCCAGACCAGCCACACAATCTCTCACTGTTTACATCTATCAGATACACAAAAGCACACATACAGTGCAATACATATCTTATTTACCTATTTCTCATCTTATCTGTTTTTTTATTTGCTCTTTTTACTCGTATGGGAGCGCGCTCGTGGCGAAGCGTCGCACCAGCCACACGATCTCTCGCTGTTTACGGCCACTACCAGCCACACGATCTCTCACTGTTTACATCTTTCAGACACTCCTAATGATACAACACGAGAGCACAAAGACAGCGCAATACATATCTTATTTACCTATTTCTCATCTTATCTGTTTTTTTTTTTATTTGCTCTTTTTACCCGTAAGGGAGCGCGCTCGTGGCTATAAGCGAAGCGATCGCACCAGCCACACGATCTCTCGCTGTTTACGGCCACTACCAGCCACACGATCTCTCACTGTGTTTACATCTTTCAGACACCCCTAATGATACACAAAAGCACACATACAGTGCAATACATATCTTATTTACCTATTTCTCATCTTATCTGTTTTTTTATTTGCTCTTTTTACCCGTATGGGAGCGCGCTCGTGGCTAAGCGCACCAGCCACACGATCTCTCGCTGTTTACGTCCACTACCACCAGATGGGTACATACGCGTAGGCTACCCACCAGATTTCGTCATGAGTCATTTTGTACCCACCACTTTTTTCACCGTTTTCAGTGGTTATGTGGAGCAATATGAGAGAGAAATTTGGTAATCATTGTCTGACCCAACAAAAAAACACTATAATATTCATTTTATTTTATTTTCCATGTTCGCATTTATGAGGGAAAAAACAACGTGTCAGTTTATGGTTACTGACGTGCAGCGCTCTGAAAGCGGCACTAAAAGACTGCTTTAAAACTTTCACAGAGACCTCAAACCAGGGGCGGTTCTAGAGGCGGGGCCACAGGGGCCCTGGCCCCTGCTGAAATCTGATTGGCCCCTGATTGGCCCCCGTTCCTAGCGGTGGGGGAAAAAATCGATTCTTAGATGCATCGCGATGCGGACGTGGACGATTCTGAATCGATTCACAAATGTAAAAAATCGATTTTCTAAAAAAAAAATATATATATATATTTTCCTAATAACGTAATATTGACGGAACGCAAAAGGCGGAACTCTAAAGCGGACGTGTAGTGCGCGGACAGTCTGTGGCGTGCACATAACAGAGACGCGCACATAACAGACGCATGATGGCTGAGCGCCAAATTCGAACGGCACCCTCTTCGTTAAAAGCTAACGTATGGAAAATTGGCAATTTCATTGTTACCTATTTAGTATTTTTTGTATGAGAGCTGCTTTCTGTATTGTTTAGTTTTCACATCAATATGCTGTAAACCGATCTGTTATACGTTATACTGCTCTGCAATATGTGCAATGCCAGTCACAAAAAGTTACATTTTGACTGTGCTCTCTGCAGATGTTCATTCACTTTTTTTGTATAAGCTGTTTTTGATTGTGGTATACAGCAAACATTTCAAGTCATAACTCTTTATTATTTAGTTGTGAATAAGAGCGGCTTTGTATGTTACTAATTATTCAGAATATGCATCCACAAGCATTATGTTTGTATGAGAGCTGCTGGTACATCATTCTATATTTTTTAACGAAAACTGTTTGTGGATTTGCTACAGCAAAATGTTGTTTTTTTGTCTGAAGGATTCTATTGCTCATTGGAAATAACAAGAGGATGTTGGTTAGAAGTCTATTATTAAATGCTAGAGATTCAGAATATGCTGAATTTTGTATTAATTTATTACAAGTATGCTGCCAGTACAGGCACACATTTATTTTCCTGTTGGTTCTTTGCAATGTTGGGACAAATGCTGGCAAATGTAACCTTACAGTTGACTTGCCAAATCACTTCCATTTGTTTTAATAATAAAATGAATATAGGAAGTATTGGAAGTAAGTTCGTTATAGGTCATCATAAATACTTTGCTTTAAAAGTACCAAGTAGTAAAAAAAAAAAAAAAGAAATCGTTAATAATCGATAATCGTTACCCTCTGAATCGTAATCGAATCGAATCATGAGGTGCCTAGAGATTCCCACCCATCAATCGTCGACGAGAAGAGCAACCGCAGAATTCTTCACAACGATCACAGATGCAATTCCACCCCCAAACAATTAACAATAATTTACTGTTTATAAGCGACGACATGATTATGAAACTTAAAAGGTGGAATTCAGAAAGAAGTGCATTATTGTGTCCTTTATGCACAGTATAAATAAATGAAAAAAAATCATTAAGAACTTTACTGGCTCATAATTTTTTATTAGAGCGTTTGAAAAAGGAATGACTGCTGAAATGTATTTGCACCGTACTGAATAAATTATTTTGTGTGCTTGAATGTACCCTGTATTTGGCCCCTGAATGTAACATGTGGCCCCTTAATGGCCCCTGTTACAGAAAAATCCTAGAACCGCCACTGCCTCAAACAGAACAGCTGCCTTTCTTTAAAGTGAATTTCGTTTTGTATTAATTATATCTTAATTTTAATCAATGTTTCATGAACCAATTGCCTGGATTTAATATAGCTATAAAAAGTAGGCTAAATATAGCAGAATCATACGGTGACGCATTGCTGCCACATACATATTATTTTTTCACCTCAATTATGTCTAATAACGAGATCTTATGTCGTTTTAAAATAACGATGCATTTTAATTGTTTATTAATGAACTAGTCTTTTCTAAATCAGTGTAGGCTGCCTGCATACATATCTCCACATCTCTGCTGTAATGTAGCCTAGATGCGCCTTTCATACGGACAGGATTACATAATCAGATGGTAGCTACCGTATTTGCTTTCGATTGGATTTTTTTCTTTGGTGGACATTTTTTTTCAGTAACTTTATAGTTATATTTCTCATGTCTGTGAGGCTTGTCTATACACTGTTTGTCAGTTCATTTTTGAGGCGCGCTCCAATTCGGAGCAGTTCGTTTTTTTTTATTTTACAGAAGGCACACCGTTTTCTTGTTGTTGTGAGTTTACACAAATACAAGTAGTTGCGACTGATGTATTATTATATTCTGTATGATCAGAAATGGAGTATTTTAAGTTGTTTCCACTGTTGATAGGAAAATGCGAGTGATGGCACCGGCGCCTCTATCCATGTCATAGTGCGCGCTCCACACTCCGCACAAACACTTGGATATGCGCTTCATAATAGCAAACATTTATCTAGGTTAACGTTAGAGCGAGCGGCCATGCCAGACGGATAATCCTCTTCATGTTTAACTAATCAAATTCTGTTGCATTTTATTGCGGCAGTTTGAAAAGGGCGGCTGAAACACTTAGCCTATACAGATAAACGCCAAACGCTGGTGTTTTTCTTTAAACAAATTTGTTTAGGCTTTAAAATAAATATTGTTTATGGGCTAATTAATGCCACAATAATTTATTTATTTTATTTGTTTCTTTGAATACCATTGAATATTTTCATTGAATGCATTGAATATTTGCTATGCACCGCTATGCCATCCTCCCATAGAAAGACACGTTAAGAGCCACCTATTTTCTTTATAATAAAGGGTTTCTATGAAAGGAAAACGCTTAATGTATAATTAAATGCATTGCGTTCATATTCTTTATCACTGAAGCTTTTTCTTTATTATAAGGGTGTATTATTCCATTAAAAAAGGACTGTTTATAAGGTGACAATCCGTTATACATCTTGAATATTTTTGTATTGTATTGTATCTTCTGTTATAAACACGAAGATTGACATTTCGTTAAACAAAATAAGAACACAAGGTGTAAAAAAAATAAACAAATTAGGCTATGTTCTGTTAGATGTTCTGTATATCTCTAGTTAATGAAGATATAGCCTATTAACAATCATTCATAATCATTACTTTTACGAAGTGGACGAGCGGAGCGGAATACAGAAATGCGCTCTCCACTCAGGAGCTCTGATCGGAACAAACCCGAACCTCACTGTCTGCTGAACTTGCACAGAAACATCAAAATATAACCAGCTTTTTTAAATGGTTTTTAAAACTAAACACTATTTTAGCACAAATTATGAGCTTATTGGCGATTTTTTATAGCTAATTATTGACAAAATTAGAATATAGTAAAAGTTTTTTTTTTTTTGAAACTTTTGGGTGGGCTTGTTAAATGAGGCCGTGCCTGAGCTACAGGACATCGTCTTCCAAAACATAACCTGCGCGAAAGAGAGAAAAAAAATGAATGCGTCATTGTACCCAGCACTTCTGAAAATGCACTTCCGAATGCGTCTCTGTCCCCAGCACATTTCAAACCAAACTGACGCCCATGACTGTATGTGTGCTTTTGTGTATCATTAGGAGTGTCTGAAAGATGTAAACAGTGAGAGATCGTGTGGCTGGTAGTGGCCGCAAACATGCAGCGAGAGATCGTGTGGCTGGTGCGACGCTTCGCTTAGCCACGAGCGCGCTCCCATATGGGTAAAAAGAGCAAATAAAAAAACAGATAAGATGAGAAATGGACAAATAAGATATGTATTGCACTGTATGTGTGCTTTTGTGTATAATTAGAAGTGTCTGATAGATGTAAACAACAGTGAGAGATTGTGTGACTGGTATGGCTGGCGCAAAGCTAATAGAGCAACGAGCGCGCACTCCCATATACGGGTAAAAAGAGCGAATAAAAAATAAGATTTAGTTGAGAAATAGGTAAATAAGATATGTATTGCACTGTCTTTGTGCTCTCGTGTATCATTAGGAGTGTCTGAAAGATGTAAACAGTGAGAGATCGCGTGGCTGGTAGTGGCCGTAAACAGCGAGAGATCGTGTGGCTGGTGCGACGCTTCGCTTAGCCACGAGCGCGCTCCCTTACGGGGAAAAAGAGCAAATAAAAAAACAAATAAGATGAGAAATAGGTAAATAAGATATGTATTGCACTGTATGTGTGCTTTTGTGTATCATTAGGGGTGTCTGATAGATGTAAACAGTGAGAGATTGTGTGGCTGGTGTGGCTGGTATGGCCGGCGCGACGCTAACAGAGCCACGACCGCGCACTCCCATATACGGGTAAAAAGAGCGAATAAAAAATAAGATTTAGTTGAGAAATAGGTAAATAAGATATGTATTGCACTGTCTTTGTGCTCTCGTGTATCATTAGGAGTGCCTGAAAGATGTTAAACAGTGAGAGATCGCGTGGCTGGTAGTGGCCGTAAACAGCGAGAGATAGTGTGGCTGGTGCGACGCTTCGTTGAATCGCTTAGCCACGAGCGCGCTCCCATACGGGAAAAAGTAAAAAAAAAAAAAAAAAAACGGATAAGATGAGAAATAGGTAAATAAGATATGTATTGCACTGTATGTGTGCTTTTGTGTATCATTAGGAGTGTCTGATAGATGTAAACAGTGAGAGATTGTGTGGCTGGTCTGGCCGGCGCGATCCACGAGACGCGCGCTGCATTTGATTGTTTTTTTAAACCTTACATATTGTGTAAGTTCGAGTGGCCGGCGCATATATCCGTGACTGGTCGAGTGGCCGGCGCATATAAAGCAGTGGCAGGCGCATATATCCGTGACTGGTCGAGTGGCCGGCGCATATAAAGCAGTGGCAGGCGCATATATCTGTGACTGGTCGAGTGGCAGGCGCATATATCCGTGACTGGTCGAGTGGCAGCTCCCCCTGCCACGCAAAGATTTTACCCCCTCTCCCCATTAGTACAAAGAAAACAAATCAATATTATATAAATTATTTCTTTATTTAAGAACAGGGAAAGAAGGCGAAGTAACAAAACAAAACTCCAGCGCTCGACAACAGCTGGCTCTTTGTGCCGAATCGAAGTGGTAACTCATGAATATTAATAAAGCCTCGCTGACGTTGGTTGGTTGCCTTTGGTTAATATTCATGAGCTAAGCCTTCAACACGCCAGCAATGTCTGTCTTTCAGCCAATCAGTTTGCCGAGCGTCACGGAACGTTATTAATATTCATAAGCAAGTCGTTCGCCATAGTAGGGTTTGTAAAGTGTTCTCTCACATGATCGGAGTTGTGTGGAGTGTGTATGTGAGTGTGTGAGAGAGCGTCGTGAGGACAGAACTGAGGAGATGAGATGGCCGAACGACGCTGGACCGCGAGACTGTTGGCTTTCATTGGCATCATAGCGACTCTGACGAGCTGCGACACCGTTCCCTGGCAGGAGGAGAAGGTAGCAATCTTTACACAACTGCAATCTTTACTTGGTTCCTTTTAAGAGAATTGACATAGAATAGATATCTAAGCAATGTTGAGTTAGAATTTTTCATGAATTCTATGTATTTTTCTCATGAAGGGAGGGTGTTTTCCTTTGGGAATATCTGTCTGTTTTTAATGCATACCAAAAAGAAAAACTGTTTTATTCATGCATTCGTTTTTTGTTGTTGCATGTCTTCTTTTTAATTTCAAATATCCAATAGAATCGTGAGAGTGATCACTTAAACTGACTGAGGAAAGTAAGGTTAATTTGCTTCATGTCTTTACAAGGTCTGGTCACTTGCATCTTTAGACTTCAGTTCATGTTGCTCAGTCTGTCTCCCATTGTCTAGTTGCTATGGGAGCAAGATCCCCATCATTGATCCATCAGCAGGATATCTAAATATAGACTTTCAAACTCTTTTGAATTAATTCTGATCAGTATTTGGGGTAAAATTCAGTCAAATTTCTTTGAATGATGCTTTTGTTGCAATATTGCTTTTGAGCATGTGATCAGGTCATTGAAAAGGGCAAAAAAAAATACTTTTTTGTATAAAACATATCTGATCTGCCAGATGTCTTTTACTTCTGTGTTGTTCATAACAAGCTACTTTCATTAAGAGGCTCAAATAAAACATGCAGAATCAATAATCGCAGCACAAGATTAATTGGACTTTGAGACCAAACAAAACGAAATGTCGTCAGAAGATCGATTACATGTTTAAAGCAGAAGTAGTTTAATTGGGTGTTTCTATCCATCTTAACATTATTATTCAAGAAAGATCATATGATCAGAAGCCTTTCAGACTCTGTGAATGTCCTCCAGCTGTGTCGACTCATTTCAGAACCCTTCTGTTGCCATGTATAGTGTAGTTTGAACACATAATTATCCTCTAGACATATGCAGTGTATAATTTATCCTACAAACAAGACTGTACTAGTTTGGTTGCAACATTACCATTAAGCAAGAGTATTATCATCATGTTTTTTTTGTTGTTTTTTCTGACTGTAATGGGAGTCACTGAATTAGGTTGTATTGTAAGGTGTGTTTTTTTTTTTTTTTTTTTTGTGTGTGTGTTTTTTTCAGCTTTGTAGATTGAGAAAGAGTAGACTTTTTAATATATGATTCATTATCAATAAAGAACATTCTAGATTAATTTCATGGAAGATGTCTCAACCACCTTAAAGGGTGCAGCCCAACAAATCATCTTTTACTCACCCTCATGTCATACCAGATGTATATGACTTTCTTTCTTAAGGTGAACACAAATAAAGATTTTTAGAAAAAGAATCCAGTAATGCAAGAGAATGTTGATGCTTCAAAAAACACATACAGCCATCATGATGGTAATCCATACTATCCCAATGGATGAACCTATGACTTTTAAAACAAAATGATAGTTGTATGTATGAAATTGAAAAATTCTAATATTTTAAACTTTTAACTGTAAACCATCGCTTCTGGCCAACTGTACACATTCACAAGAAATTTTGAGTTTATGTATGAGATAAATGTAAGCATGTTGTGAATTTACCACAATTGAAGTGACACAGAAGCGCGCAAAGGACGTCACTAGTTGCACAAGCTTTATAATGTTAAAAATATCTACTTTACGTTTGTTTTTGAAGAAAATGAAGAAGAAAATGTTTCATTCATTGTAAGCCAATGAGATTTTATAGTTTGTCATGCATACATTTAAGAATTCTAATTAGAATAAGTGGAGGTATTCATTTTGGCATTTGAAGTTACGTGCGAAAATTGGTTTCCCCACACTATTTATTCCACTCTGCCCATTGTCTTCCATTGTTCAAACAAACTGTACATATATAGTTGTCTGCACATTTAACTGGTATAGGAGAAAGTATTACAGCCAGGGCTCTCAATCGATTATAACATTTAATGACACATTTTTGTAATAGTTAATGCATTAACAATAAATAATTAAAACTACATAATTGGTCTTATGTAGTTTTTAGGTTCATCAGTTTGCATTAATGGGATTTATTGCAGCAGAGCTCCTTAATCACAATTATTATGTCAAATTACATGAATGTGTTAGTTAGCTCCGGCCTTTAAATGTGATTGGCAGAGCAATGTCTTTACCATTTAATCCTGTGAAGTAGTAGTAGGGATTTTACGCCTGTAGATGGCAGCAAGTGACTTTATGAATGAGTCATTGAATGATTCACTCAGCCGATTTCTTCAAAATACTGTGCTCAGGGATGCAGCGGTTGGTTCTGCTTTGGAACGATTTTGCCAATGCAAAAGTATATCAATAAAAGAAGTTACTTTACGCTTACTGAAGTGTTATAAAAGCAATATCAGGCTCAAAATTATGCTGTTGCTCTGAATATCAGCACGACTATGATTACCTGCAGCCGAATCACAGCTGTGCTGATATTCGGAACAACAGTAGGTATTGTTAACTTTACATGGACTAATTTTCATCAATCCGAAGGAATCCAGTTTGACTTCTTGAGTTCTGTTGATTTCAATGAACCCTAAATGTTGCAATCTGATTGACATTTTCATTTACATGTGCATTTGTGTATTCTGAAAAAAACTTCAGCGCATGTGTTGTTCCCCAGTCACAGCATTAAGAACTAAAGAAAGCCACCGCTATAATATCACTGGAGCTACTGTGAGTATAATTGTCGTTTTGTCTTGATGACGTACCTAAAAGGAAAGCTGACAAATATGTCGGAAGAGCTTGATTGAGGTGTTTACATGAAGGCTTTTCAATCGGTTGAGCCATCAATCCAATTACTAACAAATTATTTAGGTGTCTGTAAACCTGGCTAGTGTGATATTGCTTAATTATATTAGATTTGATCAGATTTTTTTTTTAGGCAGAGGATGTTTGCATTAAATACTATTTACTCCCAAGTGAAAATAGCAATTTTTTTTCTTTGCACTAAGTGTAAATAGTTGTTAGATACAGATACTTTGCATCTCAGTGTTGTCACCATTATGTTCGGTTACATTTAGTTCATGGACTTTTAGTTTGCTTTCATTCCTCACATTTGTTTCCTTGTCTGTGTTTCCCGCAATAGATCTGTCACCATGGATACTAATCACGTTCATCACAACTGCTAGTCGTTTAGTTAATCGCCACTGTGTATTCAAGTTCCTGCCTGTGTTCTGTCTAGTGTCCGGTATTGTTTGTTTGTGTCTTGCCCGCTGGCTATGATTCTGAGTTATTTATTAAACAAACTTGTTACCTTTCAATCATCTTCGTCTTCCTTGGTGTAACGGTTACCAGCTGGAGTGCCCTTGAGAGCCACCAGAGGGCACTCCACACCAGACTATTATCACTCCCTCACAAACTACATTTCCCATAACTCACTGCCCAGACTCATCATCACTGATTGCATGCACCTGTGTCTCATTACCCTGTTAGTCTCAGCCTATTTATACCATGTTCACTCATTCACTCACTGCAAAGTTTTGTATGTTGTTACACTGCATTTCTGAGTGTTTTCCCTGGTTTCATATCTCTTGGTTTTTGGCTTTTTTGCCTGTTCCGTGGATTACTCTTTTGCCTCTGACCCCTGCCTGTTTTGTTTGTTTGGACGGCCTACCTGTGTTTTGACCTATTGCCTGTATATTGGATTACGTGTCTGGATTGCTCCTTAATTAAAGCTGCATTTGGATCTCAACCTTCGTGTCTCGGAGCAGTTCGTAACACTTGGATCTAATCGTGACAAGTGTATTGTAGTACGTTATAAAATAGTATGCAATAATAACATATTCAGTGTATATGATTACATTGATTGAAATCATAAATGAATGCTGTCT
The DNA here is from genome assembly GCF_951802725.1 of Rutilus rutilus. Classification (NCBI taxonomy): domain Eukaryota; kingdom Metazoa; phylum Chordata; class Actinopteri; order Cypriniformes; family Leuciscidae; genus Rutilus; species Rutilus rutilus. Next base: position 7,112,553 of record NC_140226.1, read on the forward strand.
TATTAGGACATTACTTGTCCCTGTCCCTAAAGCCCTCTCCTACACCTACCCCTACCCCTAACCCTACCCGCTAAACACTCTATTCCCACTATTAATTAGGCACTTTTTTATTTATTTTATATAATTGCCTTTCTGAGTTGATATGCAAAGGGAAAAAGGGAGAAGAATGAGTTAAGAAATGGCCAGATTCAAACTTGAGTTGGTCTCGTCAAAAGCTAACGCCACCAACCTTACACTATACTACGCCACTGATATCGGGTTTCTTTTGTAATTCTGTCTCAACCTGACACTCCCCATTTTTCCATGTATTATAATGTGCTGTTGAGAGAGGCATGTCAGATGTAAAAGAGAGGGAAGATTACATCTGTACAGATAATCTTGAAGAATACAGTGAATGCAGTGTTGTAGTTGAGACCCGCTCATTTGAGTTCAAGTCAAGACCGAGACCAGAAGAGGGTTGAGTCAAGACCAAGAACACATGCTCCCAAGTCCATGGCAATACAGAGACCATGAAAATATGGACCATATTTCAATGATCTTGGTCTTGTCATGGACTCGGGAGCATGTGGATTCAGACTTGTAACTCAAACTCGACCGTCTTCTGGTGCCAATTACATAAACACAGTCGATATGTGACTGTCGCTGCATCCAAAATCAGTACTGTCTGTGTAGGTTCTACATTTGAATTTACTTTGCGACCGCTAAAAAAGTAGTATATAATATGAATATGGGTAGTATGAATGAAATTTGCCATGTTGTTACTGTCATGTGACCTACCAGCGTCAGTTGCGTCGCTTCACTGCCATTCATCAATCCTCTCCCGTGTCCTCATGAGATAGTAATGTGTCCATCGAATGCACACTTCAGAATTTCGGCAGAAGTAGAAGGTCATCCATGGACTGGATTTTCAAATACTATTCGGACATACCACTCACAATTGTGTCTTTACCATTTAATCCTGTGAAGTAGTAGTAGGGATTTTACGCCAGTAGATGGCAGCAAGTGACTTTATGAATGAGTCATTGAATGATTCACTCAGCCGATTTCTTCAAAATACTGTGCTCAGGGATGCAGCGGTTGGTTTTGCTTTGGAACGATTTTGCCAGTGCAAAAGTATATCAATAAAAGAAGTTACTTTACGCTGACTGAAGTGTTATAAAAGCAATATCAGGCTCAAAATTATGCTGTTGCTCCGAATATCAGCACGACTATGATTACCTGCAGCCGAATCACAGCTGTGCTGATATTCGGAACAACAGTAGGTATGTTAACTTTACATGGACTAATTTTCATCAATCCGAAGGAATCCAGTTCGACTTCTTGAGGTCTGTTGATTTCAATGAACCCTAAATGTTGCAATCTGATTGACATTTTCATTTACATGTGCATTTGTGTATTCTGAAAAAAACTTCAGCGCATGTGTTGTTCCCCAGTCACAGCATTAAGAACTAAAGAAAGCCACCGCTATAATATCACTGGAGCTACTGTGAGTATAATTGTCGTTTTGTCTTGATGACATACCTAAAAGGAAAGCTTACCACTCTTTTGGCGTACTGTTTTTCACAAACTGTACTGTAGGGAAGTAATCGATTTGCAGTGTGTATCTTAAAAACCAGTCTGACAAAATACTCTTCTAGTCTGAAACTTCACTCAGACTCGAATATGCTGCTCAAAGGTATAAATGCACACAGAAACAGTGAAAGTGGATACACATCACAAGCTCATTTGAAGATTAATAAGCAGCATCTGCAAAAACCCACTGTGTAATAAATAAATGAATACAATTTGTAATTCCTTTTCTCTCCAGCTAAAACATGTAGCAACCACACTGAACTCCAGTGAACTGAGCAGTGTCATATCTCATACCGATCTGGACCGAATGTGGCAGAAAGACCTGAAGACTATGCTTGTTGTGCGGTACCCTGGTTCAACTGGAAGCCAACACGTTCGGGAGGTCAGTATGTATGTGTGTGTGTGTGAGTGTGTGTATGAAAGCTCATGTTTAAATGTGACAGTGTAATCAGTGTGCGAGTTTCTCTCTCTTCAGCATATTAAATCAACCCTCGGCTCGATGAACGCAGGGTGGGAAGTGACAGAGGACGCCTTCTATTCTCATACTCCTTACGGCCAACTTCCCTTTACCAACATAATTGCTACTCTCAACCCTGCTGCAAAACGTCAGTTGGTGCTGGCCTGCCACTTTGACTCCAAATACTACCCACCACAATGGGACGGCCGTGAGTTTCTCGGAGCAACGGATTCTGCTGTCCCCTGCTCAATGATTTTGGAATTGGCAAGAGCCCAAGATGACGAACTAAAGACCCTGAAGGTATGGCAATGTACACAGAAAATAGGGATGGGTCACCATGGTTGAACAACTGACTAGTCGATTAGTAAGGTCATCATCTAATGTATATCTAGATTTTTTGTTTTAATATTTTTTAGCAAATAAGTTTTGTTGACAGCAAAAAATACTGTCACTTGTTTTTATAGACCCCTTTTCAGCAAGTAAACATTGTGATGTTTTTTGTGGGCGGAGCTTAGGTGGAGGCAAAACAATTCCCCTGGCTAGTAAGTTTTGATAGCTTGTTTTTTAACAATGACTAGAGAAAATCTTAATATGTAAAGTCAGGAACGCAATTGTTATTTAAAAAAGTTAACTTTAACAGGCAGAACCAGATCGACCAACCCGTACACACTCACTCAATGGATGGACGATCTGACAGGATTAGCTCCGGTTGAGTGGCCTGACATCCACACCTACCTGAAAGAGAAAACGAGCGTAAAGAGAAACTGAGGGCGTATAAATCTTTAGATGCCAATAACTATTTGCTGAATGGTCACGTTCACGACTTGTGTGGTACGATCCAAAGTTCTGGTCCAAAGCGCCAAGGTCCGATTACGACCATGCAAAGAGTGACATTACAGTACAATTTTAAAGATGTGAATATTTTCTAGAAATAAAAATTCCAGATACAGCTAATTAATTTTTGACCTTTATGTATTTGATTATGCTTTTGTGGTAGATTTTCCCTACGCACCTGACATAAGTTTACCTGGCATCTCCAGTCGACACCCAAGCGTCTACAGTCGACACTTAAAAATATTTATACTCTAGCACTGCATCTACAGTCTTCAGGTCGGACATCGTCTCGTCCCTTTTTACACTAGTACTTGAGAATAAGATCTCTAGTGTCCTATAAACTTCTGCGCAGCAATAACTAAACAGACTCCAGACAATGCCTTCAAATATGCTTTAATCACGGCCGGAGGATCTCAGACCTATTTCAGAGAGAATCCCACCAGCAAAAAGAATACAACAGTTTTTATAGAATAGGAGCATAGCAAAGGTGACATGATTCATCACATCATTTTCCTACAATATGATTGGTTCTTATTCAGCAAACCCTTCTGTTACTATAAGCTTTGTTATTCAAAGTCATGAGTTATTCAAAATCATGAGTTTATATATTTAAACATTTGTCTAGTTTCACTTCCCCTTTTGTTATATTCGGACATGATTCAGACACTGACTGACTTTGACCAAAATGTTTGGAAACATTTCAGGTTTCAAAAGCATATAATTGTTAATCCTGCAAGAAAAATAAATGTTAGTGATGATTAATTAAAAAATCCATCACACTTTCTTAACAGGTTCTTCAAAAAGTTTAGTCACAATCAATCACAGCAATGTATATGCAATCACAGATGATTCACAAATAATCACAATAGTTTAGAAAACATTATGTGAAACATTTTCAAATTGGAGCCTGTACTCGATTCTGGCACCCAACAACACAACAAGATGACATTTGAAGCTCCTTGTGTAGCTGAATTGTGCTGGTTTGAATTTAATTTAATTTCCCTTTTTTTTTGCCTCCAGCTAACGCTGTGACGTAATTGTGAAGTTGGCGCAAAAAGGGTCTATAGTAAAAGAAATTTGGAAAAGTTTTATACATCCATCCCCCTTTAAAGCACTGCCACTACAAACATAACCATGAGCATTGACATTAAAGAGATTGTGATGAATAAATGGAGCAACGCAAGCTCATTGGATGGAAATACGTCTCTACCTACATTTTTGCAAAACTTCAAAAATGTTCCTATACATACAATTCACTTTAGTTCCTTGCATTGTTGCTTCAGCATATGCTTTTTATCTCACATTTGCTTTTGTTAACTCTATCGGTTTGAGTAGGTGGAACGTTATTTTGCTATATAACGCTATAGAGCATTAACCTTCAGTAAAGAACTCTCTTTGACAGTGGGTAGGGTATAGCTTTATTTTGTGCCAACTTCCTTATTAATTCGATTGGAATTCATGAGATTGATTATGAATTTACATATTAAATGTTTTTTCATTTGTGTGTATTCTGTAGTGTCACAAGTAGATGGCAGTATGTATATGTTTTTTCCCTCACAGGACTCTGGGTCAGATCTGTCTCTGCAGCTGTTCTTCTTTGATGGAGAGGAGGCTCTGTATCAGTGGACCTCTGAAGACTCTCTGTACGGATCTCGTCACCTAGCCCACAAAATGGCGACGACACCACATCCACCAGAAGCCACCAACACCAGCCAGCTCGACAGCATTGTACAGTTCTCTCATAAACAATGATTAATACAAAGAAAAGTTGACATACAGCCAAACCTACATTCCTCCATGGATTACAAAATGAGATATTTTGACATTTAGCTTGTACAAATACAAAAAGTACCATTAAAGTGGTCTTATGTGATGTTATAAGATTTCCTAAACTTTGTGTGAGGAACAGAACAATATTTAAGTTGTTATTCACTGATAAATCGTACATTCATACTTCCTCGTTCACTGTATCAGAATATATATATATATATATATAACTGGACAATCATATATTGTGAATGTACGGCTAAAGAAAATGAATGCAAGCAAACTGGTTAAAGTCCTTAATTCATTCAATTTCTCCCCAGGATCTGTTTGTTCTACTGGACTTGATTGGAGGTCCTAATCCTCGCTTTGGTAATCAGTTCTCTAGCACGACCCGATGGCTTTCCAAACTTCAAAAAATTGGTTAGTAACTGTTCTGCTCTGTTTTCTTGAGTCACATCTTTTCTCCCTTTCTTTTCCTCTGTTCTTTTCTTTTCGTTTTCTCTTTCTTTTCCTCTGAGAAATTTAGTTAGGTTTGGTTATGGATGACAATAAGTCTAAACAAATGTCCATATGAAAGTAATTGTTTCAAATACTTGAATGGTTCAGTTCAAATGTTCCTCATATATGTGAGTCAGTTAATCATTCATTCAGTTGTTGTTGTTTTTAGTTTTTTTTTTGACCAAAAACACTGATTCGTTTAAAAACTAAACACTGCTGCAATGTGTTGCTTTTGTGCAGTTGATTTTCATTTGCTTTCATTCAGAGCTACTTTCATTAGCATACCCTTGTGGAAAAAGTACATTTTAGCATACTTTTAAAAAGAAATATAAAATATACTTATGTGCAAACTTATAGACAATATCTGACACTTATTTGAATTTACATGTATAATGGATTACATTTAAATTAAATGCAGTTATATTAAATGCAGACCCACCTAAATGGGGCTTATTATGTGTAATTTCATATTGAATTCTATTGTTTAGTTGGAGGATACTGCCGATGTACTGACCATTAGTTATGCTAACTGAAATCGATTAATTAAAAGAAGTCTCCATGGGTTTTACAAATGATAGAAACGGAGTGTCTCCAACTTGAGCCCACCCTCAGAGAGACTATGGGTTGAGGCGGCACTCGCAGCTGAAGCCTTCTCAGGGGCTGATGGAACGGAATGATTTAAAATATACTTAATGGTAAAAAATTATAATTTGACATTATTACATGTTTTTTCTTAGTCTCAAAAGTATATTCTCTTCAAGTGCACTTAAGTGGCTTTTTTATTCCAGTAATATTTTATAGTAGAGTTTAAAATATATACATATACATACAGTCATGGTCAAAATTGATGGCACCCCTGATAAATATGATAAAAAATGGCTGTAAAAAATAAATCTGCATTGTTTATCCTTTTGATCTTTCCTTCAAAAAATTTCCTTTCATTGAAGTAAAAGAATTGAAATTGGGGGGTAAATCACATTATGGAATAAATGTTTTTCTCCAAAACACGCTGGCCATAATTGTTGGCACCCCTAGAATTTTTTATGAGAAAAATATCTCTGAAGTATATTCCCATTAATATTTACATTTTTAAGTAACCAGGGTGACTAGGAACATGAAATTGTCCAGCTATGACTTCTTGTTTCACAGGAGTTTAAATATGAGGAAACACAAAGGCCAAATTCCCTTGCTCATCCATCACAATGAGTAAAACCAAAGAATATAGTTCTGCTGTGCAGCAAAAGATTGTTGAGCTTCACAAAATAGAAAGTGGCTGCAAGAAAATAGATAAAGAATTGAAAATCCCCATTTTGACCATCAGGGCAATAATTAAGAAGTTATAATCAACTAAAGATGTTACGAATCTGCCAGGAAGAGGACGTGTGTCTATATTGTCTTAATGCACGGCGAGGATGAAAGTTTGAGTGGCCAAAGACTCTTCAAGGATCACAGATGGAGAATTGCAGAGACTTGGGGGTCAGAAAGCCTAAAAAAAATGATCAAACAACCCCTACATCCCCACATGTTGTTTGGGAGGGTTTCAAGAAAAATGCTCCTCGCTCCTCCAAAAATAAACTCATATTCACTGAACATATTCAGTGGTCAGACATGACTGGAACTTCAAAAGGGACCAGATTCTATGGTCAGATAAAACAAAAAAAAGGGCTTTTTGGCAGCAAACCCACCAGATGTGTTTGGTGCAAACAGGGATGAAGAGTACCCCATGCCTACGGTTAAATATACTGCTGGATCTTATATGTTCTGGGCCTATTTATTTGCTGGAGGTCCTGGACATCTTGTTCAGATACATGGTATTATGGATTCTAGCAAATACAAACAGATAAAAAATCAAAACCTGACTGCCTCTGCTAGAAATCTTATAATGGGCCGTGGTTGGATCTTTCATCAGGACAACGGTCCAAAACAAACATCAAAATCAACACAAAAATGGGTAACTGAGCACAAAATGAAGCTTCTGCCATGACCGTCCCAGTCCCCTAAACCATATAGAAAATGAGTGGGGTGAACTGAAGAGAAGAAGCACCAACATGAACTTCTTGAAAAGAGATTCTGTATGGAGGAATGGTCTCTGATCTCTTGTCAGTTGTTCTCCAAACTCATAAGGCATTATAGGAGAAGACTCAGATCTTGGCAAAATGAGGTTGCAGAAAGTATTTAATAACAGGGTGCCAACAATTATGGCCAGCGTGTTTTTGGAGAAAAACATTTATTTCATAATGTGATTTACCCCCACTTTCAGTTCTTTTACTTCAATGAAAGGTTAGATTTTTGTGAATTTTTTGAATGAAAGATCAAAAGGATAAACAATGCAGATTTATTTTTTACAGCCATTTTATATCATATTTATCAGGGGTGCCATCAATTTTGACCATGACTGTATACTTCAAAGTACACTATAAGTGCAAATTCCATACAATGAAGCACACTCACAAGGGGAGCAAAATATAATGTAACTGGTAATATTATACATAATTTCTTAGTTACTCAGTATACACCACTAGGTGTCAGTATAATCAAAGCTGGCTGCCATATTGACAAGCACAACATAAACAAAAACACTATTGAATGCACCTATAACCTTTATAAAATAATAAATGTTATACTCTAAATGAGCTGATATTGAGAGGAAAACTCTTTTACTGTTGTCTAGAGCGTCGGCTGCATGCGCTCGGTCACCTACAGAATCACCCTAATGAGGTTCAGTACTTCTGGCCTGGCCTACATGTGGGTCTAATTCTGGATGACCACATACCATTTCTCAACCAAGGTAAAAGACTTCCTGAGATTAATATGAATGTTTATATAAAAAGGCATTTAAGCCTTATGTATGTATTCCTCTGCAGTCGCTGCGATTTTGCATGCAAGACAAAATATTTTGTCGATCCTGGAACAACATTTCTGTCTGAAAATTTAGTCCTAATCTTATCCCTACCCCTAAACCCAACCCTACCAATAACTTACCCTAAAATCAGAGGGAAATGAGAGGTGAATAACACTGATGTAGAAGCACATAACCCTTGTTGTAAGCCTAAACTTGACATAAACTGTGAACTTGTCCCTCAAATCTGAGTGGTTGATGGAAATGTTGTTCCAGGATCAATAAAGATGTTGAGGTTGTACTTGGTGGAATCACGTTCACCATTTCTCTGCCCTCGCAGGGGTCCGGATTCTTCATCTCATTACGACTCCTTTCCCTGCGGTGTGGCACACTTTTGATGACAATGAGGATAACTTGGATCGTACCTCCATCGGCAATCTCAACAAGATCCTGCAGGTGTTTGTTCTTGAGTACCTCAACAAGAAAAGTCAGAACCCTATTGCTGAAAGCACTTAATCTTTCCAAACTAGACCATCAGTCCCCAATGACATTTCTCTGACAAGCATTGCGAGTTAGCCAGTTTCACCTATTCCAGGTTGTTTTTTGACAATTTATTTGTCACACAATCAGTAAGTTCTTCTGTAGCATGTGAGTTCCAACCAGATGCACATTACTACAACAGGGGTTGCAAATGTCTTCGGATTGTTAAAAATCAGAAGACGTTTAGGGCCAGATTTACTAAACAGGGCAAATTAGCGTGAGAGCGCAATTCCAAAACAGCGCTGATGGGAGTGGAAAGTTCTGCGCGTGATCTACAGACGACGTATAAATTAAAGAACAGACACTCCTGGATCATTTCCATAATGACCAACGCAATCTACCAAGAGCAGCACAAATCAGCGTCTGGTTTAAGACATGCTTATTTTGGGCAGTACTGTAAATAATGGAGCAAATACAAGTAAATTGACTAGCGCAAACATTAGTAAATCACCTTGCATGATTCATTTAAATACTTTCCTCCCATAAATACTGCGTCTGAAAGGGAAACTCCTACAAATGCATATGCAATAAGGTCAGACACAAAAATAACCCTGTCCACACCTTTTCAGGACAAATTCAGTGTCCTTAGAAGATCCTGACAGTAGTTTTTTAATGCCAAAAGAGGGTTTGTTAGTAAATCTGGCTCTTGATTCAGGATCTGACTCGGTATACAGGGTTTACTGTGTTTTTTTTTCTTTCGTCACCTGTTCATGCCCCTGTCCCTGTGCAACAGAAGACCAGGACATGACGGCAAAACGAAATACTTACAAATATTGGTACTCAATATATCTTATTTTTGCTGGTTACAGGCATAAATAATATAATTTATTATAGCCTTATACTGTGTAGCCTTTTTGACTTTAGTGTAAATTGTTTTATGAATCAACAAACATGAAGTGTAAAGTGTACTGTGTCAAGAATCACAGTGTTTCATGATGCCTGTGTGATTCTGCGAGCTGCTGCTATTGTCATGTGTCCAGGTGTCAATGTGTTCCTCACTGTCCAGTGAGATCTGAAATGTTACTTTAAACATGTATCCATTTTAAATAGCTGATTATAAAGCAAAACAGCTAATAAACAGTTTACAAAGCAGTGGTAAAACCATTCTTGGCTTCTGAGTGTTCATTCATAGCTTTAGTTTCAGTACAGATTAGTTGAGGATTTGTGGAGGGTTACATTCTTTCATTTATGTCAATCTTAAAGCTCATAAAATGAAATTTCTGTCATCAATACTCACCCTCATGTCGTTCCAAACGCGTAAGATCTTCGTTCATCTTCGGAACACAAATTAAGATTATATTAAGTGTATAAAGATTTTGGATTAAAATAGTTATTTTGGGGGGGTTGCGCACAAACACTATTCGTGTCGCTTCATAACATTAAGGTTGAACCACTGTAGTCACATGGACTATTTTACCGATGTCTTTACTACCTTTCTGGTCCTTGAAAGTCGCAGTGACGTTGCAGTCTATGTGGGGTCAGGAACCTCTCGGATTTCGTCAAAATGTGTTCTAAAGATGAACTAAGGTCTTACGGGTTTGGAACGACATCAGGGGGAGTAAATAATGACAGAAATTTGATTTAAGGGTGAACTAACCCTTTAATAGATTTTTGTCCTAAAATTGTATTGTTAAAGCATACAATATATTACTCAACATTATTATGTCTTCATAGCGAAGACATAGTTTTTTTTTTTTTTTTTTTTTTTTTTTTACATTTATCTAAATTAGAAATGTTGCCTTGAAATAAGTTGATGAAAATTAATTTGATGAAAAATACGTTCATTTTAACTAGAAAAATAAAATAAACTGGAATATCACTATTTGAAAAATAAATAAAACAATAGCACATGAAATTACTCAAAATGTAACTACAATGAAAACTGAAAATAAAAACAAATTCAAAATATTAATAAACACTATAATAGTAGTATATAACTAATTCTAAAATAACACTGATCTTGAGCAAGTTGATTTATGTTCACTTCCAGTTCTGATCTGTTTTTAGGGAAGGACTGATTGTAATTATTTTGAACGTTTTAGTGGTTCATTTAGAAGGAAGTGTGTGTCTCCATCTAGAAACGTCTTTAAGCAGGAAGCTCTTAGTGTCTATGTTTGTCTATAAACTGTAGCATAGACTGGTTTCATCCCCCTAGAACTGGGTGTTCCCATGCAATAAGAACTTACAGACCACATGATCATGATGCTGCCATGAATTCCAGTGTCAAAAGTCCCCTGAATTATTGCATTCTCACACATAAATATGGGTTTTCGTGCACTGGGTGTATTTCTGGTATATTCATTTAAAAAATGTAGTCACTGCAGTAATGTACAATTAAAAATGTACTTGAGAGGTACCATACTACCACAAGTTTACAATGTTCAGTCCAGTGTTATTTTAGCATTAATCATATACTGCTATAGTATGTATTAATATTTTAAAGTAGCTTTTTATTTTAATTAAACATTTTAGTAATTTTTTATGAGCTTTTGTCATTTTTATTAGTTTTTTTTGTATATTTCTATTTAGCTTTATTTTCATTTATTTTTATTTCAGTTTTAGTTTTAGTATTTTTAGTACTTCAGCTTAAACTAATTTTATTACTGCCAAGACAACATTTCAGATTTTAGTTTAATTTTTCAAAGCTTCATTTTTTTTTATTTCAATAAACCAAAACGATTTTAATATTTTTAGATTATTAACAATAACTACACTGGTTCAGTCAGACAACTGGAATTATATGTCGGGAATATTCATTATGAAGTTAACATGTTAACATTTCATTGCATTACATAACAACATATAAAACTAAGGGTCATCTGAGAACAATTGAAGCTATGGCTTTTTTCAGACCTAACTACTTTTCTGAGCCATTTTTTTATATATTTTTTTATTTTTAGCAATTCGACCTTAAGTAATACATCAAAATCATTCTTTGTAATTAGTATGGACCCATTTTAACTAACTAAACACTGAATCAGAAAATTTATGCTATGGGAACTCTCTTGCGTGACTACGTCGGAAGAGCATGGAAAATTACCATATTGTTCCGAATATAAGACAACCCCCCTTTTTCCAAGATGTACCTTTTGGAAAAAGTCTTTTTGATAAAGAGAATTATTTTCATACTGCATATTTTTAAAAGTTTAATTTTTGTATTGAAAGTATAGTAAATACTGGTAAAATGTAGGCTACCAACAATCACATTTAAAAATACGCTTTTTGCATACCACAAAAATAACCTGTAGTCCATCTGAATTATATAACAATTAGACTCTCCATCTCATAGTGAAAACCATGTAGTCTACTAACATTTCTGGGAACTGTCTTACGTTTTAAAATCGTGTACGGGGAAGTTTGGTCCCGTCAGCAAGGCATGCAAACATGACAGTCACGTGACTCTTAGACGGCAAGCTTTTCTGTGACTGTTTGCATTTTTAAGACTGTCTTTTTGAGCTTGCGATATTCTAACATTACTGATTTTCTGGGCACACTCGTTTTACACGTGTTTGGCGCAACCACTTGTTGCAGGGGTATTATTGACATGTAAACGTTCAGACCCAGAATATAAGACAAACCAGTTTTTTCAGATGTATTTCTAAAAAAAACAAAAAAACATTGTCTTACATTTAGAACAATACATTACTCCAATCTCATTTGTGATACGTAGTCCATTGCCAGATGACGGCACACCAGGAAGCTATAAAGGACACCCAGACCAAACATCGTCAGCTACTGTGTCTTCAGTAAGTGCTATGTGTGAATCGTTTGTCTAATTTGGTGTTGTTTGTCCCTTATATTATCCTGAAGAGAACAACATAAGCAGAGTGTCGCTACTCGAACCCCCCCTCAGAGAGACCGGGAGTCGAGGCAGCATTCCCAGCCAAAGTTCTCCCAGGGGCGGACGGATCTGAGGACCATCATCCTCTCGATGAAGGCTTCCGACCTGTTGTTGCTGAGCTCAGGACTTCGAGGGCTGGCACCTCTGAAGAGAAGTGGCCCACATCTAGTTTTAGTGTGCCCACTTCTCCTCACTGCCCTCGGGAGGCCGGTTCGCCAACCTCACCACCTTTGGTGTTTCGGGGCGCAGCGGTTTCCAATGAGTTATTGGCCCAGTCTCCACCCGGGAATGTTGCAGAACTGAGAAGCTCACTCCCTCCAAGGAGGGAGTTGGAGAAGTATGTTCGGTTGTCCGCTGCCGGCAAGTCATTCAAGTCAGGCACTCGCAGCTGAAGCCTTCTCAGGGGCTGATGGATCTGAGGACTGTCACCCTCTCAAGGAAGGCTTCTTGCAATAAGTCCTGACACCTCAGGGCTCAGGACTTTGAGGACAGACCCCTCTAAGAAGAAGCCCACAGCAAGATTTTAGTGTGGCAACTTTTCGGTGCCTTCGTGAGGCCGGTCTACTAACCCCGCCACCTTTCCGTTTGGTCTAGCCTTGCCACCTTGCACCTTTGCAAAATGCATGAATGTAATCAATTACATTTATGACTGATTTATTAGGTCAGTCTGGAAAGATGGCGGTTCAGCATCAAAGTGTCACCCTCGCTCACATAGATGCTTGGAGTTAAACTAAACTCCAAGAAGAACTTTCTCCATTACACTTTAAGGAGTGATATGGGACTTGACTATGATGTAGGCACAGAAGCTAAGCCATCATGGTAAAGCAGTTTCAGAAACTGTTGGGAGTGGGACATGAGACCATTTCAGTGGTGACTTAAGACCATGGGGTTTTCCCTAAGGGGCAACCCATTTCACATCATCTGGGTGACGTGCAGATGCCTTCACACCCTAGAGATGTGGAAGAAACCTTGGATCTTGGCCCAGGTTTCTGTGCTGGAGGCCCCCTGTCTGTGGAGATGTCACCATCCTTTATTGCATTTAAATTCCCTGGAGATGATGACTATATTTCTAGCACTAATACCCCTTTTCCACCAACAAGAACCGGGTGCTGGTTCAGAGCCAGAGCCAGAGCTGGTTCAGAGTTGGTTTGACTGACGAGCTTACTAAGAACCGGTTTGCCTTTCCACCGGCTAGAGAGCCACAACAGAGCCAGATCTTACGTAACTGTATACGTCTCATGTTGCCCAGCAACCGCTAGTGCGGTAGCGCCAAACACAAACACGCCAGGCTTGTTCGAGATGCATCGGCTTCTCGCAGATCGATCGCCGCATGACATAAAAGCACTGCGATAGCGATCTAAAAGCACAAGGAGTCGTATGCTCTCCAAACACTCCCGCAGCTCCGATCGGTGCTCGCCGCTCCGATGCATCTCGAACAAGCCATCAACAATAACGGACGTTGCAATACTATGGACGCTCATGGGTTTGCAAAAATACATCGGAATCCAACGCGTTCGTGCAGCTCGCCGTAACTTACATAGACGGATATTATAATCGAGCTGCTATTAGCTCGACTAGCTGCTATTTAAAAATGGCGGTCACAAGTTTCTATTCGTCTTGTTGGTCACGGTAACCCCGCCCCCAGCCCCTGACGCAAGCGGTTCTTTCTTGGCTCCGTTCTAGACCCTGCAATGATTTGGTGCTACTTAAGAACCAGTTTTACTGGTTCGGAGCTGGTGCTTTGGCGGTGGAAAAACAAAGAACCGATTTGAAACTAGGCTCTGGCTCCGAACCAGCACCAGCTCTGCCTTGGTGGAAAAGGGGTATGAGAGACATGCTCCCGGATCTCATAGGCTTCCATGTCCGTGTCCACTCCGACAACACATTGGTAGTTTCATTCATAAATCACAAGGGAGGTCTGCGGTCTTGCACTCTCTGCAGATTGGCACACCAGAGACTCCTCTGGGCCCAGGGCAAACTACTCTCAGCAAGGGCAGTTTACATCCCTGGGCACCTGACTCAGGGAGCAGACATCCTTTCGAGGCAGGGGATATGGCCTAGGGAAGTGTTCGCATCAGAGGAGACGTACCTGGTTCTCCCACATGAATCCAGTTCCATTGGGGCTGGATGCCATGGTTCGGCCGTGACCGAGGCTATACCTGTACTCTTTTCCCCTGATCGCTCTGCTCCTGGGAGATCTAGAGACGGTTTGGCCCCTGTGGGGGATCAACTCATGAACTCTGGTCTCTCAACTGAGGTTGTTGAGGCCATCCTTAACTTCCTTAAAAAGTTCCTTCAGGATCGCCTTTGTGCTGGGTTTAACCGCATAAAGATGCAATCTGCGTAAGAGGTACAGTCTCTGTTGTAGACGAGTGCAAACCCATTCAGTGTGTGTTTTCCATGTAAGTGAGCTGTCTATATTAACACCCTGTGTACACGTGTAAGTCTGCGTTTGAGTAATGTGTTGGTCATGTATAACCACTTCTCAAACTAGGAAAGAAAATAGGATGGGACTTCATTTTTTCCATGGGGAATTGATTGGATGGTTGTGGTTTGCTGCTGGTCAGTCTGATGTGAGTGCGTTAGTAAACACGTCATCATGAGAAGAGATATCGCTGCAAGAGGGAGGGAAAGTTATTTTGAGTAAGATTACGAAGCACATGATTTTTTAAAACATAATGATGTGCAGAGATCTAAAGCGTTAATAAATAGTGTAATATTCCATAAAAAATAAGAATTGGCTATTTTGATTTCATGGTGACTTTAAAGACACCTAAGTTGGACAATTAATTTAAATTAAATTGTGTCTTAATACAATAAGTATTCTAATACTTTTAAAGAAAAAGTTAAAGTAAAAAGTGAGTTCCTGCCTCCACAAACATTTGATGGAAGGTTTTTTTGTTTTGTTTTTCTGAATATTTTGTACTGCTTTAAAGTATGTATGCAAATTTGATCTAATGAGTTCAACAATAATTAAATAAGCTTGGTACTTTACAAAGGAATCTCCCAAATAAATTCCTTTGGTCTGATCACTATAATGATGACTCATGTGACTCATGCATTCCTAATTTAAAAGCTAACGATTAACTGAAAGGTTATATTGCCTATTTATAAAAGCAAACTCTGGAGACATAGGAATAACAGTGGGCCTCCTCGGCAGTAGCAAATCTCCCTGCTGCTCCTCCTCCGTTCGGATGAGGGGAGGATCACTCTCTGAAATCTGATACATGTGCTTCCTCGTGAGTTTATCCCGATTCCCGATCGCTCAGTCCATGTGAGAGAATCGGCTGGTTCAAATGGAGATATCTTGCGAGCCGTGCTTACTACTGGATTTCTAGAGGACAGACTGAAAGAATGATCTCATTTCACAGTGCCGATCACACACTGGTGCTTCACGTACTTTATTATTAATCTCCAGCTCTTGAGAAGGACTCTACCGGCTGGACCCAAAATTTAAAGCAATGGATCCAGTAACGAGGTGGACACCAAAACAGGTTGTTGACTGGATGAGAGGTGAGTTTAATAATATGTATGCTGGTGGTCGTTTAATTTTAAATGGTCTCTCTCTCTCTAGATAGCCAGTGTTAGAATCTAGGACGTGTGCTTTGTTTACCTGTAGTACTTTCGACGAAACCAAGATCAGTGTGTCAGCAATGTTCGAGCACCAACAAAACAAACTCCTATGTTTAAAGAAACTCATGGTTCTATCGCGTGGCAGAAAAAAACAAATACATTAATTGAAATAGCATCCCGCTGTACTGCGTGTTTTTGATTGTTATGCACGCATGTTATGCTGGAGTATTTTACTCCCACAGTTCTTATTGTTTTAGACAGATTTATCAAACCGTTCATTTTTTTTCCAGAAGATAATTATACCCTGCCATTTGTGTAAATGATTGACACATAAAAGCCTATTCTTCAGTGTTGAGAACTTGTTCATGTGTAGCTGTGAATTACAGACGAATTGGAATTGAAATTAATGCTTTGTCAAATTCAAATCTGATCAGTCATTTGTGAATTCGAGTCGAGTACCAGTTGTGTTATTTGTCCATGTGTAATCATGAAAGATTAATGTAATAATAATTGTGTGAAGTCATAATAATGTAAGATTCAAATGTGAATTGGACCACCTGTCCTTGCATGAATTGGAGTAAAAATCCACTTGTAAAGTTTATTGTCTGTTAGGGTCAATTTGGAATCTGTGTGGACAGTTGATGTGACGCATTCAAATATTTAATCTCAAATTAAATGGTAAATTATAATGTATATTTGTATTATAAATTCCCAGCTTTCTTAATGTCTCAATTAATCATGCAATTTTAAGAGACATATGCATAACTACTAATACTGTTACTTATGTTTTGGTGAATTGGTTGCAAACTTATTTGTATGCTAGCCTACATCCCAGTACATCACACTTACAGTATGCTTACATTAAACTGGTCATGCTGGGTTGAGGTGTGTTTTTTTTTTTTTTTTTTTTTTTTTTTTTTTTTTTCTTAAAATGTTTTGTTGTTTGTAGGCTACTAATCAAATTAGTACTTGCCACTTATACGGCTCAGTAAAAAATAATATATATATATGTGTGTGTGTGTGTGTGTGTGTGTGTGTGTGTGTGTTGCCTCTCAAAGTACTTAAAAACAATCATACTGGAGCATTACTTTATCATTAATGTTACTGTCCTAATTAATGACTTAATTTGAGGGACACAAGTTAATTTGTCCTTTATCTGACAGTACTGACTCAGCATCCTGGAGTTGTAACTTGCTAAAGGCACAATGGTGACAGTTAAAGGATCAACCGTTGCAGGGTTTGAACCAACAACAATTAGTTACCAGGTGTGTTTAACTGCTATGCCACATGACTCTGAAATAAATGTAAATAGACTTTGAGCACATACAATGATATAGTGTAAACGGTACTACTACATTGCAAACAGAAAAAAAAAAGAACAAGAGCATCAGTTCTCTGTTGAATAAAATGCCTAAGGCTTTAAAGGTTTGTAGTGGTTCATGTGGGGGCTCTTGTTTCTCAGCGCTGCTTCATTTATAAATTATTAGATTTCTTTGTGATCACGAGAGTCAGTTGCATTAAATAAATAAAAAATTCAGGGAAAAGTAGCCTACCTTCTCACACATTCTTGCAAACAAACATGCATGAACAGACAGTAAAAGTTTACTGGCAAGTCTTTAAAACTTGTTTGGAGTACATGGAATGCTATGCAAAAACTGCAGTGAATAATTTCACACTTACAAAACTGAGTTTCATTCCTCCCCTTCTACTCCCACACTTGTTGAGGGACAGCTGGGTGCTTTACATTCTTTTTCAAAACTTCAGAAGCATCCAAATGATGAATGAGTTACAAAACCTAAATAAAGTAAAAGTTCTCGATGAGCTGAATTCGAAAACCTGATCCATTTTCTTTATTTGTGAATATTTTTTGCAATCCAGTTTAGCTAATTCATTGCAATGATTCTACTGAAAGCAATTAATCTACAAATTGGGCTTCACCGCTTTTCTTGCAATTATTTTTATAAATGCACAAGGAGAGCTATAAAGTATAATGTTTTACTTATAATATTTAAAGCGTTGAGTCATATTGACTTGATTTATGGTGTTCTTGCATCATTTTTGAAGATTGAAAGGTCCAAACCGCATTCATTTAATTGCATGAAAAAACATCCATCAGAAATTCTGTTTTGAAATTTTCGGTTTTGACATGACATGGGTGTGTAAATGAGAACAGACTTCTAATTTTTTAGGAACTAGTCCTAACTAGTCATTCAAGGTCTACACTGATTTTGACCAGTTATCCAAGATGCTGATTATTGTATTGTATTGTCCCTAACTAGGGCTGTATATTGGCAACAAAGTCACAATACGATATGTAACCCAATACAGAGGCCACGATATGATGGATATCAAGAAATTTCACCTTTTTGATTATAACAGCTGTTATTAAACACTGCACAGGGCCATTGCAAACTATAGGAAGAGCAGGCAGTTCCCCTCCTCATTATGAAGAGCACTGTAACAATATAGTTGATGGCGTATAGGTTTCATATTAACATTGGGCAATCCCCACCAGATAATTAATAATAATAATAAAATTTAGATACATAAGCTTTCTTCACTGTAGCTCACGCACACACATTCAGTCACTCACACAGATCGTGCTGCACACACAGAAACATTCAGCAACACAGAAACTTCTCAACGCGGCCATGCAATTTGTATCACTAAAATAGCTTCACAACTGAACTCAAGGAGTTGATGCTGAAATGATACACTGCAATGATGCTAAACGCTAAACGTAGAAAATCTTTTTCTATTTTGTTTTGTTTTTCTGTTGTAGCAGAAATGCAATCATGTGACTGCATAAACTTCTAAAAGTTTCTGAACCATATGTTTGTATTGTGTGTTGTTGTTTGTATGGATATCATTACTAAAGGGGAACTTCTGACAATGATCTCATTGTCAAAAAAGCCTCTGTGTGGTAAAATGTTTGTGGATTTCCACCAAGGCATGACATCTAATAGATGTGTCAGTCATATTCTTTTAACAGTTAAGATACTTCAACCTGGTCATGGTTGAATTTTTTAAATATTTTCTTTGCTGTAAGTATGATTACTTTTTCACAGACTACACAGTTATCATGCTAACCATGCAACAGCACATACAGTGACTATTTCAAATATTGCCAGGTCTGTAAGCTTGAACGACAACAATAGGCCAATATTAGCTGAAGAAAATGTTGTTCCAGGGCTACCTGTGATGAGGAGCCACTGAACCAACAAGTGTACCTTTTCCATAGGTTCTGTTAATTATATTGATGTTTTAATTCAATGGTTTCCATCCATGTAACCACAACACCATATGTCAACCCTTAGATCTTGTTATCGCCATATGGCATCTTCATGAGATTCTCATAAATATTTAATGGAGACTCTCTGTTGAAGTTTAAATGGAAAAGGTGCCTGGTATTTCCTGTTCTCTTCTTTAATTTTATGGGACTGCATTTTTGTAGCGTGCAGTATAGAAGTGTTTTGTTTTTCTTAAAGACAACGCAGAGTTGCAGACACAAATAATACAATACAAAATTGTATGGCATTAATCTTTTCTGAGACATTTCAGTGCACTCTACATTTCCACAAGAGACCTTTGATCCCACTTTGACAATCCGTTGATATTTGCATGAATCCATGCTCCGTTTATAACAACTGAGGTGACAAGGCGTGATCCTGCTGGCTTTTGCATTCAGAACTGAGCAACCCAATGTAAATCTCCCAGATCACAGTAGCTTAGTAGAGCCAGAATAAGAGCAGTGATCTCTACAAACACATAGCTTAACTCAACGTGGGAAATGCAACCTCAGGTAGCACATCACACACAGTTCACTGCCCCTCCATAAGTGCTTAGCCAGGCAGAAAGTTGGACGGGACACTGTGGGCTCGTTGCTGCAAAAGGCCTAATCCTCAGGAACAAAGGGAATGCCTATTAAAAACACACACAAGTTCGTCAATGAAAGGCATAGAAATAAGCTCTAGGCAAAGTTAGATTTTGATGATCTTATGTTCTTGTTTAGGGAATCTCTTTATTTTGTGGAAACCAGGTGTTCATGAACATGTGTCATCAATTATTCATCCTCATGTAATTTCAAATCCTAAAGACTTTTGTTCATCTTTGAAACACAAATTAAGATATTTTAAGGAAACCTGAGAGATTGCAGTCCTTCCATTGGAAGTCCATTCTACCAAAGCTTTGGGTTTCACTTTATTTTGCTAGTCCCTTTAACACATTCTATTGACAATAAGTAACGTTGCACCTGCATGTCTACTAACTCTCATTAGAGTATTAGTAGAGTATTAGAAGACTGGTAGGGTTAGGGTTAGAATAAGTTGACATGTACTTGCAAAGTTACTTATAGTCAGTAGAAAGTCTGTTGGAGGAGCATCACAATAAAGAGTTAGCAGATATTAAGCAGACAATGTACTAATACTGTAATGAGAGTTAGTAGGCATGTAGTTGCAAAGTTACTTATAGGCCCCGTTCACACTGCAGGCAAAAGTGGCCCAAATCTGATTTTTTTGGGGTCAAGTGACCAGGTCAGACTTCTTCATAGGTAGTGTGAACACTCAAATCTAGCCCAGATCTGATTCTTTCAAATCAGATTTAGACCACATACATATGTGGTACTGAATCAGAACCATATCTGATTTTTTTCAATGCGACCGCAGTGTGAACAACCAAGGCGGATTTGATGCGACTTTTACGTCAATCTACGTCGACATTTGTCACAATTATGCGCCGGCGAAGCCTTAGACACAACAGACACAGACAGCCTGACATTAAAAACTTGACTAGATAATATGGAGAACAGCGATGGAGCGAGTCAATGGAGGGAGAGTGAGGTGTTAGACCTAATTAGTATATGGGGAGATACTTCAATTCAAGCTAAACTAGAAGGATCCTACCGTAACAGCCATAAACCCGCAAAAGGCAAAAATTGCCAATTTTGCTCTCTTTCTCTTTCTTCTCCTCCTCAGCACCTGCTCATTAATGTTACGGCTTCCATTACACAAACATTTTGAAATAAATGCGAATATGCTTACTTCCTCCATAATCTCCCGAACTTTAGTGCAACCGCGTGCTGCGTCTGACGTCATTGTTATTGTTCTTTTGCGCATGCGTGTTAGTTTGAAACCTCAAACAGTTCACACTGCAATCAGATATAGGTCACATTGTAAAAGGTAATGTGAACAGCCAATCAAAAAATCGGATCTGAGCAAAAAATCAGAATTGAGCATCAAGACTTGCGGTGTGAACGCATTCATAGTCAACAGAATGTTCAAAAGGGACCATCAAAATAAAGTGTTACCAAACTTGAGTCCATATGAATCTAGCAGTTTAATCCAAGACACTGTCATTTTATATGATAACCTTTCATTTAGGATTTCATATAAACATTGATAAATGCACACTATTAATATGCTAAGAGAAGATTGGCTTGTGAGAACAAACCTTGGACCAATCAAGCACGTTTGAGCTTCCACAAGAACTAATGTGGCTTGTTCTTGCATTTCTATAGTTAGAATGGTTGCCTCCAAAGGGTTGCACAGTGTCAGTTCTCCTTGAAGAGGAGTTTGCATGTGCACAGCTATAGAACAATAGCAGTGAAAACAACAGTTAAGAAAGCATCTGATCATAGCGATGTGGATATGTTTGTACAAGCTCTGCAATTCGACACTCCAGTCAGTCACGTTAAATTAAATAGCACTTTATACAATAGATTGCTTTAAACCATCATCAATTTACAGTATTAAACATGCAATATCAGTGTCAGTGTTTCATTCATTTCGAATTACTTTAATTACTACTATTATTGCTACTGCTGCTATATAACGTCTGACCTCGACAGACTGAACAGAAGAAAAGAACCTGGAAAGATTTCCACATCAAAGAAGGCGGAGCCTTAGAGCCACACCTACATATTACGTAATCACTACGGACCAATGGTAGTTCAAAGGTGATTACCAGCTGGAGTAAACTTTTCCGGAAAGTTTTCTTTGCTGTTTCAAACTCCCAGAACAAACTCAAAACGAACTTCGTTTCATCCTGATTTTTTTTCGAAAGGACGTGTCACTAGTTTCCTCAGAAAGTCACACAATTTGTGGTATCATTCATGTCTGTAGCACAAATGGCATGAGCAATAGAAATATTATGCAAAAGTGTATGTTCATAAATATTAAATTAGTAGATTATAACAATTATATTAGTATAATTATACTAATATAACAATTATACTAATCTAAATATACAAATTATTTTATTTTTTTTACTTCAGTTCAGATTTACAGTGCTTATGTTCCTCTGGTGTGTTTCCACTGCTCGCAATAACACAAAAGAATTGGGCCTCCTATTGCACGGTGTAAAGGTCACATTATAATACCCCTCATCCAGCACCTACAATTGGGTAAACAGAGGAAGGGTGTTACTGCATGCACAGACAAAGAGCCTGAACTATATCAGGGCATCATGGGAAATCCTGCTCTCGCCTTCTCTAAAAAACATACCTTTATTTATAGGGTCTTTGTTCATTGCACACTTGCATATAATCATTCTAATGCCAGGATCATGACATGGTTAGAATTGATTTGCTTTTTATTTAAACAGCTTTTATTAAGGAACAATCAACATGCATATTGCAGAAAGACCAGTCCAACATGTCATATTCACAATAAATGCATGTACATGCTTGACATCAGTCTCCTGTGCGTCAGTCAGAGGGATTTGTGTTTGTGTGAGATCTGAGAGTAACAGCATCACAGGGTTTAGTCATTGACTGGGAACAGGTTGGTGCATGTGACTCATCTACATCAGTAACTTTCACATGCTTTCAAAGACATCAGCCATAATATCATTTGTCCCTTCTCTCAGTATTCATTCAGGATCTATTCAGACTTCCATACCGTATTGATTTACTGTATTTTCATACTTAAGTACAAGGAATTAACTTCACAACTTCAGTGAATTTGAATATGTCCCCAGAGTGCTTTATTTATGCACTACAATTGATTAGTAAATGAAGACATCTTTCCTTTGTTACATTGTTGTGTCTAAAGACATTTTTGTATCATTTTTTTCATGGGAGAGAGCTAAAATAACAGACATACATCAGATCAAAGCACCTAAAGAGGACCATATGCTTTTTTACATTTTCAACATTCTGTGTGTAATGTTTGCGTCTGAGCATGGCCTGCAAAGTTACAAAGCCCAAAGTCCCTCCAAATGGAGTTTTTCTCTATATCAGTGTGTCTGTTTCTGAACTAGGGCTGGGCGATACAGTGGGTACGGAAAGTATTCAGACCCCCTTAAATGTTTTCACTCTTTGTTATATTGCAGCCATTTGCTAAAATCATTTAAGTCCATTTTTCCCCTCATTATTGTATACACAGCACCCCATATTGACAGAAAAACACAGAATTGTTGACATTTTTGCACATTTATTAAAAAAGAAAAACTGAAATATCACATGGTCCTAAGTATTCAGACCCTTTGCTCAGTATTTAGTAGAAGCACCCTTTTGATCTAATACAGCCATGAGTCTTTTTGGGAAAGATGCAACAAGTTTTTCACACCTGGATTTGGGTATCCTCTGCCATTCCTCCTTGCAGATCCTCTCCAGTTCTGTCAGGTTGGATGGTAAACGTAGGTGGACAGCCATTTTCAGGTCTCTCCAGAGACACACATGCGCACTCTTCAAAAACGACGCTTTAAATCTCTTGACAAGCTAAAAGACGTAAATTACATTTGTATGTATTCTAAATAAGAGATATAGATTGTACTGAATGTCATCTTGCTTATTTTGCTCAAGATAAGGATTCATTGAGTCCACATTTCATGCAAACAAGAAACTCTGCTTCTAACCACAGCTCGAGGGCTGTCGTTCCAGCCACACAACTTTGCGATGTTGTTTGCGGATGTTCTTTGAAACTCTGGTTTCGGAAAACACTGAGTCGTTGAACTATGATGATAAAGACGGAACTTGCGAACAGTTGGTTAACGATGCTTTTGAGAAAACGCACACCAGAGCGTTACTGACAGACTGGGAAGACAGGTGCTACAACACTGTAAAATATGTGATTTTCTTTTTTCTTTTTTTTACATTCAAGCATGAAAATAGTGGTGTCAAATCGATTAATAGCATCTAACATAAAAGTTTGCTTACATAATATATGTGTGTGTATATATATTATTACACACATAAATATATATATATATATATATATACACTGTATATAGTATACTGTATGTCTGTGTTTGTTATACAAAATAATAATAATAATAAATGTAAGAATATATATACACGCATATATTATGTAAACACAAACTTTTATGTTAGATGTGATTAATCATTTTGACAGCACTGCATTACAAATAATTCTAGTAGAGCCCAAAAACAAAATCAAGACTCTGTGAAAGTCCAGAATATTGCCTCTTTAATTAGCACACTCACATACATATTAATATAATATGATAATATAATATAGATTTTATTTTGGTCATATTGCCCACCCCTAGTGACCTTTTTATAAATCAGTGTGATGTGTCTAAGAAGAATGAAAATGCTGCTGGCAAAACTGTAGAGATGTAGCGTGAGAAAACTGTAATGATCCATCTACATTCAAACCATTTAACAAAAAAAAAAAGTTACACAAATATTTGCAAGGGGAATATGAAAATCTTAAGTGCTTGAAATATGCTGAAAATGGAAACCGGCAATCTGGGAAGGTTAATAAGTCTGTATTTTGTTAAAGCACTTGATGAATTCTCCTTTATTTTGTTAGCTACACATTTCCTGTGGATCGAATTTGCAGAAGGTCAACAAATGGACGTGTGGTCACATGCACATTCAGTTATGACGTGTCCCATCCTGGTATCTTGTGCAGATAGTCCCAAGCATAGGTGACAGGCTTTACTTTTTAGCTGGTTATGACATGAGCTGAGAGATTGAATATAACTTTACTTTGACAGGGATGATAACCAGTCTCATGCAAACATGTTTTAATGTGGTATACTTCCTGTCTTCCTGTCCTAAATTATTGTTGTTGTTGTTGTTTTTTTGCAGTACTCAACAATACGAAACCCTTTTTTCAAACCCATATTATATTAAAAGTACTTTAATACTGTGGAGTGGAGTCACCAAATAGGCTAGTAGGCTACAGCTGTTGTTTTGGGCTTGTAGTAGTAACACTAATTTTTGAGTCATGTACAGTAACTGTTACGACACGCTAATTAATTTTGTTTTGCTAAATACAACTAAACAGAAGAGCAGAGCATCCTACAGGAAGTCTCTCGCCATAATGTCGTCGCCCATGGATTAGCACAAAGAAATTTAAGTATTCCTTTAAGATTCATTACTGCGTCTTGGCCCCTTTCAGCAGGAAGATCTACAACACATTCCTCTCTCCTCAGAGGAGAGGTTTAGGTTGTCTTCTGTCTCTGATTACAGCCTATATTGGATCTGTTTGCAACAAGCAAGTTGAAATATGATGCAGGAATTTCATAATTACGATCTTTTCCATTGGTCCAGTGCATGTTTTATGCTAAAATAAGGGTGTGATAAAGTAGTTGTTAAGATATGGGAAGGTTTGTCCCAGTAATTATGGTTTGGCAGAAGATGATGTGGCAGAGTTTGGTAAGGGTAGATCCAGTCACAGATGCCTTTTTGTTTTCAAAGCTGCTTCTGATTACAGGTCTCTCAGACTGACTTTCATCCCCTAGTGTCTGCACTGTTCAGCCACAACAATTACTGTATAAGGAGTTAATGAGGAGATTTTGGCAAGTGTGAGATCCCTGAGCGGCTCTTACAGGCCTGTCTATGAATGGCTGGCAGGCAGAAACCTAGTTTCTGTGTGCAGACAAGTGGAATGTGTGAAACCACCTGCATTGTATTATTATGTTAATTCATAGAATAATTTTTAAAGAAGTGATGAATTGAAATCAGGAAATACTGTTCTCAAAATGTATAGACATACAGCCAAATGCAAAGCCTTTCAAAGTATACTCCATTTGAACGCATGCACAATGGACGTTGTGACCGTGACGTCACCCGTAGGTTTCTGAAGAGCATTTTTGAAGCCCAAAGTGGGCGGAGTCGGTCGTCGCCATCTTGGCAGCACGTCACCGAGCGCCACTCCCGGATAACTGAAAATGGGCAAAGAGGCGGGATTAGCTGAGGTGACGTGACGCTAACAGACAGCGGACAAACGACTAGTAGTGACAGCAGCGGCAATCCACCTGTCACTCAAGTGGCCACGCCCTTAATTATGCAGAACTTTAAGGCTTAATATAATTTAGACGGATGAGTTATAAAATAATTCACCCCCCTCACCGGCAAGATTAGCTATATAGATCAAAACAACTTTTTGTACCAGGCTGTAAATATTTTATTTCTGCTGTAAAGTTGGGCATTTTAACATGGGGAGTTTATGGGATTGACTCTCATTTGGAGCCTGTCTCTAGCGGCCAGTCGATGAATTGCAGTTTAAGTCACTTCCGTGTTGGATTCAAGAGAGCGACCGGAAGCTTGCCGTTTGGTAGTGATCGACATTAATCTTGCACGAAGAAGAAAGCGACACAGTAAACAACAATGGAGGACATACAGCAGATCTTGTTCTTGCTTCTCGGCATGTGGCTGTTTGTCACAAGAAGACGACAAGCTTTGTTTGAGCAAAGGCTGTATAGGCTGCAAAGAAAAAAACGTGCAAGTGGCGATTCTCTGTCAACCAATCAGCGTTCTGCAGTGAGTCTAGCTCCAGCCTTTAGGTACCGGACGACTGTGCTAGGTACCCCAACGGAAGGGTCCCAAAAAAGTGGTACGGTGTGGTTTGGGATTTTGGTAACATTCACAACTTATGACAATCGAAACGGAAATAATTGCGTACCATACTGTACAGTACTGTAAACACTTGGTAGAAACAAGCCATTAAAGTTGCGAGAATTTCTTTACCCATAACACAATTTTTTGGCACCTGGGGATCTGGTTGTTGCTTCCAGAGTAGATTGTTGTTGTTCCATTTCATCAGTTTTTTTAGACTTTGAAACAACAGGATGGACAGGCTTGCACCCTTGTGGGAAAATTCAAGGCACGTGGACGAATTGAGTGTATTGGATGTGCATACTATGCTGATGAGAAAATTTATAACAGGCACTGTACAAAGAGTGTTTCAGATTAATCGCTTTCCAGTGAGGATCTATTTCCAAGCCAGGCACATTGAAAAAAAAAATTCTGTGGCAACAATTATACAAAATAATATTCGCTGCTTGCACATTCTGCAACACATTCAAAGTGAAATGAATCTGATGAACATGAATCTGGCAATGTTTTTTACATTGCTTGTTGTCAGTATCATACCAGTTCGGAAATAAAATGTCCGGTGAGTGGCGCTGAAAGGTTCATGATCTATCGCATTTGAAAATAATGTACCACCTACACTAAACCCTCCCCTAAACCTAGTGTAAACAAAAGCAAACATGAGATAAAAAGCATTTGCTGAAGCAACCATGCCATTTTAGGTCGCTTCTGTAAGTCTTTGATCTCTTTTATTGTGACTCATGTTTCACGAAACTCGTATCCAAGCGCTCTGCATCACAAGTGCAATTCTGCATCAGGTAAGTTACGGAGCAAGTTCACTACATAAATATGGTGCTGATTATGTGATGCAAATGTCAAAATGTATTCGTTTTCAAGTCTATAGAATGGTCGAAGTGTTTTGAGGTCATAACATAATATTAAGCAAGGAACTGCATGAAAATATGTATTTATTGATACTTTCATAATACATATGTGGATTCTTAAACTCACTGACCCACAACTAGCCCTCCTCCTTGTCAGATAATCCTGAGAGAGGTGATGTTTGTAACCCTCAGAAAACCTGTCTGTTTGTCCTTAAGGTCTTTTTTGTCCACCCTGTCTTTTCATCTAAAATGACAAACATGAGCGCAAAAGCCCCAGAGCATCTTCTTTATGCCTGGCTGTCATTCTAAAAGCTTTTTGTCTCTTTATCTCTTTTATCTCTCATTTCAAGAATGAGGGGTTTAAAAAACCTATCCAATTGCCTTTCTTTCTGTTGGGATTTGGATTTTGGGGAATTTGCAAATCAGATTAACAGTATTGATTGTTATATGAGCTGCTGTATTCCAATCAATACAAGTGACTATTTGTTAGATCAAATCTCCATGGCAGGAATATTGGATCCAGTCTCTTTACCAAATCCCGTCAGAAGATATCCATTTTTCTAATATTAGCAAATAGTAAATAGGACACCAAATCTTTTTTCAGTGTAAAAGTCTTCCATCATCCTGAGAGGTTGACAGAGGAAGCCATAGGAACAGCAGAAAGCAGGAGATGAAATGATGATTATAAAAAATTAGCAGGGTTTATTGAATAATCCTGTACTGAGAATTTCTAGGTCCTTCCATTTTTCAGGAGGTAACAAATCTTGACAAATAAAACCACACAGCACTTGCCTGTTTTATTTGATTTATTATTTTTTTTACACTAAGCATATCTCTGCTGTGCTCGGTTTACTCATGAATGTTGCGTCTAATGAGAGGTTTTGCACACAAAGGATTTTTTTTTCTAATTATTGCCTTCACAATAACACATGTCTATCGAGATAGCATCATTGTGGAATTCCCACAAAGGGTCAGCGCCCCAAAACAATGGGCATTCCTTCATTCCCCTCAGGTTTACTGGAAATCTCAATAGAACGAGAGAGAGTTCCAGTGGCAGTGGCTATTGTACATGCTGCGTATGAAAGCACAGAGTTTGTGAGGAGAGGGAGGTCACACTCCCACTGGGAGGCCCTTCATTCTGGATGGTGGAAGGGCTTTCTCTCTCATGTAATCAAACCCCTGAGAACCCCAGCCTGTGTGAGCGAGTCTTACACCATGAGACTCTCAGAGAAGGGTTGGCTCTGGGGGCACATCCCGTCAGAACAGATGTGCAGGTTTAAGTTTCAGAGCACAAGGTGTTGGGTTTATCAGTGATCACATCAAAGTCTCTTAGCAAGAACGAGATTGGCAAAAACATGACTTTAGACCGATCCAACTGTGTAATTATCCAATTTTGATCAGAAACATGATACTTTAACAAGACTCAGACAAAAGAAACAGTTGGGGGGAAAACATGGTGTAGTTGAGGTACGTGGTTTTTAGTAAAAGGCTAAGGCAAAAAAAACCACCCATGCCCTCATTTGCTCTGCAGTGTGATTCTCACCACGATTATGATTACAGAAATGTTTCAGTTTTTTTTTTTTTTTTTTAAAGTCATAACTTTTCTGGTTCTGGTGCACCGTGCGGGCCAAGCAATGGGAGCATATCCATTAATAGTAGAGCTCTGTGATTTCTGTGACACAGAAAACATGGATGGAAACACAGAATCCAGTCATAAAAAAATGGAATTGACTGTTTAATGCGGAATGTTGAATGATTAATAAATCAAAAGTAGTGCTGTACAATTAATATCGTCATTTAATCAATTCAAGATATGGACAGGCATCGGCAACCTATGGCTGGCGTGGAGGGGTAATCGCTGACACATGAACAAAAGCGAGAGAGGTGTATGTATTTCATTTAGGTAAAGAACCTCGCACCTGCCTACAGTTCTACATTTAGAGATAGTCATTCCTCAAAAGGGGCTTTCGCACTGGAGGAACCTTTTCATAGTTCTTAGAACTATTGGCGGCCGTACTCGGATTTTGGCGTTCTAGGTGTTTTCTGAGTTTGATCATATTGTTTATTTCTTTTAATATCAGTCTAATGCATTAAGCCATGTTAGCGTTTCAGTGCACGCGGGTTTCATGACATCATCGCGTACAATAGAAGTCAAATTTCATTGGCTAGGCGCCAACCAATAAAACGGCTCCTTTGAACCCCCGCTCCCGCCCCCCTTTCTCTCTCGCCTCCACTGAGTTGCAAGTGCACAAGTTAGTTTTGCACCTAATATATCGCGAAAAGAGTAGCAAAAGTCAAGGCGCGAAATTTGAAATTGCAGTGACAGATTTGAGAAGTTGCAAGTGCCTAATTGAGGTTGTACTGCAAATTTCAACATTCAACTTCAGATTTTTTATTTTACAGGTTTTCACATTGGAGCTGTGAATGTAAATGTTCACGTACAAGTATGAATATTTATTGTACAAGTTCTCAAATTCACATCTACGTGCTCTCAAATTTTGCTACTCTTTTACCTTCATACCAAACCAGCAGTATATCCATGACGTTAGTGAACGCACGCAAAACACCAGCAACCTCCATTTTTAAAAAGCTGTGTAAACACACAGATTATAGCCTATATATTTACTCCACAAACTAACTCTACGAACATGGAAAACAGTGATGGATGGATTTTTCTTAACCTTTACGCTGTGGAGAAAATCCAACGCAACTTTGAGGGGACCAAGTCAAACATAATGATGCATTTCTGCTCAGCTAGCAACACTGGACATCAACCACACGGCATACGCTAATACCTTTTCATATACTGTCTACTTTCCATGTATAACAGTTCTATCTAATAACATGTTAGACAGATCGTAAACGAATGAAATCGGAGAATGTGAGCACGGTGTGCTCAGGCTCTGGTTTTCTCAGTGCCATCAAAATAAAAGTCACAACAACAAGTGTGTCTTACGTCACTTCAGAGTTCCTACTGGCGGTGCAGACAATTTTTCCTATGGGAACCATTAGTTCTTAGAACCAAGTTCCTAGAACTACCCAATGCGAAAGCCCCTATAGTAACACAGCTTGTTTTATTCACTAGCTAGGACCTATACGTACTCTTAACATGAGAATAAACTGCACAAGTCAATGAAAGCACACAGCTCTGAATAACCATTAGCGCTACCACTGCATCAAGCAAGTCTGTTTGGCTAACAGCATACAGTTTGTTCTGCTGTATTTGCTGCACTTAGCCTTGGGAAAAAAAAGTAAATGTTTTAAATTCTGGTAACACTTTAGTTTAGGGTCCAATTCTCACTATCAACTAGTTGCTTTTTAGCATTAATATGGATATTGGCTGTTTAATAGTACTTATAAAGCACATATTAATTCCTTATTCTGCATGACCATATTTAACATCCCTTAACCCTACCCAATACCTACTTAACAATTACCTTACTAACTATTAATAAACTGTAATTAGGAGTTTATTAAGGCAAAAGTCGTAGTTAATAGTTAATTATGTGTGACCTACATTCTTCAAAGATATTCAACTTAGTGTATATGCCTGGTTTCACAGACAAGACTTAAACCTAGTCCGAGACTAAAATACATGTTATCTCAAAATATGTCACTGCCATTGTTTTGTCTCAAGATGCTCACCAGTAAGGTTTTTTTTTTTCTTAGGCATGTTTCTAAAGGCTATCAATGGCTAATTTAACTAAGGCCTAATCCTGGCTTAATATAAGCCCTGTCTGTGAAACCAGGCCCTAGAGTCCTATCAAACATTCCACACACATTACAATGACGGTGATGTGCAAACTCCGTTCATGCGTCACTTTGTGCGTTTTCTGATCAGATAGCGTTCAGATCGTAAAAACATCAGGTGCTTTCACATTCCAGACAAAACTGGAAAAAATGTAAATGCACTGGGTTGTTGAAGGCACATAGGCTATGTAAATCTTACTCCTCTCAAAATGGTAAAAAAAAACAAAAAAAACCACTGCAACACTCATCACCACAGATCAACACGTAATTTGCCGCAAAAAAAATTTTGTGTCGCATCCTGAAGCTCAACACACAGTCGTCTTCATTCAGAATAGTGGGACATTTAATTTGCATATAGCGCAGGAATTGAAGAACAGATATTCATTTTGCATTGACACATTTGTGTGGCCAAGTGTAAATAGAACCGTTTTAACAGATAGCTATCAGATCAGTAAAAACACATTAATAAATAATTTCCCATTGGAAATTTGTATTATATTATATTATATAATATGTATTATAAACCTGAAGGCAAACCAACAAAAGGATTTTGACCAATTTAAAACAAATTGGCACAGTGGTTAACTCAGAAACTTTAAAGTCTTCAAACTTCATGACAAAAAGGTTGACAAATAATACTGCCATTTAAACACTGAGTCTGCATGTTTTGTGTGTCTGTGAATGAGCAGCATAGGTTTGTCTGCCTCACACGCTCACTGCGTTTTTCAGCTTCTTCCATCTAACTACATGAGGTCACAGACACATAAACATTCTCATTATACATTTTTTATTAAATCATAAATCACAGAATCAACACTATTGCACATTGCATGTGCCCATCACTATAGGAATTCATACATGGTTTAGATAGGTTAGATGTTGATTTTTCTTTTTGATGTTATGGTTCTTTTAAAATCATTTGACAAAAAGTAATAAAGACAGAAATCAAACAGACACACAGAACATGCAGACTTCAAAATGAAACAGCAGTATTTTTGCACTTCACAGACACTATTCCATATTGCCTATGCTACTTTTGATTTATTCATTCAAAATTAAAAAGTAAACTCCACTTTTATGACTCTACGATTCTGAATCAATAATGAACTTTTACGTAGAGGCAAAATGAAGCAAAACTAACCCCTTTAAAATATATTGATTATAGAACAAGAAGAACAACCTCCCAGCTCTAGGATTTGTCATTGCTGCGCTCAGGTTTAACTATTGAAATAGCAGTATTGAGTTACATGCATTTTAGGATGGATCATCAGTTATGTTAGTAACAGCTTTTATAACGACGTGACTTCATTCTTTGAGGAAATTCCACACTCTCTTTGTTCACCTGACGCTCTATTTTGTATTTTATTTTCTCGTAATGAAATTCTTTTGAGGTCTATGGGTGTATATAAATGTACAATGTACACTCTGGTATTATAGGTCTGCATTGTAGAGATCATACCATATTTTTACCACTCTTAAGTGAATGTAATCAGGTAGAAACTGAATGTGTAGAAATCTGTACATATCACACATTCCTTACAGTGTAATGCAGCCTATAGACCTGCTATTGTATGTAATGTAGTTAGACAAGTACAAGAACCAATTCTTAATTTGTAATTTAGCTTTTTTGTTCTTTATTACTGTTGAAAAACGTGCCTAGATGTGTTAGCTTAATTGACTGTACCATTTTTTTTTATTTCATTTGTTAATATTTACCTTTTTTATTTTAAAATGTTTGCTATGAAATTTCATTGGTATTGGCATCATCAGTCCTGGAACGCTGACAGTTCATTTCTGTTGTCAGTGTTAACTCTTATGACAAAGGAGTGTGCTTAATTGTATTGAATATCCACTTGTATTGTGCTTCCAGTCTTAAAAGTATATTTAAAAAAACTGCCCTTACAGATAATATTACTGAAATACTTAAGAGTACAATTTCATGACTGTGTTTCTTAACATCTTCCATTACGCAGCACTCTGTATGTTGTTAGGATGACAAAAAGGTTTGAAAGTTACATTAACAGCGCTCGTCAATGTCAAAATGATTGAGATGGCCAATCAAATGTTGTCAAAGTAGGCAAGGTTTACTGTTCACAGAAGCAGAGTGTGAATTCCAGCATGAAGCGTCAGTTTAATGTTGAAAGAGTGAGGTAAGAAATAGAGAAACATTTAAAACATGTCAACTGTTTATATTACAGCATTAACATTTTGTTAATGCTACTTACATTTTTATGTTTGTTCACAGTGCATTAACTTTTGATCTTACAAATGTATTAGCACGTTAAGATTAACATTAACTAATATTAATAAATACTGTAGAAGTATTGTTCATTGTTAGATCATGTTAACTTCTGAAAAGTTGTAACACTTGTAAAGTGATACCAAATACAGTTTAAAGTAAATTTTATATGAAGTGCAACTTTATTATTACAAAAGTATATTTTAATTGATCATAAATGCTTCTCATTCAGCAGCATGTTTTAACCATATTTCAAAGACAGTATAAGTAATTATGAAATGGCATGTAAATGTACTGAAGTCCTACTTAATTGTGTCAAAAAATGCTCTAAAGTCCAACTATTTACATATACATACATACATACATACATACATACATATATATATATAAGTCATAAGTCGCACGGGTATATTTGTGGCAATAGCCAACAATACATTGTATGGTTTAAAATTATACATTTTTCTTTTATGCCAAAAATCATTAAGATATTAAGTAAAGATCATGTTCCATGAAGATATTTGTACATTTCCTACCGTAAATATATAAAACATTTATTTTTTTGAGTGAATGCAGCACAATTGCGAACATAAATGGACAACTTTAGAGGCCATTTTCTCAATGTTTCGCTTTTTTTGCACTCTCAGATTCCAGATTTTCAATAGTTGTATCTCGGCCAAATATTGTCCTATCCTAACAAACCAAAGTGTCTGAAAACATTTACAAGTACATTCTTTTCAAAGTATATTATTTCCGCAATGAGTTCTCATTTTAGAAGTATAGGCCTACTTTTTTTTCTTTTTTTACAAGGGAACATTCACTGATATAGCAGAGCCTCAACTTTGTTTGAGATTTCCAGAGATAAATGAAGGTGGACTGTGTATTGAATATTAAGGTCAGTGATTTTGTCTGGGCTGTCAAGCCGTCGAGTCCGAGGGCATCGGGCCAGACCTTTGCAGCTGCTCTCTCTGTAGTGCCTTTGACTGGGTGAACAGTGAACACCCTTCCCCCTCTCGTCCCACAGGAACATCCTTCACCGTCCTTCACTGGTGCTGCAGCCCGGGTGACTGAGGGCTTTGTGTGTCCGTGGGGGGTGTTGGATGCTCTTGTCAACATGTCAAGAATCAGACATAAGCTCCTTTGCTAAGTCAGCAAATCCTACTTGTAACCGAATTTCATGTGATTCACATCTAAAGGAAACGGAAGCAGGAAATACACCAACATTTCCAAACAGATCTACGCGTAAAGAAACTGAACAAGGCATTACGAAGCCCTGAAGAATCCAACTAAACCAGTCTGCTGACATTAGTTTCCTTCGAGCTGTTAGTAGGCTTGCTGTAATTAGGTGACCATTTGCAAAAACAACTAACTGTCAATTGTTTAACCAGCTTGACACACATACACACATGTATAAACTCTAGCAGGTGGAAACAACGTGATGTTTATAGTCTGAAAGCTCTATACACACCTGTTGCAGCGTCAATGAAGGAAGCATGTTTCTAGAGAAAACCTTATGTTTCTAGATACCTTATGTAGCTATCTATCTTACTTTAGAAGTCTCTTGTACTCACCAAGGCTGCATTTATATGATCGACAATACAGTAAAAATTTCAAACAAACAAATGACTTCATAATTATATGAAAACACTACTGTATACATACCATTTCACTGTCTGTTTTAAATCTGTATTTGAATTGTCCCGCTCTGAGCAGCTCAAAACAAACGAGGCGTCAGTGATAGTTTTTATTTCGCCTTAAGAAGCTGTTCTCGTACTGTGTGATGACAGCACAACCCTTCTCAGCCGCTCCAGCAACAGACGCAACCCGGAAAAACTATCTGTATGGATTTTTGCCGATAACCCCATTGTTCCAGCAATCGGTTATCAGTGCCTATTAATCGGCAAAACCGGTCAGTTGGTTGACCTCTAATGATATGTTTGTAAAAAGCATTTAAACATTAAATATTTTTAACAATATGTTTCTACTGTCGCTTTTGATCGATTTAATGCCTCCTTTCTGAAAAATGTAAATATTTCTTTCAAAAAAACTTTCTTGACCCCAAATTAGTTTTTTCAACTCTGAAAAGGTTTAACAGTGCTTTAAAGGTTTACAGGTTTTATCACTGTTCCCCCATAACTTTTTTTAGCAGTCCTTACAGCCCATAACAGGACTTAAAGGCACAATATGTACGATTTTTGGATCAAAATATTCAAAAACCACTAGAACAATGTTATTGTTACGAAACTGCTCCGAGACACGAGGGTTAAGATCCAAACGCAGCTTTATTGTGGGTAATCCAGAGGCGTAATCCAGTGTACAGGCAAAAGGTCAAAACACAGGTAGGCAGTCCAAACAAACCAACAAAGAAACAAACAAAACAGGCAGGGACCAGAGGCAAAAGAGTAATCCAGGGAACAGGGCAAGAAATCCAAATAAACCAAAAGACAAGAAACCAGGGAAAATGCTCGGAATTGCAGTGTAACACTTAAACAAGACTTCGCGGTGAGTGAATGAATGAACATGGTATAAATAGACTGAGACTAACAGGATGATGAGACACAGGTGAATGCAATCAGTGAATGAGGTACAGGTGAATGTGATCAGTGATAAGTGATGATGAGTCTGGGCAGTGAGTTATTGGAAATGTAGTTTGTGAGTGATAATAGTCTTATGTGGAGTGCCCTCTGGTGGCTCTCAAGGGCACTCCAGCTGATGACCGTTACAGTTATATATTTTGTTGACTTGTGTACTTACATTATCCCAAATGTTTCTAAGAATGTTTAAATCCAGAGAAATAAGCAGTTTTAACCAGGACACGGACCGTGTCCGTGCGTCGCCTGTCAATGGCATCATCTCCGCGTTACCCTCGATTTCCGGTTATACTGTATTTTGTAGAAACCATGGAAACACCAAAGACACTTTAATATATTGTGTGCTTAATTAGACAGATGAGCAACGGTTTGGATACACTCATCGACAGAAAACTAATCACTGTTAAATAGCTCAACACAATTAGTCTTTTTGTTTAAATCTCGTTTTCTTGATTTACCACGAGTATCATATTTGCCATGATTAATATCGATCTAGCTCACTGCATTGTGCAACAAGTGTCTAATATAGTAGCCGCCGAGCAAACGCACAGAGTAGAATTATAACAACTTTTAACACTCTCAAATGTATCTAATATGATAGAACAGCGCTGCATTACCCCACATACGCAACGTTTACACAACACCAATTTTAACTAAAAACCGAAAACCTTTTATGCGTTTTGACTGTTCATTTACACGACAACAGTGTTTTTGGGGCCTGAAAACGTAAGCTTTTGAAAATGGGTTTCAAAGTGCAAGTTTTTGAAAACGATACTGTTATTGTCTCCTTGTAAACAACAAAAACGCAAATTTGTGAAAGCGGTGACGTCATGCACATATGTATTATGTGTTCAGTTCACAAAACCATTTGTAGGCTGGTTCTCCAAAAAGTGTGTAAAAGTGTGGCACTGTCAGAACATTGATCTGTTTGTTTGTGATGCAGAAATGTTTCTAAAAAAATGTTTTCTTTCTCTTTCCTCTTCTTCTTGTGAAGGTCTGGATGACAGCCTACAACAGTATGTGCACAACTTTGAGAGAGAGAAGATTAATGGAGAGCAGCTACTGAAGATCTCCCATCAGGACCTTGAGGAACTGGCTGTTTCCCGCATTGGCCATCAGGAACTGGTTTTAGAGGCCGTAGATCTCCTCTGTGCTCTGGTTAGTCTTATTCACCTTTGTTGTGCCTCTAAATTGTTACCTATTTGTTACATACTGTGTGTGTGTGTATATATATATATATATATATATATATATATATATATATATATATATATATATATATATATATATATATATATATATATATATATATATATATATATATATATATATACACCTGTATATATATATATATACACACACACTGTATATACATTTGCACTCGTGATATCGCTTATCTATATCACATTATATAAATAATAGACAAAAATCATGCATTTTTGAGATATTTTTAACTGCATTCGATAGGATTCATCACGCAGTGAGCTGTTGCCCTGTTTCATGTTCATCACCAATCAAGTGTATGAAATATAAGATGACCTACGTAGGTCTGGGGCGGGCGAGTGTGTTAACTGTGTTAAATCTTTTTATTTGCATTATTTTTCCATAAGTAATTAATTAAATGTATGCCTTAAATCGACAGCCCTAAAATATTCAGTATTTATATTGGCTAATGTGATTACTATATTCACTAAAGGCCTTTCCCGGCCTACAAATATTGATTAGTCAGTAGTATTATTGTCTCCCATTCATCTACTAACTTAAAAGAAATTGGTAGTTAGTCACATAACATTTGAGCATTCATGCAGAAAACAGCTTAAAGGGATAGTTCAACCAAAAATGAAAATGTTGTCATCATTTACTCACCCTCAAGTTGTTCCAAACCTGTATGAGTTTCTTCCTTCTGTTGAACACAAAAGAAGATATTTTGAAGAATGCTGGTAACCAGACAGTTTACGGTAGCCACTGACTTCCATGTTTGTTTGTTTTTCTTCCTACTATGGAATCCAATGGCTACCGTCAACTGTTTGATTACCAAACATTATTTAAAATACCTTTGTTTGTGTTCAACAGAAGAAATAAACTCTGTTTAGAACAACTTGAGGTTGAGTAAGTGATGACAGGAATTCAAGATTTAAGGATTCAAGAAAGATATGTAATGTGCACTGACTTTGGAATAATAATGCTGTTTACCACACAGAACAGTATGATTTTGAAAAAAGGAAACCAGGAAATCATTACACGAGGAATGACCACGGCTCAGAAAGACTTTGGTTTCTGTGGATGCGTGTTCTGTGGGGAAGAAAATTCAAGGACATGATATGAACACATGGAAATGCTTAGGTAGAATGTCTTGGTGGCTTTGACTGATGGTCATGCCAGTGCTTGTAAAAGATACCGTACATCGCAGTGTCCAGCACTGAAAGCTATAATTGTGCCCAGACCCCTAGCATCAAACGCAGACAATGGCCACAAATCTATTTTGGGTTCCCCATTTTTTTCTTAATAATCTAAAGAATCTTTTTCCACTTTAAATAATCTTTTGTTGCAATGGGAAGATTCCATTGATGTTAAAGGTTCTCCTAGAAACACAGATGCCAATAAAGAACCTTTATTTTTGCATATGTGTATGTAATTTCACACCCATTATTCCAAATACTTGACCACAGAATGCCTGATTGACCAATTATAATCAAGCATCCCAGAGAGCCATGTAATAAATCCTCAGATAAAATAATGCACTAATATACAGACAGAATCTCAGGTATTTCCTAAAATGTCAATTAACACATTTTGTGAAATGCATCATTGTCTAAGAAGAATTAATGATTTAGAATGAGACTCATAATGATTTTTCCAGATCATCTCCCCAAACCTCATACATCTGTTTTGTCCCTAAATCACAGCAGCGTCCTCGATGGAAAGAGTCTCCTATTGTCTCATAGCACTGGAAATGATATTAAAGGCACTCAGGCCAAGTATTGGATGCAGAAAGTGCTATGTGTTAGTGTTAGCAGTGCTCCAGATCTCTCCCTGATGGAGTGTCCTTAAGTCTATTTCATGCTGAACAGGAAACACATTCCCACCTCCATCTGTGAGAGCGTCTATGAACTTTGCCCTGATGGAGGAAACCAATCTCTCATTTCTTCAAACCATATCAGGTGTATTTAACCCTATCATTTGATAAATATAAACCCTCAAAGCGCATTGGGGAGTTATAACACAGTCTCATTTCAGGCCTTATATAATTTCTGATCATTCAATTGTCTGGAATGAATATTAATGTGTGTACCAGTGTAATATTGTCGTGCTGATATTAATGTTGAATCAAGTGCCTCTAGCAGACAAGAATTGAACAGGAAGCTAATTACGCTGTCTAGCTTTGTCTTGCATTATGGGTCTGTGAATTTCAGAGGATCCATGAAACAATAAAAACTGCATATGTTCTCAAATGAACATACTCGACAACAATTGGCAATGTGAGCAGTTTAAAATGCAAAGACTGCAGTGCTGCCATCACCAACGGTCAGAAGGCAATACTTTTATCCTTTAGGAGTATTAGACTTTCTGGAAATGTCACATTCAAATCTTTACAATCAGGGCAACTATTTAAGCTGCTGAAAAGGTTCTTATGGAGTCACAGAAGAAACCTGTTTCTCAATGGAAAGCCTCTGAGATTCACAGGACAGTTATTATTAAATGCACATTTACACTGCTAATTAAAAGTTTGGACCAATTAAGGTTTTTTTTGTTTGTTTTTTTTTTTTTTTAAAGTAGTCTCTTATGCTCACCATGGCTGCATTTATTTGATCAAAAATACAGTAAAAACAGTAATATTGTGCAATATTATTACAATAAAAAAACTTTTTTCTATTTAAATATATTTAAAAATGTAATTTATTCCTGTGATCAAAGCTGAATATTCAGCATCATTACTCCACTATTACTATTACTCCCAAACTGTTTTTGGTGTGTTTTTTTTTTTTTTTTTTTATGATACATGATAAAAAAAAAGAAAAATAATACTTTTCTTTTTCTTTTATTTAACGCATTAAATTGATCAAAAGTGACAGTAAATACATTTATAATCTTACAAAAGAATGTCCAAAAATATTGTTTTGGACATTCTATTCATCAAAGTATCCTAAAAAAATCACGGGTTCCACAAAAACTTTACATTGATCAGAAACATTAAAAATAATTATTATAAATTGATTATTCTAAACTTTTGACTGGTAGTGTAATAGCTTGCTGCTTAAAGGAATAGTTCACCTAATATAGATCAGCATTTACTATCAACATTTATTAGTGAAAGCAGGCAGAGACCAGTGGTTGTCCAGAGCTATAGCACTATAATGCCCGGTTTCACACGAGGCTTAAATCTAGTCCCAGACTAAAATGCATGTTTGAGTCTTAACTGAAAGCAACTTGCACTGAAATGTTAAAATATGTCAGTACCATTGTTTTGTCTCGCACATCAGAAATGTTGTTTTTTTTCTTCTAAGGCACATTTATAAAAGCTACTTAAATGTCCTAATTTAACTAAGGCCTAATCCTGGCTTAATCTAAGCCCTGTGTGTGAAACTAGCCCTACATGTCATTAAAGGGATACTTCACTGATTAGCATTAAGCTTTGTATCAGTAGAAACCCGGTAGTATTTTCGAATGACCGTGCTTCCCTCCCTCATGTCCCCCTGAGACGAGAGATTTCTGTATTGTGCGTCTGGAAAAAAAACTCAGATGACGCAAAAATCGTCTTTTAGCGTCATCGGAGGCTTTTCTGGCCAGAGGCTAGAGACTACAGCCAGTAGTAGGAGCTAGTTCCGCGTGTTTTCAGCCCGCCCATAGGAGGTGGGATCTCACGATAAAACGCTGTCTTTTCAGTTTCGAGTCAACTAATAGCGTAGTTGTATCATTTCTTCCAATACTGCCCTCTAACCGGTTGGCGTGGCGTGGGAGTGGCTTCGTAGGGCAGCGAAGCAAGTGCATTCTGGGAGTTGTTGTCTTTCATCCACATGAGCCAAAAATACATTTTCTGGCTTTTCTCAGTCTAGAAGGCACCAACTTCTAAATTAATTTCACATTTCTACTAGCCTGACAAGCCAGACCCACATCAAGATGTTGGATCTGGGAACACACCATTGGCAGGGCTCAATCCGAGGGGCGGGATAAACGGCTGGCTTTCAAATTCCCTCTGCACGCAATAGGACAGCGCTACAACCAACCAGAGCGTTTTCCCACCAGTGGAGCTAGTTGATAGATTCAACTTTTGCCGTATCCGGTCGGCAAAACTCCGAAAACATCTTCCTTTTTTAAGAATGACTTCAGTGCCGTTCTTTGTTCTTTTCTCAAAGAAAAGCTTAACTCCAAGTCTTCCAGAGTCGCGGCCAAAGCCGATTCGAATGGCCGCTGTTCGCCAGCAGCAGCTCTTCTTTGTTTTCAAGTAGCAGGGAATTCACATGGAACCGTCACAACTCTGCCATAATTGTTAAGCCCGCCCACCGACTCTATACATGATGTGATTGGCCTGACTAGAGTTTTTCTTTTCCAGCTCGCAAGCCAACGGAGAGTTGCTAGACGACCCTGGCTGCAAAATAAAATTTGCTGCCGCTAGGGTACATCTAGATTTCTAGGCTACATTTCTACTACATAAATGACCCAATTTAAATACACATTCATCTTTCCAGTGGTGAAATATCCCTTTAAATGAGAAGCCATATGACCCAAATTGGTTTGTTATTATACCTCAAAAAAGCCTTGCTTTAGTTTTTACATCCATAATGATGGGATGCAAGACATGTGAACCAATTACATTTGATGTTATTGACATCAAACCTGACACTTTCTGAGGCGCTGCTACATATGAATGTGCAAGCAAAATTGATCACAAACTGGTTTGCAATTTGATGAGGGTGAGGAAACGATGATATCATTTTTTATTTATGAGTGAAATATCCTTTCTAGACCACAGCAGATCAAGCTGAAGTACTTTTTTTTTTTTCAGAGATGAGCAGTTTTGGCTTAGATGCAGTACTTTTGCAAACTGAGATTTGCCAGACCAGGAGGAATGCTCTTGTCCTTTCCAAGATTTTAAAAGTAGAGCACGGGGGATGCCAGGTTTAGCAGCTAAATCAAGCACCACACATTTTGCCAAACAATTTTTAGAGTCTAAATAGGGCTGTGACATTTTAAGCAGTCCAATTGCTTTACATCATGTAACAGTTGAGCATGGGGTGTTGAATTTAATACACCAAGAATGATGCCTTCTAAGTGTGGATTAAATTTCAATGTATGTAATACAGTCTCTTTGCTTTTTGCTGCATCTGCTGAACAAGCCTACATTCATTGCATTCCAGAAGTGGATAGAAATTGTCTACTAAATACATAGTATTGGGCATATCAAGCATCAAGTTTTTATTTACAACTCAAGCAAGTGTTTTAAATCCATGGCGTAAAAGGACACCATAAAAAAACAGAAGTGAAATGTAAATTTGTTTGGTTGTGTAATGTGCAAATCTAATTGGTGTGGATTGCAACCTGAAGA
This sequence comes from Rutilus rutilus, assembly GCF_951802725.1. Lineage (NCBI taxonomy): Eukaryota > Metazoa > Chordata > Actinopteri > Cypriniformes > Leuciscidae > Rutilus > Rutilus rutilus. Next base: position 7,155,262 of record NC_140226.1, read on the forward strand.
ATCTTTCACTGCTGATGAAGCAATTGGATTAATAGCTCTCTCAGTCAATGCCATGCAGGAATCACCAACTCTTTAAACTAAACTAAAATAAATAGTGAATAAAAAATTCAATCTGGATAAAGAAGGCAAATGTGCTTCTAGTATAGCTGCTTACTGAATGCATTTGGAACAGGAGAATATGGATTTGAAGTCATTTTAACTGCTCGAGTACTCAACAGATAAATCAGCTAAATACTTGTGTTGGGAAGATGGTGATGAAGCTGGTCAATGTGTCAGACTTAGACAGCTTCTTTGTGCCTTGCTGTTTTTTCAGCTTCTCAAGTTCTCACACCATGAGCACTGCATTTAAAATAGAGTGTCAAGTGAAAAAGCTTTCAAAAACATCTCAAGACCTGTTTCATTCTGTCAGTTGTGTTGTGTCAACTGGTTTTGAATGCATGATCACATTCTGTGTACCTAATCCTCAACAGTGTTGCACTTCCACATGCAGTCCTCGACTCTTATCCCGGCGAACTATAAGGCATCACCCAATATGCCATTGTAACAGTAATGAAAATGAAAAGGTTTGGTCAAATGCCCATACCTGTATAGCTGAAAGCATATGCGTTCAGCCGAATATAAACTCTTTCAAAGTATACTCCGTTTCTAGACACATGCGCACTAGAAAGCTTTACCTTTGTCCAGTGTCTTTGCTATTTCTCTCCATAAACAATAAAAATCACTTTGTATTCGTTTAAACTGGAGTTGCATGTATCTCTTAACTCCCCTCACACAAGTTCTCACCATAGACAGTAAAAGAAATGGACACAGCGACCCCATTGGATTCAACGGAGAAAAGTGAAGTCAATTAGAAGCACTCACTTCCTGATGGTCGAGCGTACTGCGCAGACTCAAACTGAGCTTGACAACGTAGATGTGACGTGAGCAACCTGTCTGTCTTCTAGTAGCTGTGCCAAGAGAAATCTGAATCATTCCCTTCCGAAACTTGCAGAGACGGAGAGTGTGAGTAGGAGGTATCCATGAGCTAGGAGCAGGAGAAACTTTTGCTAAGTATTCTGATTAATTATTTTGTCATTTTGCCTCCACGTCCCCTTGATTGCCTGCGAGCTTCTCCTCCTGTCCATACGGTAATTCTCTACTGTGCGACAGAGAGTCGCGTGGTTATGACGCAATCGTTAGCCTATTTTTACAAAAACTGCTTCTACGGGGCCATAACGTAAGATACAAGGTAATGGAGCCTTTTATACATTTTCGTGTTTCTTTAGAAATAAATAATGGACAAATGGAGTCTTTAAACGCCTCAGATGTAAAGTTATTCGCTGTCAAAGTGACGCCAAAATGAACGGGAGTCAATGGAATGCTAACAGCAGGTGGGGGTCGCTAATCGGCGGCGCCCGGGAAGCTTCAGTGTTTTCTGAAACATTTACCCCCTGGTTCTCACCAATGTGGACATCTTTTTTGTTGTTGTTCTGTCTCCGTTTCTTTTCAAATGTAACACAAAGGCTAGTGCCGCCTTGTGGTTAAACTAATTACTACAACAACAACAACAACAAAAGATGGATGTGCGAGCAGAGTGTACATTCAGTAGGGCTTGCACGATTTAGGAAAAAATCTAATATGCATGGCTGTCTTATCTTCATCATGTTCTTACATTAAAGAAAAGATTCTCTTTTGTTGATAAGCACTTCTCATTACAAATATGGGATTCACAGAGGCAGAGATGGAGTTCATGTGGTGCAGCGTTTACTGTGAACCAAGCCTCTCTGAGACACTGAAAACAGTGAGCTGCTTCACTCTAAAACACGCAAGCGCATACATTTAATTAAATCTTTGTGTTTTCATAATCGCACTAAGTCAAATCGTGATTTAGATTTTATTTTGATTAACATGCGGTTAGAAAAATCATGCTGTGGGTAAGCATGTACTATACTGATGACGATATTTACATCATGCACACTGTACGCATGTCCTAGCATACGCGTAAAAAACAAGTATACTTTGGGCTTTACGGTAATATATATAATTTTGTGCCTCTTCCTCAGAACTATGGTGTGGAAACGGATAACTTGAAGAATCTGGTGGTGAAGATGAGAGCTGTGACCAACAGCCTTCACAATGCAACATCAGAACGCAGGAAGAGTCCTACGTATGAAAGCAACACATCTAGCAAGCTCCCAAATGAATTCCTCTCCTCTGTGGTTGAACTTATTGGAGCAGCCAAAAGCCTCCTGGCATGGCTGGACAGGTACAATCATCCCTAGTCATCATTTCTTTACATATTATTTATGTTGTTTATTTCTGTTTCTATCGCTCCTTTATTTATGTATGGAGACATTCATTGGGAATTTAAGCATGTAAAAGGTTGCGCACTGATGATTTATAAGGAGCTTTTACTCTGAAGAAACTGATGGTAAACCTCTGGAAGCTCATATAATTCACTGCAGAGTCTGAACTTAGACTTGCATGAGCAGCACTTACAGATTTTTCCAGACAGGGCAGACAGTTGTAACCAGATACAATCCTCCTTTCTTTCCTTACCAGTCTGTGCACAGCTAACCACATCTTTCCCATGAAGGGTGAGATTTTTGTGAAGCTTTGTTCAAAATGCCAGTTAGCTATCTTGCTATATCCTCCCTACATAGGCAGCATCCGTACTGAAGTGGACCCTGATAAGTGACTGATTTACAACACTCTACATACACTCAGAAATTGCTAGTAAATTTCACAAATAATTATGGAATTTTGAAGTAGGAATGCTGAAATAGTATAATCTCTGTTTTATTACCTTTACAGTGCAGCTACTCCAGAAACCACAAAAAATGTTCCTTTCATGTTTCCAATAGACATGATCCATGCATATAGGCTTTTTACAATACAGATTGTTTTAAAGCAGCTTTAGAGTGATAACAGGAAAATAATGCAACAAAGTTTGTTTCGGCTGTACAGCAGATCTAGAAGAAAAATAGCGTCATAGTCCAGCTTAAGTAAATTCAGTGATGGTTCATTTCTGTTGTAAAAAAAGTTATTAATTTAGTTCATTTATATATATAGCAGCTCTAGAGAAAACAGTGATGTCATCGTCCAGCTCAGTTCAGTTCTCATATAATGGTGTCAATGCAGGCAGATCAAAAATATTGTTCAATATTACGTGTCCCCAACTAAGCAAGCCAAAGGTGGCAAGGAACCAAAATTGCGGTTGTTTTCCCACCTTAAAGTTAAAAGAGTCAATTGTGTTTTTCATAGAAGCATGGCTCAACACGGCTGTAGTGCAGTGCATTAAGAGTTCATTTGGTGTGGAGATGCAAAATGCTGCAGAAATGGAATTCAATCAACAGACAAAATGTAGCATTGCTTTTTCCCATTTCGACAGACAGTTAACAGAGTCAGGGTCTCCATTCAAGTAAATAGTTGTAGTACTTGCATGACTAGAAAGTGTGGCCCAAGGACGATATGGAGTGAGCTGTGTGACAGAGTGAGCTGACTTGTCTTAAAGGATTTCTTTTTTTTTTTTTGGTTTGACGTAGCATGTCGTTAAACTAACTAAGATACTAAACATAAAATACATTGAACATTTGAATTTAATGTAATTACTTATCCGCTGTCTTTATTTATTTATTTATTTATTTATTTATTGTTGCTACTTAATCTGACAAAAAGAGAAAAATTCCCTACACAGAAATTATGCTTGATATGAGTTACAATTTGTTTAGTCTAGTTTCATTCTAGTAGTTCATCCACCAAAAAAAAATTCTGAAAAATATTTAAGAAAGAATTCATGCAAGCGTTTTAACAAAAATGCAAGCTTTATGTTTCTGCTTTTAAACCCTTGAAGTGCAAGGCCGTTTACTTTGATTTTCAAGTGCCTTACTCTAACCACAATTTTGTGTGGATATTATGGCACAAAAGAACATTCCTTTAAAGTCAAAGCCACTGGTACTATTATTATGATGTTTTAACCACAGAAATTCAGTGATATTTTCTCAAGTTATATGGTGTCATTCTTCTGATCTGTCTGGATAAAAGAAATGGAAACTGTTTGACTGCACTTAATGGAGCTGACATGGTAATGTGTTTTATCCCAGCTCCAGTTTTTATGACCACCGATTCAGAAAATCCAGACACACAGTGATGGAAATAAAGTTCTTTGCTATTGTACAGCCACATCAGAAAATCCTATGCAAGAAGTTTGTTGTCCTGTGTTTTTAAGTCTTTAACCTTAATTTCCTCTGTCTGCAGAACTCCATTGACGGGAATCAGTGATTTCACCAGCACCAAGAACAAGATCATTCAGTTGTGTCTGGAACTGACCACTACAGTTCAACAGGTCAGTATGGCTTTTTAGGACAGACACACATGTTCATTTTTTAAGCTCTCATGCATTTCACAGTGGGGGATTTAGAGCTGAAAAGCTGAAGTCTGAAAGTCTGAAGCTAGTTATCTGACCATGTGCTGTCTTGCTGTGTTTGCTTTGGGGGATTTACTTCAGACAGAAATAAGCAGACCCCCCAACACATCAGTCACAGCTTCTGAGTTTACAGTTTCTTTAACACAAGCCAGGATGCTCTTTAACATGGCTGCCAACATTCCTCCATGTTATCTTCCTTGCTTGTGGTTGCCTTCTGCAAGAGCGCTTTCATAGCTGTCATAATCAGAGATACTTCAAGATGGATATTGGTTTGATAAGTACATACTCTCTCCTGTCTCGTTCTTCCTTGGCTAGAATTCATGTTTAGATTGTTTAATAGTATGTTTCAATGTTAAGTTTGAGTTTTTGACATTGGCAGATTGATCAGTACCAGTTTTCAATGTAGAAATTCCAAATTTCTTTCATGAATTTGGTTTGGTGTTTTCACACAGTAGGATGTCTTTTGAGAGACTTTTAACATTATGACAGCCCTGCATAGATTTTTGTTTGGGAAATGAAATATTGATATATTTCAACGCATCCGAAGCTCAAATCGGATCCGAAATCTCTGCATATGCATATGATCGGAACTCCACACAGCTCCCATACTAATGATGACTTCCGGTCCAACGGCTGTCGTTTGTTTTGTGCAGTGGAAAGGCGGCTTTAGAAGAGATGGAGCAAGAATAGTTGATGGCGTAGGAAGAGGAGAAGAGGGAGAAGAGATGGTAGAGTGGAGGGCAATGGTATTAGTGGAAAGAGCAAGAGAAGAAAATATAAAGAAGATATGAACAGAGGGAAAGGGGAGAGCAAGGTGTAAGAGGAAGGAGGAGAGATAGAAGGATAGGGAGGAGAGATAGATACACAATGCTGTCTTGGGGCCGCACAACACAGAAAGGCTTCTACATTTTTAAACTACCTCAATGAAATCCACTTTCCTCAAGGGTGATCAGGAGCAAATTGTGTAGTTGCGTGGGATAATGTCCAAGTTCACCGTTCAGCTCCGGTGCAAGAGTGGTTTGAACATCACCTACATTTCAGGATGGTGTTCCTTTCAGCTTATTCTCCTCTTGGAGATGGAAATTATATAATCACAGCCCCTACAACCAAGTACGTCTTTAAGTGATGGAAGAGGCCTGTGGAGAAGTTGAGGGACAAGGATGGATCCAGCATTCACAGCTTTTTTCCCCCCATGATCCATGACTCATGAAAATATATGCTGTGATGTTGATGAAATTCTTTGACCAGATGTAAATGAGAGGCAAGATCTATAAAGTTCAATGATTCTATGATTGCAGTACATTTATTTATTTATTTTGTTTTGTTTTTTGGGGCGAAAACTCATCATTATACAACTAAACTCATCAATCTTTGAAGAACACGATTAAAGAATATGAAAAACACGTATTTTCATTCCTGTATTTGTGTATCTACAGCTGAATTTATCATCAAATCAACAGAGAACACACTTTTGTAATTTTTGATAAATGCATTACTTGAATGAAATGCAGTGCTTCATTATGCAGTGAATACTGAACTGTTTTGCCAACATAAGAGTGTGTTTAGTTTTCTGTGTTCATTATTATGAGAGCAACTACATTCATTTGGAGAAATGTGTCAAATCGATTGAGAAAAACTGTAATGTTGAGTTTCCAGCCCAGTCAGAAGTTTAATGATGTGGGATACAAATGCAATTAAAATATCCCTTTAAAGCTGTCATATTGTCTCATGTGAAGAATCTGGGCAATATGTAAGTGACCTTCTTTACATAAAACCAATTTTAAAAAAGTTGATCACCAAAAAAAAAAAAGCCTTCATTGAAGGTTTCTTCCCCTTCTACCCTTAATGCACCAGATGCTGGTTTTCCTTGTCTTGTTTTGTCTCTCTCTTCCTCACATTGGTGTATTCCCGCAATGTGTTGTGTAATTATCTTGTCTCGGAGTGGACATGGAGATGTGATTCAAGGCTGAAAGCTGTTTTTTTGAGGCTGGAGGTCATTCACTGTTGCTCTGTAATTATACAACATTCCTGAATCTGAACTTTTTGTTTTTATTATTCACAGTGGTTTTAAACATGCTCTGCAATTTTTCTTTCTTCCCTGCACAGGACTGCACTGTGTATGACATGGAAGAGAAGGTTTTGGATGTTGTAAGTATCTTTTGCATTTCCATTATTCATTTCATATATAAAGTTATTTGTTATTTCTTTCACTTGTGTAACTGGTGATAAGGTGTCTCGTTTTAGTTAGTTTTATGTGTCTCAGATTCTCAGGCATGGGGTAAAATGCGAAAGTCTCATTACCTTTTATCATTGATCATTACCTGTAACACAAAAATCCTGTCTCAACCCCCAATAAACACCCCAAATACTGGGGCAAAGATGATTAAAAATTTATTTTTTATTAATAATAATAATAATAATATGTATGTACAGTATATACGCACACACGCATACAGGGTACATCTCAGTTTCCACAAAATAACATAGATAAGTTTAGTTTAGTTTATTTATTTTTTATAAAGCACATTTCTACTGCCTCAAGTGCAGCCCAAAGTGCTGTACAAAGCCATCGATAAAACCAAACACAGAGAATACAAATCGCAACAACATAAAATTAATATTTAGTTCTCTCCTGGGTCAGAGTCAAACGCCAAGCTATAAAAGTGCTTCTTCAAAGCCGTTTTAAAAGAGGGCAAAGTGGGGACAGAGCGGATGGCAAGCGGCAAGTTATTCCATAACCTAGGACCGGCTATCGGAAAGGCGCGATCACCTTTTTCGCTTGAGTCGGGACCGCGGTACTTGGAGCAATAATTTATCTGTCGATCTCAGATTCTTTACTGGCTGGTGCGGAATAATAAGATCTGACAGATAGGAGTGCGCGAGACCATTTGAAATTTTATAAATTATTAACCGGGCCTTGAGGTCGATCTGAAATCTGATAGGTAGCCATTGAAGAGATGTTAGAATCGGGGTGATTCTGTCCCTCTTTCTCATGCCAGTCAATGGTCTTAACGGCGGCATTTTGAACCAGCTGCAATCGATTCACCAATGACTGAGAGAGTCCTAAATACACCACATTACAATAGTCCAGTCTGGATGATATAAAAGCATGGATGATCGTCTCCAAATCTCTAAATGAGAGCATAGGTTTCATTTTAGCTAAGTAGTAGAAACTAGTTTTCACCACAGCACTAACTTGTTTTGCAAAATTCAACTCAGAGTCAAAAAATATACCCAGATTTTTTTGCGCATGGGTGAACATTTCTGGAGAGTGGCCCCGAGTAGCTAGAGATAAGTGGCGAAGAGCTAAGAGGGACAAAAACAACATCAGTTTTGCTCTCATTTAAGTGGAGAAAATTCTCAGGCATTTTACATCATCGAGACTTTTGATGTAAAATAACGCGATCATCAACTTTATAAAGCATATAAAGCAAATCTGCCTAATGTTACTGAATGAAATGCCGGCCCAGGACGAACTCTAGGACTGTGAAGCTTTGGGGGTGTTGATGGACTCGATCTACTCCATCTAGGTTTTGATCATCGTTCTGAATCTGATCCAGACGTAGGGCCCTATCTTGCACCCAGCGCAATTGACTTTGTACACTGACGCATGTATCATTCCTATTTTGCACCCGCGCACGCCGCACAGCGGACTTTTCCCTCCACAGACGCACGTCGGTTAACTAGCAAATACACTTGCGCTCCCCGGGGCGGTTCAGCGCAAAGAGGAGGCGTGTTCCGGCGCAAACGTTCCCTCATGCTATTTTGCAGGTTTAGAAAACAATTCCGCCAGTGACCAGGAAAAACCTAGTCTAAAGTCAGTGGCGCGTTGGGCATGTTATTCATGCTATTTTAAGGGCGCATGCTTGGCCATAATCAATGTAGCGTGTGCACAACGCGCATTACAATTTGATGCTCTCATCTACACAGAAGCAGCCGTTTTCATTTTTGCAAATCATACATTATTACTAGGAAAAATATTAGGTCTTGTAGGTCTTGATAAGCCTAGGGCTTCTACGTATCCCTTTACGAACAGTGTGATTATTATGCAAAAAAAAAAGGTTTTGTTTTTCTTGATTTTGTTTTATTTTTATTGATGGATATTTAATGTGTTGCTGTCTTTGGTTTAATTTATTTTTTAATTGTTCGAAATAAAGATTTCATTCATTTATTCATATTAATACACGAGGGAAATCATTGTTGTGTCCATGAAGATGTGAAAATAAAATAGGCATAAATCTAGCTTACACATTTAATCATATGCCCAAATTATCATACGCCTGTTTAACCGAAGCTAATTTGGGTGTGTTTGTTTCTCCATCCCCAATGTTACTTCTCTGTGTTTTACGGCCGTGACGAGGACGTCGGTCTCCTCGGCTGTGATCCGCTCCTGGCGTGCGCCTGGCAAATCCGCCGTTATAATAGGAATCCGCTTAGAAAAAGCGCGCCTGCTCTTAAAGGGAATGTGAGATGTCGCTCTGATTGGTTTATTTCACGTTACGCCCAAACCACACCTATGAATAATGAAGCTACGTCAGACCAACCCCTTTTAGATTTGCGTCGGACGCAAGAGTCATTTATCCCGCCGGGAAAATAGCAACAGCGCCGAGACCCGCCCACAAAGTTACTTGCGCTTTGCGCTTTGACACTTGCGTTTCAGATCGTTAAAATAGGGCCCGTAGTCTTTGACAAAAACATGATTTTCTCAGCTTTTAGCTCAAAATGTTGCTTTTTTAATAAACAAACACACAATCAAGTGTTGATAAAAAATTGCATTAAGCTGGAAAATTGTTATCTTTTTTTTTTTTTTTTTTTGTCTAAAAGCAGAGGGACTTGCTCAAGTGCAGTGAAATGTAAACACATGCATATTGGGAAGGGTGAAGGAAGTTTAGAATTGACATGCAAGCACACGCTCTTGCATTAAGTCTAGGCATAATAGGTTGACAAAATCACACACACAAAGCTTGAATAGGTTGAGTCCTGTTTTCCTTCCCTGTCAAGCATCTGCGGAATAAAGAAAGGCAGCCCATTCATGTGAAGTTGATAGTATAATTGGGCTGTCTGCAATACAAGACAAATACAGGTCAAAAGTTTTTGAATTTTTTTTTTTTTACATTGAAACATTAATATTGTTAAATATTGTTACAATTTAAAATAATTGTTTTCTTTTTTTATATTTTTTTTTTATGTATTTTATTCCTGTGATGGCAAAGCTGAATTTTCAGTATTACTCCAGTGAAGTTCACATGAAACAAGTTATTGTTATTGTTGAAAAAAGTGGTAACTTAAAAATGTTTTTAGTAGTCAAAAATATTATTTAACATCACTGAACCAACCTATACATAAACCTGAACATATCAATTTATACCAGCTAAATAATTTTTTATAGGTTAATAGGTTAGCTCTTTACTATATTAAGGTTATACTTTGCACAGTTTACCATTCAAAAGTTTGGGGTAAGTAAAAGTAAAAAAAATACAAACAATTATACTTTTATTTAGAAAGGATGCATTCAATTGATCAAAAGTGCCAATAAAGACATTTATAAAGTTACAAAATATTTCTATTTAAAATAAATACTGTTTTATTGAACTTTCTATTCATCAAAGTATCTTGAAAAAAATGTGTCACGGTTTTCACAAAAATATTAAGAAGCAAAATGTTTTTAACATTGATGATAATAGAAGCCATTATTACTAATAATTAGTGATCACCAACTGCACATTTCAGCATAATAACAACAAATCAGCATATTAGAATGATTCCTGAAGGATCATGTGACACTGAAGACTGGAGTAATGATGCTGTTGCCATCACAGGAATACATTACATTTAAAAATATATGAAAATAGAGAACCGTGATTTTAAATTGTAATGATATTTCACAATATTACTGTTTTTACTGTATTTTGATCAAATAAATGCAGCCTTGGTATAAGAGACTTATATAAGAGTATATATAAGACTTATATAATACTTGGTATAAGAGAGAGGTAATAAGAGACTTCTTAATTATTCCAAACTTTTGACCGGTAGTGTAGATTATTTGTATCTTTTGTTATGTTGTACTCTAGCTATATTTATACAGAAAGGATAAAGTGATACTCGACAGGACATTCAACTCTTCAAATTGCAACCTAGGTTAAATTTTGAAACAATTCCAACAGCGACTTATTAATAAATCAAATGAAACCATGTTGTTTAATGCTGTTCTCTCCAGTGTTTCATCCAGAATATACTGTTCAGTTTGTTGACACTCCTGTCCTTGTGCACTGAGCGGAAAATTAAATCAAAGCTCGGATAGCATTCACTTTGTTTATGCATGGCCTGTGGTTTATTTATGTGCTTGGCTTGGGTGGATTCATGTGGAATTTTAAAGTATATCTGTTTTTCTAGGCACGGATTAAAGATTGCATTAGATTAAATTAAAATAAGTGTTTATATTATTGTCACAATCAACATGTCAGTCCATTTAGACTCTGGAAAACGAAAATGCACAGAAAACATCCTGAGTGACAGAATTTGAAGATGTAATTCATGCAGGACTATTTTTCTAAACACTCTGTTCTCCTGAATTACAGTCAAAGGTGTTGAACGGTATTTGTGACCAGACTGTGAGAACCACGTCTGATCCTCTCATGAGCCAGTCAGCATGTCTGGAGGAAGTTCAGCTGACCAACATCAAACCAGGAGAGGGATTGGTGAGAATTATTATTTATATTCATAATGTTTTTATGTTATTCCTAAAAAGGACATCTCAAACCGGGTCATAACGACAAAAATTAAAATTCTCTCAACATTTACTCACACCCATGCCATTCAAACACAAAAGGAGAACATTTAAAGAAAGTATTAGGGTTGTGCATTTTAGCCAGTTTTCCTTTCAAGTACTCAATAGATCAATAAAATGAGTACTCAATTTTGACTAAAACATATTTATGTATAATATATTAAATATCATCAGTTTTCTTTTTTATGAGAAACATCTATCAGGATCGTTTAAAATGAAGTACATTTTTAAATAGTTCAATAATATATACTGGTAAATTTCCTTTAATTCAATCAAACTAATAATTTTAGATTATCTATTTAGATATATATTCAAAACATAATATTACAAATTCTATATATCCACACAAAATGACATAAATCCATAAGTGAACTTGAACTGTTGCATTCTTGTCAAATACATACATGTAACTTAACTTAAAGGGATAGTTTACCAAAAAAAAAAAAATTCCGATCAACTGTTTGGTTACTGAAACACTTAAAAATATCTTCTTATTCAGCAGAAGAAAGAACTTGTTTGGAACAAATTGAGGGTCAGTAAATGATGACAGAATTGTCATTTTTGGGTGAACTATCCCATTAAACTCAATATTAGGACTTTAATCTGCACAAAAGCACACTAGTGTCATGGACTTGACGTTGATAGTTGTGAATGCACTCTTCTAGCAACAGCACACTAAAACAAGGGCAACTAAAGCACAAATAAAATTGTATTACTGTATCGCTCTCATTATAATGTCATGTTTGCTCTGTACATCTTGCACTTTACCATATTTTCATTATCAAAGTGATTCCAGGCATCACTGAACTTTCGAAGGCATAGTTTCACTTTAGTTGTCTGGTCTGGACAGCATGTCGTCCCAACACTATCAATGAATAAAATTATGAATTCAGAAGTCTTTGATTATAGTTATGTGGACTGCTTTTATGACTCTTTTTAATGGTGCTTTTGCATCAGTGCAATCAAATCCTTCAGTATGTTTCCTTTTGTGTTCCATGTAACGAAAAAAAAAAAAGGTGTCAAACAGGGCCTGAATTTAATGAGGGCTTGGGGCAAAAAAGCTACCAAAACGTAGAGAAAAAAATGCACCTGCACAGTTAAACTAAGACTATTATGGCTGTTCCAATTAAAGTGAAATGTGAAAAAGAAATTAAAAGTGTTGATTGCTGCATTTCATTAGAGCTGCTCATGTTGTATCAGATTTATTTTTAACGTTTTTGCACTGTGGACCATTCTAACCAATCACACACGTTTATATTGAGCTCATGAACGCAATGGCCAATCAGAGGGATTCAGATTAGTCAATTTTTGGTGTTTTTGTTTTATTGTTGGTCCAAGATGGTCTACCAGCATAACTGAGATGGTGTTCCTTGTCGACTTTGTCCCTAACGGTTTGATTACAAATGACCAGCTTGGACCAGCTAAGTAAAACCAGTTGTCGTCAGAAAATGAAACTAGCGCATAGAATATGAATCAGACTTCTATTTTCTCTGTATGTTTGCAGGATCCTGTCTGCCAATTGTATATAGTGCTGTTCTCTCTCTATTTCTGTTGTTTTTCATGTTTTCTCTCCCTGTCTTCCTGTTGCTCAGGGCATGTACATCAAATCCACCTACGATGGACTTCACGTCATCACTGGCACCACTGAACATGTGAGTAAAGGCTCTGATGACATAAGCATTTGATTCATCTCTGTTCGCTTTTTGATGCCAACGGCTGAGATAAATTTAGCCTCTGTGTGCACGTAATGTTCAGTCTAAATGAACAAACGCAGAAATAGATAGGGCTTCTTTTAGATTGAAACTGAACAGTGTTTGTTAGGGTTCCAGATGGCGCACAGGAATTGTACTTTCTCAGTAAGAATGTTGCCATACATGTCAAGTTAAATTAGATTGCATTCCTTGGAATGCATGAACTGATTCTGTAAAATCTATATCTTGAATGCAATACAAGCCACTTTAATCTTAGTCTTCCGTATGCATAAATGTCATTTCAGAGGTTTGTAAAAAAAAAATCAACATGTCCATGGATTCTTAAAGTATTTAGATTAAATTCACAAAATATAAAGCTGTTAATTTTTTTTAAATAGCATAGAAGAAAAGATGGGAGATGCTTCTGTTATTTGGATAGTGTTATCAATATATTCATCGATGCAAAGAAAAGATGGTTGTATGGATTTACATAGCCGTCATTGAAGATCACAAGTATTGAGCATGATGATGTTTAAAGGAGAACTCCGGTCAATTTTAACATTGAGCTCATTTTTTTGTACATTTGGAGTGCTGTCAATACAGAGAACAACGACAAAAATCGGTGTTGCCTACACCGAGTTATTCTATTTTAAAAATTTGCACCCTATTGACTTCAATGGGGCAAGTAGTAAGCCTGCTTTTTAGCCTCTTAACATCCTTTAAGTGTCATTACAAGTGCACAGAAAATGTGAGTGATTCCTTCCGAGTGAACACGGGTGGATCTGACTGCAGTAGATGTTAGAGATATTAATAAAAATGAAGTTAATTCAGCCAGCGCTCATACCTTTGTTTACATCCTGTTTTCGGTGGAAGTCCACAGTAGTCGATTGTCGAGTTCACGCGCGTGATCATAGGTACTAAACCTATGCGCGTGAACTCGACAATCGATTACTATGGCCTTCCACCGAAAACAGGATGTAAACAAAGGTATGAGCGCTGGCTGAATTAACTTCATTTTTATTAATATCTCTAACATCTACTGCAGTCAGATCCACTCGTGTTCACTCGGAAGGAATCACTCACATTTTCTGTGCACTTGTAATGACACTTAAAGGATGTTAAGAGGCTAAAAAGCAGGCTTACTACTTGCCCCATTGAAGTCAATAGGGTGCAAATTTTAAAAATAGAATAACTCGGTGTAGGCAACACCGATTTTTGTCGTTGTTCTCTGTATTGACAGCACTCCAAATGTACAAAAAAATGAGCTCAATGTTAAAATTGACCGGAGTTCTCCTTTAAGGGTTAGTTCACCCAAAAATGAAAATTCTGTCATTAATTATCGTGTCGTTCCAAACCCGTAAGAATTTCGTTCATCTTCGGAACTCAAATGAAGATCTTTTAGATCATAGAATATGAGATTATTCTGTCTCTCCATTGACATCGACGCAACTACCACTTTGACACTTCAGAAAGTTCATAAAGAGATTGTAAAACTGATCCATACGAATTGAGGAGTTTAAGTCCACATTTTCATGAATTTTTTATTTTTGGGTGAACTGTCGCTTTAATTTTTTTTTTTTTTAAATGTATTTATTTTAATTTTTTTCATTGTCTTTAACATGCACATCCCCTGACTTTTTGTGACCTGTTTAATAACGGACATTCTTGACAGTGTCAAAATTGCACAACGCTTCTGCTCGAAGCTAAATTCCCACTGCTCAAGTGATGATTCATGCACCCCAATTGATGATTAATTTCAGATTGTTAATCACACTGACATTTGCTTTATTGTCATGGTATCGTTTATTTTTATTACAAAACAACAAAAGCTTGACTGAGTCAAACCTGTTCTCAAAACCTTTTGGATAATTCATTAAAAACAACAGCTCATACAAGTCATTTGTTAGTGAATTATACTACAAAGGTGTGTTGTTTGTTTTTGCGTGCAGCCCTTTAACAGCGACGCCACTGAAAACACAGCTGTAATGTGTGATGCATCTAGTATTCATTTTGTCAGCTATTTTATTATTAAATGTCTGAGCATTTTAGTCTAGTTTTAGTCAATGAAAACTTTGTCACATTTTTCGTCATGCTGCATTTAAACTGTTAAACTGGTAATAAAGATTATTTTGCACAAAATAAGGTACAATAAACATGATTTATTGTACCTCATCATTGACTATTTATCATATCAATTAACAATCTCTGTCTACCTTATAAAAACTGGTAAAACAAGAAACTACTCTAAAAAATTTAAACCTAATAGTAATTCCAATAACTCCATATTCAGCAAAAGAAAAAAAAAAAATCATAATTGACACTAGGTTGATCATTTTAGAAATATGTAAAAACAAGTTATGCCCAGCAACAGTTTTGATAATTGAATTTGAGAACTTTGTATAGCATGTGTTCATATAATGTACACTGTTCTTAAAGGGATAGTTCGGCCAAAAATGATATTAAACCCATGATTTACTCACCCTCAAGCCGTTCGAGATGCATATGTCAATCATTTTTTCAGACGAACACATTTTCAGTTATTTTAGAAAATGTCTTCGAACTTTCAGTGGTTATAATGTCAAGTTATGGGGTCCACCTCCTTCAAGACCCAAAAATGTGCATGCATCCTTCACAAAAGTAATCCATCCGGCTCCAGGGGGATAAACGAAGGCCTTCTGAGGGTAATCCGTGCGGTTTTGTCGTAAAAAAGTTTTTTTATCTGGATGGATTACTTTTGTGAAGGATGCATGCACATTTTTGGGACTTGAAGGAGGTGGACCCCATAACTTGACATTATAACCACTGAAAAGATCGAAGACATTTTCTAAAATAACTGAAAATGTGTTCGTCTGAAAAATGATTGACATATGCATCTCGAACGGCTTGAGGGTGAGTAAATCATGGGTTTAATATCATTTTTGGCCGAACTATCCCTTTAAGAAGACATGCTCTTACTTTGTATTTCATGTTTTGATTTATGTGCATGCATATATGTTGTGCCTTTATTTCTGTTTGTGGTGATGCTTATTTATGAACCCACAACATGAACTCAACAAATCTGGCCAGCACTAACAATTTAGATTTAATTCATTAGTAATAAAAAAAGGGGCAATCTTTTTTTCTTATTTAATTATGTATATATTTAGTGAGGGGGCTAGGGATTGCATCTTGTTCACAACAATTACAAATGGTTTTGACAGAATGTGAATATTTAAAGTAAAACAAATACTTATAGAATGTCCCCTCTAGTCTCCAGCAGATTTGACACACAAGATCCACGCTGGAGATGAGGTCATCCAGGTCAACCAGCAGACAGTGGTAAGCATTTCTTTATTCGCATATAGTTTTTTGTATTGTACAATGGTATTTTCTATTAAAATAAACCCTTTTTGTTTTTCATCTATACCGTTTTAGTACTGAATGAAATGCGTGTTTACGTAATTTCTCTCCACCCCGTCTGCTATATTGGATCAATTTCTTCACGATTAGTCATATTTGTGCAGACTCATGTTCAGAAGTGCGTTCTCTGTGCCATGATTGTGCCTGTGATAATCTGAAAAGCCTGAGCAGAATTCTTTTCAGTAGTGCTTAAGGGCTTGTGCTTGTTTGCTCCAGGTGGGCTGGCAGCTGAAGAACCTGGTGGCCAAGCTCAGAGAGGACCCTAAACGTGTAGTTCTTATTTTAAAGAAAAGACCCACAGGAACCTCAGGATTTACCCCAGCACCTCTCAAAAACATGCGCTGGAAACCGCCCGTGCCTCAGGTGTGTCATTCATAACGCATTAACAGTCATCAACTCTCACATGAACATAGAAGTGAACTGAATTGTGTTTTCTGATGGAAGAAAACATGCATGAAATATAAATGTTATACTATATGACCAAATATACACTTCTGGTCAAAAAGTTCAATGTTTTTTTTTAAGTCTCTTATGCTCACAAAGACTGCATTTATTTGATCAAAAATACAGTAAAAACAGTAATATTGTGAAATATTATTACAATTAAAAGGAACTGCTTTCTATTTGAATATATTTTAAAACGTAATGTATTGTGAACAACACCGATCTTCAGTGTCACATGATCCTTCAGAAATCATTTTAATCATTAAAGGGCTCTAGTTACACCAAGGGAATGTCAGCAGTATTATTTGAACAAAGTGCTGTGGTTTATTATGGAGGCCCGCACATGACATGCAGGGAAAAAAAAATGCATATCATGGCCTCGTTTTACTAAATCGTTCACTTGAATTAGTTAAATCAAATAGTTCAACGTGGCCATGATTTTGCGAATGAATTCTTAATTCATGGCCATGATTTAACTAAAACAAGTGATTGATTTAGTAAATTGTGGCCACGCTATATATTTTTTGTTTGCATGTCATGTGCGGGGCTCTGTAGTTTATAAATCTTCAAATAAAATAAAAGAATTGTGTGTATGTGCCATGTTTCGGTTTATACAGTGGTCCCAAAAAGATTTTGGAGTCACGCTTAAATGTCTAATATTGTTTGAACAGTTGATCTATTGTTGTATCATTTGAAAAAATATAATTAATCATTATATTATACTGTATACATATAATCAATTTATTTCCTAACACATCATATTAGGTATTTTGTTTGAACAAATGTTGCTACATTGATATATCAGTTTATTATTTGTTACTCCATTTAGTGATGTCTTGATGATATGTGCCTTTTAATTTGTGAAGAGATGTTTTACAAAAGGTTTTCCTCATGTTCTACAGAGCTCCACCTCTCCCAGTAAGAGTCAGTCACCAGACGAATCTGCCAAACTGTGCAGTAGAAAGGACAAGCCTGCCATACTGGACCTGTACATCCCTCCACCTCCCTCAGTGCCTTACACTCCACGGTGAGCCTGAAGCGAAAACCTCCGTCAATGTTCTCTTGTAACATGTAGCATTCAAATACCTTGTGAATATCATGGTGTTTTGATTATAGTAAACATTCCAGAGTATAATGGTATTTAGGGCTGTCACTAACGATTATTTTGGTAATCAAGTAATCGGTTGATTATTTTGAAGATTAATCGAGTAATAGGTATATTTTTATTACAACCCAAAAAATATAAATAAATATCCAGTGAACAATAGCCTTTACATATACATATATAAAATACATATACATATATAAAATGACTTAATATATAAACTCGATTACTAACGTAACCTCGGTTCTCTCTAGAAGAGGGAACGAGTACTGCGTAAGTATCTTACGCTAGGGGAAAATCCCTTTTCCACGAGATACTGAAGCCAAGAAAATTATCCTTAATTTTGTATTATTGTAAAACGCGTTGCGGCAGCATGCAGACATAGGCAAGACGGCTTGTGTGCCTATTGGCTGCTCTGCGGCAACTGCAGCAGCCTATCGAGCGAGGCCTAGCGTGACGTCAGACCCAATGGGGTGCTTCGCGCCCACTGCGTCACGTCCCGCCGAAACGGGCGTGGCCTAGGCCTATAAATCCAGCTCGCAGGCAGCTATTTCTGGTTTTTCATCGCCGAAGCTTAACCAGAGCGTGTGCATGCACGGCAAGATACGCAGTACTCGTTCCCTCTTCTAGAGAGAACCGAGGTTACGTTAGTAACCGAGTACGTTCTCTTATGAGAGGTCTCTCGTACTGCGTAAGTATCTTACGCTAGGGGACCCAATGTAAAACGCCGTGCGTGCTGAGATCCAACACCAAAGACCCAAGGGCGAAGCCCGGGGTTCAAATAGTGCATAATCACCAGGGGAACTCACAGGGAGTCCGGGAAGAGGCAGGGGCGGAGCCGCGCTCTTCCACATGCAGTAGCGTCCTTAAGACGCAAATGTCATGATACAGCCAGGGCAGAGTGCGGCCTGAGCTGATGGGAAATCGTGGGTCTTAACAATGCCCATAACCATTTATACGTCGATCGGTGAGCATTGCTGTTGAGCCGAGCCGTCTTGCCTATGTCTGCATGCTGCCGCAACGCGTTTTACAATAATACAAAATTAAGGATAATTTTCTTGGCTTCAGTATCTCGTGGAAAAGGGATTTTCCCCTAGCGTAAGATACTTACGCAGTACGAGAGACCTCTCGTAAGAGAACAAATATTCAACAATATTATTGATCTGTCTGCATTGACAGCATTATATGAGAACTGAACTGAGCTGAATGATGACATCACGGTTTTCTCCAGAGCGGCTATATATATATATATATATATAAACTAAATTAATAACTTTTTTACAATAAAAATTAACCATCACTGAACTTAAACTAGACTGTGACGCAATTTTCTTCTTTCCTGTTATCACTGTAAACTGCTTTGAAACAATCTGTATTGTAAAAAAACGTTATATAAATAAAGGTGACCTGACTTGACAAATAATTGGTTCAAATAAAATATCAAAAGCAAATAATCATATGGTTTTATTGAACAAGACTGTTAAAATGCTTGTATTATGTAATATTACACTTTAATATTAGTCAACCTTGTCTTGTTTTTGTTTAGTCAAGTTTTAGTCGACTAAATGTCTGAGCATTTTAGTCTAGTTTTAGTCAATGAAAACTTAGTCATATTTTTCGTCATGCTGCATAATGGTTAAACCGGTAATAAAGATTATTTAAACTGGTAATAAACAAAAGTTACACTTTACAGCAGGAATGAGCAACATCGGTCCCTGAGTGCCGCTGTCCTGCAGAGTTTAGCCCCAAGTTTTCATTGAGCTAAAGGTGTGTATACGCCATGTCGTAATTACCATAACTATTCTGACTTGTAAAAAGTATTCATGTGATCGTAGAACTTAATTTGCGTAGAAAAGTAATTTTCAGAGAGCTAAGCCTTGACCACTGCAGATTTATTTTGGAGTTAATAATGCAAGAGAAACATTTAAATCTGAATCCAAGGATGTGAACAGCTCCAAGTACAGCATCATGTGTTGTCATCTCTTATTTACTGTAATTACGACATGGCGTGAACGCAGCATAAACTCTTCAGGGCAGTGGCCCTCCAGGACCGAAGTTGCCCATCCCTGCATTACAGCATGATCAAATCCTTGTTTAAAATTGGCCAAACAACATTTAATTCAAATGTCCAACTAATCTTGAATATTCTTTACGATAGAAATGCTACGGCCACTGTCATTTCTTGAACAAGAACATGTGGACACCAAAACATGTAAACTCAGAGAGAGGGTTTAACTTTTATTTTGAAATTGCAATGAACAACAGTTCACATATTTAGAAACATTAATGTATTCTCCTGTGTTGGCAGAGGTTTATAAATGATTTACGTTACAAATATGGTGGAATGGCTCACGTTGCTTTCCCAGATGAATATTACAAACAACCCAAACTCACAGCATATGCAGAGATGGAGTTTAACCGAGTTGCTGAGACGCTCTCCACACACATAAATGATAACAGTGCAACATTTCACTATGAAACAAAGCACGTCAGACGTTATATGCGTTCCCAAATGCAGTTCATGACTGTGGAGCAGCATTTACTGTGAATGGAGCCGCTCTGAGAATAATGAAAGCGTTGCGCTTCACTCTGAAAACCGCAGTGCATATATTTATTTAATTGAATCACAGCCTTTGTGATTTCACAATAGCACAATGCTATATTAGAATTCATAAATGGTTTTAAATATATTATGCAGCCTTAGAAAACGGTCTAATAATGTGGTTCATGGATTCTCATCTGTGGAATGTGCCACTTCCAGTATTTTGCCGGTTAATCGACACAGGTGAGGATTTTTTTTTTTTTTTTAAATCAAGTATACTTGACGATTCTCGATTCATGTATACTTGACGAACTCACGATTCCTCGGTTAAATTTGAGTATACTCGAATTTAACTGAGGAATCGTGACAGCCCTAAAGTAACATCAGATACCATCACTTGGTACCAATGAATTACTTTTATGTAGATTTCTGACTTTTCCAGGCTCTGTATTTCTGAATTCAGAGTAACTACATTATTTAATTGTTCCTGCTGATTAAATAAACGTTTGTCCGCTGTTATAGGGAAGTACGGAATGGCTCATACAGCAGCGTCAGTGCCAGACCTAAAGGCTCCGAGTCCCCAAACTCCTTCCTGGACCTGGAGAGCCACCGGCGCTTCACAATTGCAGACTATGACAAAATGTCTGTTCACCCGGTTGAGGTCAACGTGCAGATGCGTCCAAGAGGAAGATCCTCATCACATGGTCAGTATTTCAGATTTACAGTAAACCATTGTTTTATGATTTTCATCATTGTCAAATGTCAAATTTTATTTATATAGCACCATATAAGGTGCTGACCAAGGTGCTTTATTGGACTAAGACACAGCACTACTTCATCACACTGTATTATAATATACTGAGAAGTTGTTTAACGTAAAATCACTAGAGTGGATGCTGTTCTAATAGAAAATGGGAATGGGATCATTGCAGTGTATCTTAAATTAAAGAATTCCATTGGCATGCCAGGTCCTCTTGTATGTTTTCATTGAGTGTGACTGTAATTGTCTTTTTTTCATGAATATACACACAGGTAAACAGCGCCCTCTGTCTATGCCAGTGGATGCAAGTTTGAGCGTGGCAGACCTGTATGCGAAGCCCTGGACTCAAGGACGGAAAGGTACAGAACACCTTCACAAACGCATTAACTAATCCAGTTAAGCCACTTCACAGGCCTCTGTGACAGACACAGAGAATTTGATGGGTTTTTTTTACTGGAGAACATGTGTGTGTTCACACTTGGCAGGTTTGGTTGAATTAAAATGAACTCTGATGCAATTGCTCTGTTAGTGCAGTTCATTTAAATAAGTCTGAACGCTGCCATCCGAACCTAAAAACAGGATGTGATGTCACAAGATAAGAACCTAAAAAGGACCGAATGTTCAAGCATACCTGGTTCTTCTCATCATTGGAGCGATGTTGCCCATTACTGTTCGGTACAGGCATCAGAATCGCATCTTCTTGCATCAGATCTTCATTTGTGTGTTTAATGGAGGAATTCATGGTGCTGGTTTGATTCCTTTACACATTTTATAAGTTCTTAGCTGGTAAAAAGATGACAAATGGGACAAAGAGAACCAAGAAAAAAAGAGGAAAAAAAGAACCACGAGAAGCAAACTACAAGTGTGAACACACCATAAGAATCAATATTATTGTTGCTCCAAAAACTAATTTAGACTTGTCCCATCAGTTTGTAAAAAACAAGAAAAAAGGTGCACAATAATGTTCTTATACCCTAGTGTATATAACACTTGTATGTGTTTTTTAACATTTAACGTGTTCTAACCCAAAATCTAAAATTATAATCCAGTCTTTTAACATTGTACAGTGACTATATAAAGCCAGTAACCTTCACATGATATACAGTATGTAAGGATACCAAGAAGGCACACGATGAAACTGTGCAAAGTAACATAGCATAATGTTCCTGTAGCTCAACTTGTAGCACATGCCATTAGCAGCACCAAGGTCATAGGTTTGATTCGAAAGCATCCGACACATCTGCAGTGGTCAGGTGGCACAGCGCCCAAGTTGTAGCTCTCAGAAAATTACGAGTTTACACGTTGTAATTACAAGTTCTACAAGTACATGAAGGCTTTTTACAGTTTACGTTACGGTAATTACTACATGGCATGAATGTACCTAGAAAACACTCAACTGGGTAAATCCAGCCTGATCTGCTGGCGATTTGATTTCGCCCTACAGCTCAGGCTGGAAACCTGTACATTTGGTGCTTCCTTTACAAATTTGCGGGAACCAATCACAAACTTACTTATTTTACTTAAACTGGCTTATCCACCTGGCGCACTATTGGCGGGTTTAATCCAATCCAATTCCAGTGCCGTTACGGCTCTGTTCAATTCCTTTTAACTTCTCGGCGATGCTCAGTGGCTTCTTTTTAGCAAACTAATCGCTCGAGTGGGTGTAAATACCACTAACTTTCATGTTGTTGTTTTTTTTTTTTTTCACAACCTGCAAAAATCGCTTGATTCCATTGCTGCTTCTGCAAACCGCTGATCAACACGTTTGGTTACACATTTCCTGCCTTGAGTTTTCGCGTCACTCTGCAAAGTACGTCACCCGGATCGTTGGTCTGATTGGTTGAAGGACTATCCAATTGCGTACAGAGTCATTTGAACTATGCACGTTGATCACGCCTCGCAATAGCAAATACAGAGCAGACTCCCCAGACCAATATTCAATCTTAAAGGGGCATTTCACCCATTTGAACATTGTTTTTTATTTAAAGTGGGTCATATATGTAGTCGAAATGTAAAAGAAATTTTGAATTTGGTGCCTTTGTGACCGAGAAAAGACAAAAAATAACTTCAGGACGCATTTGTATGAAAGACAACAACTCCCACAATGCACCACATTGCACAGCTCTGCAAGCCACTCCCACTAATCCAGAAAGCGCATATCTGCCTATAAGAGAAATCACTCTTCCGTCTACAAGTCTAGCTACCACCAGAGCTTGAAATTAATTTCACATTCACACAAAATGTCTAGTTAGTTGGCGAACTCATTAGTGCATTACTCCTCGTTTGTATTTCTTTCGAAAAGGTGAATTATTGCATGGTACCTGGATGTTCAGTCAGAACATATGCGGTGCGAAACTAGGAAACTAGTTCACAACACAAACGTCCGTGTTCTCGTCTGATTCAGAGATTTCGTCCAGGAGAAATTGTCATCGTTGAAAATCTTTGCCACAGACGGACTCTATCTCTGTGTTCGTAGCGGTTCGTAGTTGCATAGTGAGATCACCGGCGCCACCAGTCCGCCCTAACCCGAGCCAGTCCGGGCTCCTCGTCCGCGGCAGGCAGGTCTTCTGCCTCGGCTGCTCTTCGTTACAATGCGGCTTGTAAAGGTAGCCACAAACACCTGATTCAAGCATCAGACTTCCGAAATCCTCTTCCTCTAGTCTATATCATATTGAGTACTCTCCTCCGCTATTGTCATAACTTTACATCTGTCTCCACAGCGCCTGTTAGCTTAGCTTCAAACAAGATGGAGGATATTGCTTTCAGTTTCAGAGAGTAAAGTCCCACCCACTGATCTGTAATAGGTCTGTAGCGTGAGCGGGTCCCGCCCCCTGGGAAAGATGAGGAACTAGTGCTTGTAGTCTCAACAGAAATCCCCCCCTCTTACACTTCCTCCTACAATGACGCAAAATGACGATTTTTGCGTCATTGTAGGAGGAAGTGTAAGAGGTAAATAACGGATTTCTCCCGTCTCAGGGGAAAATGAGAGAGTGTTGCACAACCATTCAATAGTATGACTGGGTTTCTAACAATGCAAAGCTTAATGCAAATGGGTGAAGTGTCCCTTTAAAAGATTGAGCTTGGTCTGGTGATAGCCAGACTAAGAAAACACTGGAATAATGAGCAAAAGCTAACCGATACAGCTTAATAGCTTAAGTACTAAGACTATAACCAACCAGGAGTGAAAACAGAAGAAGGCTTAAATACACAAAAGGTAAAAAGATCATTAACAAGACACAGGTAAAACATATGATGGCTAATCAAACACCATAGCAACTAATACATTCCTACAACACATAGACTGTAACATCTGTTAGCTGCTTAAGAAAAACATCTACGAAATATGTATATAAAAAAAAAAAAAAATTGACACTTTTATTCAGCAAGATGCATTAAATTGTTCAAAAGTGACAGTAAAGGCTTTTATATTGTTACAAAAAAAATCTTAATAAATGCTGTTCTTTGGAACTTTCTATAGTTGTTTCTTAGTCATTTTTACTGTATATTTATAAAATAAATGCAGCTTTTGTGAGCCTAAGAGACTTCTTTCAAAAAATGTACAAAAATCATACTAACCCCACATTTTGATTTTCATAGTGTATATGAAAACCACTTTTCATAAAAGCAAAACTCTACTTACAGGAATCTATATTTATAATCTATAAATAAATATTTCAATCTGTTTGAAAGATTGAAGATTGAAAAGAAAAATATCCCCAATGCAAATAGTGGAATTACACATTTGCAGATAAAATAGTAAACATTTTTACATACCATGATTGTTGAAACATGAATTTGTTACATTTGTAAATGACTTGGATTTTTTAACCTTCTGTTGTAGGTGAAGATCTTCCGTACAGATACCTTAGCAACGAGCGAATACCAACTATCGCTGAGGAGGCCTCGGGCCCGGGCTCGTCGTACAAGTTCACAGCCGAAAGACCCGCTTACGGGATGGACTACTCGCGGAACAGCCGATTCCTTGGCAGTGCAGATCTACACAACAGCGCCACCATTCCTTATCAGGAGGACTTAGTCAAAAAGACCCCCATGACGTCCTCCCCCAAACGGCCTCCCGCGGAGCCCTCGCTACTGGTCAGTTGGATCACACGGCTTAAGCTATTGACTCACTAACGCCAGCTTGCCCTTCTCCCTTTGTCCAGCTGCGTGCGGTGACTCTTTTCTCATGTCCTTTTTCATGCTTTCTCTCTCTCCTTTTCTCGGGATATTTCTTTGTGCCTCTTATTTGCCTATATTGCTACTTGACTAGATTGCCTTAATGTGTCTAAAACAACTAGAATTTAACCTCAGAAATGTATGTTTGGAAACACGTGTGGGGAGAAATGAGATACATTATCTCTGGTCTGCTTAGTTGTCTTTTCAGAAAAATGTACTAGTATTAATTTGTATATGATGCCATTTGAAAATGTATATCTACCTCAGCTATTTCCACAGTGGTATCTATGAAATTCAAAGTGTTTATGTAACAGTGGTACTTTTACATAGCTTATGGTTGGTAAAAATTAATCTGGAAAAGAAAAGAAAAGAAAAGAAAAGAAAAGAAAAGAAAAGAAAAGAAAAAGTGCTTTCCAGTCATTTTTTCCAGTTCTGCTAAACCCACATGTTTTTCCAAACACTTTAGTCAACTAATATCTAATCAGAGAAACAAATGCATCATGTTGTTTCTCTTGTCTATTTGCTTTGGATGTGTAACCTTCAATAGATGTAATTGGAGGGTTGATCAACCTTTTTTTCCCCAAAGTTTCTATGAGTTTCATCATGGTTAAATTGTGTTTTCTCCTTTATGTGTTAGGAGTATGAGTTGTGAGTAAATTATTTAGAGATTTTTTTTTAATTATTATTATTATTATATTACACCAAAGTAAAAATCAGTTTTTGATCTTTTTTGAATTTGTGGTGTTGTGCCTTGCTTTTGGGGAACATAACATGGGTATGCTATATTGACAGTATTTTTTTATTATTTTTTTCAAATGCTTATTGCATGTTGAAAAAGTTTTTTGTAAAAACATTTTTCTTATTTTTCATTAAAATTCTGATGTCATTTACTCACCCTGTGTCATTAGAAATCTGTATTATTTTCTTTCTTCCATGGTAAACAAAAATGAACGTTTTGCAGGTTGTTTAAACTTTTCTGTACCACGAAAGTGGATGCTGTGTACCTGTTAAGCTCCAAAAATCTTTGGCTTTAGAAGACATGGAATATGACAATATTTTTTTTTTAGTATTGAAAAGAGCAGCTCAGACATTATTTTTTAAAAAAACTCCTTTTGTGTTCCACAGAATACAGAAAATAATAAGGGTAATAATAATGTTTTGAATTAAAAGTATAGTTCAACCAAAAATGAAAATTCTGTCATCATTGACTCACCCTCAAGTTGTTCCAAACATGTACGAATTTCTTTCTTCTGCTGAACACAAAAGAAGATATTTTGAAGAATATGGGTAATCAGAACAGTTTTTTAATAGTGAATCAGTTGAATCAGGGTGAATCAGTTATGACAGCTGTCCTAGCTTGTCGCTGTAAAATCCATGCTTTTTAGCAATGCAGATATTAAATTGTATTTGCTAAGGAAAAATAGCACAGCTTAAAAAATAGAGAAAGAATGAACCAAATAAAACAAAACTTTTATAAACACAATATAAATCACAATTTTTCTCAGCGGTAATTGTTTTTTTGAATGCTGAGTTTTATATCGGTATTTTGCCATATCTGGATCATGCACTATTAACTATCCAATCTATTG
Organism: Rutilus rutilus; assembly: GCF_951802725.1. NCBI lineage: Eukaryota > Metazoa > Chordata > Actinopteri > Cypriniformes > Leuciscidae > Rutilus > Rutilus rutilus. Next base: position 7,182,163 of record NC_140226.1, read on the forward strand.
TTATTCACAAGTTTTGAACCACATTTACATTTTGTACCACATTAGTTGCTTCTGCCCATTAAAGCTGCTATTCCAGATATTTTTGTATTGTCTTCATTGAATTATTTAGTTGTCTTCATTTCTTTTTTAATTGCATCATTTGTCTGTTACGTTAGTAACAGGTAATACTTTGGCATTTACTACAGATTTAACTCCATAATAAAAGAAGATCTAAGCAGTGTCAACGTCAGTTGCAAATAAATATGAGAAACGGATCTAATCACAGCAGTTTAAAGATTTATTAACAAAACTCAAAACAAAACACACTTGACTGAAACCTCGAACAGAATAACCATATAAACCTGACGAGAACAGGACAGTGAACTGAAAGAAACTTTAAATACAAACAAACCAATCAACGAAATGAATGACAGGTGTACATGATAATTAAATCAACAAGAAACCATAGAAACGAACTAAAAACTAGGAAAGGGAACTAAAACACATAACAACCCCACCCAAAACAAACACAGATTACCCGTAACAAGCAGAAGGTTTTTCATTAGTGACGTATGATGTAATATAGTATTGTAAAGATTTATGAAATCAGCCCAAATTATGTTCCTGACAAAACACATAACGCATTTTTTCTGATATTTGTCCAAGACTTACAACTTCATGCACACTTTCTCTGCTCCTTTCCTTTTACATTAAGGTTTTACAGTCTGTCTAACTTGTTTTGTTCTCTGCCTTTATCTATCAATCAAAATTACCCTAATATTTTCACCTAATTATTCATTCATACTGACCTTTTCAATTTTCCCATATTTACTGCATTACCCTTTTTCGCAAAACTAAAACTGCTTGTTGGCAAAACACTCAATGAAATGTACTTTTATTGAAGAAATGCATTGATGCACAATCAATTTCCTCTAGCTTTGCATGGAATGTGAATTCACTCTTTGAATTCTTATATTATATTATGTTGTTATATATTATATTATATTATATTATATTATATTATATTATATTATATTATATTATGCACAAATAAATATGAGGCATGTTTTGTGAGTGATGCATGTGAATATAACACTTTTTGCCTAGAACCTTGTCTTAAACTTTTTTAAATCTGATATATATATATATATATATATATATATATATATATATATACATACATAATTAGTCAGCAAAAAACTGTAACATCCGCTTCTACAAGAACTCATTGTTCAGCAAAAACTGGATGTTCAAAATGCACAGAAAAGTCAGTAATGATCAGTGGCCTTGTCCATGTTGAAGCATATATTAACTGTTCTTTATGTCCTGCCACAGGATCCTGAGTGGGTCTCCAACAACGCATTAATCAACAGGTGGGTGCAGAACTAAATGAGCATTGTCTATACCAGCTTCACAGTCACTGTGAGCCAGAACAAAAGTGCTAGAGGAATCTTAGCTCAAATAGTGTATGCTCAGTTATCAGCTCTTCCTGTCAGGATGCGAGATGCTCTTTGGCCTTGCTGCTCCGTCATGTATATTTTTAGCATGCAATAGTGTGGTGACATGGTTTCAATTCCCCATGGACCGAAAGAAAGAGACAACCCCAAGATATGGAACAGTAACCATTATATGTGAAGGTTGATTATTATACATTTTCTCAGACAGTATATGATATCTTTCATAATTTAAAATTGTCTCTAGGCCACAAATCTCTAGGCCAATGATAAAACCCAGTAGTACAATGTTAAACACTATACAATAAAATCATTGAACTTACCTTAGATAAATGGATGCAAGTAAAAATTCTATTTTATTCATTTAATTAAACATTTTAAGCAGCAAACAATATTTTGATGAGTTCTGTTGACATAATAATGTTGATCGTGACAGCAACTTAATATTGTGTGTATTTGTGAAGTTTCTGAGTTTACTGACTGATTTTTTTAAAAAAATTTTAAGAAAATAAGTTGTAGTAACTTATTCAGAAATTGTCTAGATAATATTTCGAAATTGGGCAGTGGATTTTAATTGGTTTTTGCGGTTATTGTGCTGAAGACTATGCTCAAGGTTAGGTTGTGGATGATTACATGGTAATCCAGGTATTCACTAGATAGAGACACTCACCTAAATGATTATTAGGAACACCTGTTCAATTTCTCATTAATGCAATTATCTAATCAACCAATCACATGGTAGTTGCTTCAATGCATTTAGGGGTGTGGTCCTGGTCAAGACAATCTCCTGAACTCCAAACTGAATGTCAGAATGGGAAGGAAAAGTGATTTAAGCAATTTTGAGCGTGGCATGGTTGTTGGTGCCAGACGGGCCGGTCTGAGTATTTCACAATCTGCTCAGTTACTGGGATTTTCACGCACAACCATTTCTAGGGTTTACAAAGAATGGTGTGAAAAGGGAAAAACATCCAGTATGCGGCAGTCCTGTGGGCGAAAATGCCTTGTTGATGCTAGAGGTCAGAGGAGAATGGGCCGACTGATTCAAGCTGATAGAAGAGCAACTTTGACTGAAATAACCACTTGTTACAACCGAGGTATGCAGCAAAGCATTTGTGAAGCCACAACACGCACAACCTTGAGGCGGATGGGCTACAACAGCAGAAGACCCCACCGGGTACCACTCATCTCCACTACAAATAGGAAAAAGAGGCTACAATTTGCACGAGCTCACCAAAATTGGACAGTTGAAGACTGGAAAAATGTTGCCTGGTCTGATGAGTCTCGATTTCTATTGAGACATTCAGATGGTAGAGTCAGAATTTGGCGTAAACAGAATGAGAACATGGATCCATCATGCCTTGTTACCACTGTGCAGGCTGGTGGTGGTGGTGTAATGGTGTGGGGGATGTTTTCTTGGCACACTTTAGGCCCCTTAGTGCCAATTGGGCATCGTTTAAATGCCACAGCCTACCTGAGCATTGTTTCTGACCATGTCCATCCCTTTATGACCACCATGTACCCATCCTCTGACGGCTACTTCCAGCAGGATAATGCACCATGTCACAAAGCTCGAACCATTTCAAATTGGTTTCTTGAACATGACAATGAGTTCACTGTACTAAAATGGCCCCCACAGTCACCAGATCTCAACCCAATAGAGCATCTTTGGGATGTGGTGGAACGGGAGCTTCGTGCCCTGGATGTGCATCCCACAAATCTCCATCAACTGCAAGATGCTATCCTATCAATATGGGCCAACATTTCTACAGAATGCTTTCAGCACCTTGTTGAATCAATGCCACGTAGAATTAAGGCAGTTCTGAAGGCGAAAGGGGGTCAAACACAGTATTAGTATGGTGTTCCTAATAATCCTTTAGGTGAGTGTACACTGACTGTAGTAATGCCACTTATAGTAATATTTTTCTTGTTCATTAAATGTATATTCCAAGTAAGTTAATTTATCAAGCATATGCTAGTAGGTAATTTAGGTTGAAATAGATAAGAATAGTTGACTTTAAGGCTACCTATAGTTATGTTCAATTTAACATTTATTAATACATTTTTGACGTTACGTTATTGAACGTATATTATCATACGTTATTGAACCAACATGAGCAAACAAACAATTGTGTTTATTAACATTAACAAAATTACTGTAAATAAATGGTGTATATATATATATATATATATATATATATATAGGGCAGGTGGTGCTGGGGAAGGTGGAGAGCTAGGAAAATTCCCATGGCATGCTGCACTGAATTGTGCTAGTTTTGGACAGAAATAAATAGGTTACATAGATAAAACAAACAGATCGATTGGCCAAAGTGGTCAGCTTTAAGAGAACCAACCAACTACACTGCTCATTGTTAGTTCATGATAGATATTACATTAATTAATGTTAATGAATGGGACAATATTGTTACAAATATTTCTCTGTCATAAATTGTTCTTGGATGCAAAGCAAGCACAGTGATCTAATGCTTGGTTAAAAAAAATATATATTTTTTAAAGGAATGATAGTTCCTGATGATAGATGGGATAGTTCAATTTGAAAAAAAAAAAAAAAAGGGGTGAGGTAAACAATGTTGGTCAGATTTTCCTAATGGTGTGATTTTCCTAATTAGAGATGGTTAACCCTTTCATTGTTTCTGCTGTTTAATAAGCTTTTGTCTCATTATTATTATCTTTTTGTGAAACCATAAAACCATTATAGACTTTTAATACTTTCAGTCATTTATCGCTAGTTTGTGTCTATTAATCACACCCCTGACCCATACATAAATACAGGGGATTTCAATTTCATTGAAGCTATGAGAATTTGAAGTAGCACCTAAGTAAAAGGAAATGCAGTGGTTTCAAGGTGCCTTTTTAAAAGTCAAACTCTTAAAAATGCTGCATTCGTGGTGTGAGATACTGAAAAAACAGCGAGACACAATGCAATCATCAGTGAGATGCATGTCTTCATAGACCACATATTAGAAATAACACAGACACAGTGCAAGAATGTGTGATGGACCCCAAGGTAAAATAACTCAATATGGTAATAATAATTAAAAAAAACTTCTAAAGCTACTTGTAATATCTAGTCAATTATTTATTCTGCCTCATAAGATAATGCCTTTGAATTGTATAAATGTGTGGGCTTTTTTATGTAATCAATTGTTGCACTTATGTAACCTGTGTAGCCTATGTAAAGCAATAGATAGTTTGAAAATGCTTGCATAATGCATTAATCTCTAGAAAACAGAGAAGAGACAACCATATATACAGATGAGGTTCATAGATACATGATTGACTCTTATCTCTTGTCTCTGCAAGACTGAAATTGTATGTATTTTATGTTTATAATGAGAATGTGCTCTTGGAGTTCATTGAGTAAATCTGTTTACACAGACACAAAAGATAATCTCATAAACCACAGTGTATGTAGAAACATACGAAAATATATGAGGTTAAGGAAACTCTATGAGCAAATGGATTTCATACACCAAGTCATTTTTACTTGACGGCTCTCTTCTTCAGACATAGAGTTTATTTTGCCATGCCTGTTCCTGTATTAAATCCCTCATCGTCTCCCCAGCAGGTACAGCAACAGTGCCATGCGATCCTGGTCGTTCTCTCAAGCGGTAAGAACCACTTCTGCACATGCTTCTCTTTTTAGTGTAACCTTACCAGTTTGCCAGAATCTGTTTAGTTTACAGATAGAAAGCTGAAAATCTGTGCAGACAAGTGAATTATTTTGACTTCCTCTTATGTGGGAATATCTGAACACTACAGCTTTCAAAATATTTGTATCTGGGTTTATATTAAACATGTCCAAACTCACTCAGGCTAATATAAACTCATGCAGTCATGGTATTCCAAATATCCACGCACAATGCATGTTTATCCAAACTGTGCATACAAAACACAGTGTTGGACAGCCATTATTATTTCATTTTCCTTCTCCAACCCATATTTTATCTTGAACCTACAAAGTGAACTTTAATTTTTCTGAACTCTGACAGATATTCATCTGTTGTACATTCACACTTAAAAATAAAGGGGGATTTTGCAGTGATGTCATAGAAGAACATTTTGGTTCCCCAGAGAACCTTTCAGTGAGTGAACAGTTCATTGTTTTCTTTTTGGTGTGAAGAATATTTTAATAATCTAAATAATCTCTTTCCACTACAAAGAACATTTTGTGCAATGGAAAAATTCTGTGAACGCAATCATACTAAATGAGTGAACCGCTATTGATATGAAGTATGATATGATATGTTTGTGTGTGTTCTCAATGTCTTTCCTGAAAAGCCTGACACACTGCAAGCAGAGAGAATGTATAGCCTAACTTATTTCTGCTTGCCTTCATAAGAAATGGACTCCTGCTTTCTTTAGAAAATTTGCTGTACATTCTTCGGTAAATAGATACAAGTACTATTAATTATCCGCTGGGTGCAGAGATTTCACCAAGTAGCCTACAACATGTTCCTGGATCAACATCTTTGTTAATCCTGGAACAACATTCCAATCAACCAATCAGATTTAAGGGAAGTTTACAGTTTATGTCAAGTTTAGGCTTACAACCAGGGTTAGGTGCTTCTACATCAGAGTTATTCACCTCTCATTTCCCTCTGATTTTAGGGGTAAGTTATGGGTAGGGTTAGGTTTAGGGGATATGGTTAGGACTAAATCTTCGGACAGGAATGTTGTTCCAGGATCAGCAAAATATGTTGATCCAGGAACATGTCTTACTTGGCAAAATCACGGTGACCCAAGCAATATCCATTTTGGCGCCTTCTCCTTCATAGCCGTTACCTAAGCCCCTTTCACACAGAGCGTTGATCTCAGAAAATTGCCATTATATTGCTATAGTACCTTTTGTGTGAATGCAAACACATCCCGGGATTGATATCAGGATCGATCCCGGGATGGGGACCTTGTAACATTGCTGAGATCAGTCCCGGAGCACGCCCTGCGTGAACAAAAGGCAGGACCAATGGCGTAAGGGGTGTGTTGTTGTGATGGCGCTGAAGCTGAGATTGTTCGGCAGCTTAGTGGAACGGTACGTGATGCACTAGTTTATGATCGAATAAAAAAAAAAAAAATGCACAAGCGTGATTTCTCAAGAGAGAAATCACAGATCATACGCAAACTTAAGATGCAGCAGAGACATTACACATCATATTCTGATGTCCAGTGTCTTTACGGGATCTTTACGTGATGTGTGTGAACGCACGCACAGATTCCTGAAAATCACTGGCAGTGTGAATGAACCCAAATAACATAATGTGAACAGAGACCAGCTGGGAAAAGGGAGCAGTCAAACTCTGGTTCGAACTGAGCAATCAAGTGTGCAACAAGTGGGGGGGGGGGGTCAGATCATTTTTCTGATATTGTGAAAAAATATAATTACAGTTACAATACAAGTCAACTCCTATTTTCACTGTAGGAACATTTTAATGTAAAGCGATTTCAGACACCCCTATTGTGGACCGTACCATTTTTAACCACCGTGGCTAGAAGCAACGGAGATAGAGAACGACTTCAACTTCTCAAGCAAGTGTCAACGTTGAATGACAAAACACTTGTTTCATAAAGTATCATTTTTTCAACATTCCTTCAAAAATATTTAAAATAATCTAATTTAATACAGTTATAATTTTTCAATGTAAATTATTTAATTTTATTGGTAACAGCCTACTGTCTAATTATTTTAATTGAATATATTTATCAAATTTAAGAATTTGAAATGAAAGATGGAGCATACATTTAATAAAATTAGGGGAAAATGCCCTTTATAAAGGTACAAAAAATTATTCTGAGTGTTTTCAAACAGTGATGTAATGAAACATTGACAATTTAAGCTTGAAGGGAGTAAAGCCTCTGTTTAGGCTATTAAGGAAATGTAATTTTGCCAAAAGAAGAACTTTTATTTGAAATAAATGTTCATTTTAAATCAGCCTACTGAAGTAGATGTAGTAGTGTGATATGTTACCATATTATCATGCTTAACACTAAGAATTTAAATAACTGTAATGTGATGATCAGCGGCAGATATCTAAATCAAAGAATATGGGCGGTTTGCGGGTGGATTATTTATTTTTAATAGTGGATTCGGGTGTCGTCTTAGCGGCCCCTAATTTAATAACAAATGATCGTTGCGACGGAAGCAAATCAATCAAAACTATCTTTAGATGGAAAATAACTTAACTCTGCTATAAAGCCAAAACAATATCTGTTACCTTAAATTATACGCTTATCTCTGTGAAGCTGCTTTGAAACAATCTACGTTGTTAAAAGCGCTATATAAATGAAGATGACTTGACTTGACTTGACTCAAAGTGCACCAGATTAATGAATTTATCTTTAAAATGTACAAAATTTTCTTTTTTTGGTGGGGCCAAAAAAAGAAAATTTTGTACATTTTAAAGATAAATTCATTAATCTGGTGCACTTTGAGTCACCCGAATCCACTATTAAAAATAAATAATCCGGGGTCCGGACCCCCCTAGAGATACCAAGCTCCACCAAAAAAAAAATGTGGGAAACAAATTAAGCGATATGATGATCTACAAAAAAATACACATTTAATTATCTTATTATTAAAATACATTATTATGATTTTACCACCTCCGCCTCGTTTTGAGTCAGGAAAAACTCTGAAATAGGCAATAGGCTTCTTGTAAAGATATTACTTTTACTAGTAATTAGAAAGGTATTTCAGTGCACTTAACTTCTAACTTTTTAGAGTTGATCAAAACAGTTCTCTTTTGGATATATAATAACAATGAGATATTCTGTAGCCTACTGATTATCAGTTTGTCGCATGTTTAGACCTTGTATGTGTGTTGCACAACACATGTTGCACTTGCCGATCACAGTGGGGATTGATATGGTAGTGGACCATGATGGTCATAGAAGAAGTGAAGGAGCAGTACCCCCCAATTATGGTGGGGTAATTCGCACTCTGTGTGAAAGCACCCTTAGATTACTAGAGTTAAGGGCTAAGTTTTTCTAGTTGTCAAAATATCAAATGTATTTTGAGTGTGAATGTGTGTATATTTCTCCAAAGTTCTTAAAGTGGGCATATAAAGTAAACAAGGCTTTTTCTACAATGACTTTTGGTCATGCTGGTGCCAGCCTCCTATTGAATACTCAGTGAGAAACACTGTTGTAGAAGCAGCTCTTGCTTTGAGAGAGAGAGGGAGAGGAGAGAGAGAGAGAGAGAGAGAGAGAGAGAGAGAGAGAGAGAGAGAGAGAGAGAGAGAGAGAGAGAGAGAGAGAGAGAGAGAGAGCAGAAGAATGGACCCTCTGTGTCGGGCAGCGACAACATGGCTTTCCCTCAGGGGGATATTTATTTAAGTGGTGTGACAATCATCTGAACAGAACATTGTGAGAAATTATCCTCTGAGTTAATCCCATGAAGTCAGAGACAGCAGAGATAGGGGTTTCTCAATCACATGGACACCATTTCAGCTGAGACATAAATGTTAATAATTACAAAAACACAGAAAAATGGACTTTGTGGGAGAAAGAAATTTGGTTGTAAACATTCCACATTTCACCAATATCTTTCAAAGCACAGACAATATCACAATATTATTAGTAATATTGTGTCCCTGGTACATTAAAAGAATCTGAACCTCTGCAGTTTGCGGACTTGGTGAACCTCTTGTGGTTAGTTCTGGTAACTGAACTCTTCATTGTCTAATTATTTTAATTTGACAATATATATATATATATATATATACACTCACCTAAAGGATTATTAGGAACACCTGTTCAATTTCTCATTAATGCGATTATCTAATCAACCAATCACATGGCAGTTGCTTCAATGCATTTAGGGGTGTGGTCCTGGTCAAGACAATCTCCTGAACTCCAAACTGAATGTCAGAATGGGAAAGAAAGGTGATTTAAGCAATTTTGAGCGTGGTATGGTTGTTGGTGCCAGACGGGCCGGTCTGAGTATTTCACAATCTGCTCAGTTACTGGGATTTTCACGCACAACCATTTCTAGGGTTTACAAAGAATGGTGTGAAAAGGGAAAAACATCCAGTATGCGGCAGTCCTGTGGGCGAAAATGCCTTGTTGATGCTAGAGGTCAGAGGAGAATGGGCCGACTGATTCAAGCTGATAGAAGAGCAACTTTGACTGAAATAACCACTCGTTACAACCGAGGTATGCAGCAAAGCATTTGTGAAGCCACAACACGCACAACCTTGAGGCGGATGGACTACAACAGCAGAAGACCCCACCGGGTACCACTCATCTCCACTACAAATAGGAAAAAGAGGCTACAATTTGCACGAGCTCACCAAAATTGGACAGTTGAAGACTGGAAAAATGTTGCCTGGTCTGATGAGTCTCGATTTCTGTTGAGACATTCAGATGGTAGAGTCAGAATTTGGCGTAAACAGAATGAGAACATGGATCCATCATGCCTTGTTACCACTGTGCAGGCTGGTGGTGGTGGTGTAATGGTGTGGGGGATGTTTTCTTGGCACACTTTAGGCCCCTTAGTGCCAATTGGGCATCATTTAAATGCCACGGCCTACCTGAGCATTGTTTCTGACCATGTCCATCCCTTTATGACCACCATGTACCATGAATCATTTCAAATTGTTTTCTTGAACATGACAATGAGTTCACTGTACTAAAATGGCCCCCACAGTCACCAGATCTCAACCCAATAGAGCATCTTTGGGATGTGGTGGAACGGGAGCTTCGTGCCCTGGATGTGCATCCCACAAATCTCCATCAACTGCAAGATGCTATCCTATCAATATGGGCCAACATTTCTAAAGAATGCTTTCAGCACCTTGTTGAATCAATGCCACGTAGAATTAAGGCAGTTCTGAAGGCGAAAGGGGGTCAAACACAGTATTAGTATGGTGTTCCTAATAATCCTTTAGGTGAGTGTATATATATATATATATATATATATATATATATATATATATATATATGAATTAGTGAATATTTATGACATTGTTTTAATTATTTGTTATAGTTTGGCCAATTTCTCTTTTCTGACTGGTTGATTTACCTCTTATTATTTATTATTTGTATCTACTTATTATTTATTTCCTCTGTTGGAAAGATGTGGGTTTTTGTTGTTGGAGCCAGTATAGGAATGCAAAGACTTTACTTCTGAAGACCCTGGAAATAAACAGTCACTGTTTATGTTTTTGCTGTTTGTTCAGTTTGCTTAAGTTTTGCCAAGGCAAAACAGTTGTTGAACATTCAGTTTGAAATTGTAAAATGGTATTGGCTTGGTAATGGTTTTGCACTTGAGAGAGTAAATGTTGAAATTGTCTATTTTTGTGTTTTTAGGCAAGATGAATGAATGAGGGACCTTATTAATGATTCACGAGTTCACATCTACATATAATTAATACAATAAGTTTATGCGTATTTGGCGTGCTGTCCGGGGGGAGGGCTCCGAGCTCGGAGTTAGGCCCGAACCCAAAGTACTCCCCCCAGTTGGTAAGAGTAGATGGAAATGGAAGTGTAGATGGAACTGGAAGTGAGGAGATGGGGTGGAGGAGGGATGCTGACAAACTTTCAATGAACAGAGACAGGTCTGCTGTGAATTTATACTCTGTCATTGAGTTGATTACTGATTAATCAACAGCTGTGCATGATTTGGTTAATTATCTGAACCTGCTCCTCCCGAACTTTGTTAAATAAAACCTCATTTAATGGTCTGTTAAGTGGGATTTAAAAGAGTTTCTGTTGTTGAAGTTTTAGGGTTACCATGTGTAGCTTGAGCTTAGGTTGAGAACACTTAGATGAAGATCATGATAGGCATTGCTTTTTTCAACGAACAATTACTGCACAGTAATTGCAAGAACACAGACTTTGTTTACTGTGTTGATATAAGTATCAACACAGTAAACAAAGTCTGTGTTCTTGCATTTTTGCAATGTGTTCTTGGTTGTTACATAAGGTGATGAATGATTTTCACATGTCATACTAATGTACACTCATGTGAACAATGCAAATAATTACATAATCAGCTTTCATGTGATTGTGTTTACTGCCCTTATTTGTGTATAGAATAAGAAGTGGAGAATGTTTTGAAATGTTTCTTGCGCAAGCAGAAGTTCTTTTTTCTCTGAAGTGATCCGGCTGTGTGCTCGACCTCTTTATATTAATCGTGGTGGGAGGACAGTTACATGTCATTTCAGAGTGTAAAAACAGGACGGTCAGACACTCCACCTGGTCGAGTCTGGTGAACGGGTAAAACAGATAATGTATTAATATATTATATACTGTAACATTATTATTGTCAACTGCAGGCTCGAGAGCTTAAAATGTCTCTTCTAAATGCTAGACAGCAGATTTTGGCACTTGAATCATATTGTGTCACTTATAAGACCCACTATTGTAGCCTATAGTCTTGTTTATTATGGTTACAATATAGGCAAATTGAATAGGTAAATTGTATGCGTGTTCTATGGCAGAAAACCTTTTTTGGATAATTACCAGGTGTGAAACATGTCTAAAACCTAATGATATATTTGAATGTGAAGAAAATGCTCTTTCAAGTTGTCTGCTATTCTGTTATACCTTAAAGAGGAACTTGTGAAGTTTGAGGAAATTGAGCAATAGGTTTCATTTTGCTTGCATCTTTTTCCCCCCTCGGTTCTACTCTTTTTCATTTTTATTCTTTATTGTGAATATTTTTTTTCAAGTTGATAAAGGAGAGATCATTTGCTTATTAATGAAATAATATTTATAAAGGTTGTGACATTCTGTGACAGTTTTTCATGTCAGTTTTTTAAATGATGTTAGGTCTTTTAGTGGCCATATATTGATGTAGCTTTCCTAACGGATGTGCACAATTTGTATTACATATCAGTTAAGTATTGTCATTTTCATTGTGCCAATGTGCTTTTCTATATCAGCTCAGAACATTTTAATCACAATTAAGTCCTGTGACAATGCTACACGATGCAGATGCCACATCAATCTACACTCCATACACCATAATGACAAAGCAAAATCCATTTTTGTAAAGTTGCATTTTTTATTATAAAGAAAGACATCACATTAAACATATCACCAAAAATATGAGAACTGAAAATATCACATTGACATAAGTATTCGGAAACTTTGCTATGACACCTAGAATTCATCTCAGGTGCATTACATTTCTCTAGATCATCTTCTAGTTGTTTTTACACTTTGACGGGAGTTCATCTGTGGCAAACCAACTGACTGGACAATATCTGGATAGACACACACCTGGAAATATCAAGTGTAGCTTCAGTTCTGGCAGGTCACGTTAGTCAAGCTCGCATCAGCTGACTCTCAGCTGATCCACGTCTACCAATAGGAATACGACGCCTATCACCGTATACATATATAAGCTCCTTCAGTATTACCAGCAGCTATTGTGTTTCTCAGGAGCGAATTACCCTCCTCCATGCATCCCCAGCTCCTCCTGTCGTCAGTCAGGATTTGGCATTCTGATTCCCCTTGAATCAGAATAAATTCTCGAATTATGTTGTACTTTAAAATCTTGAATTAATGATCTGCATACATTCATGTTGGTTCTGTTCTGTTTACCCTAAGGGGGGGTTATTGCTGCTCTCCTGCTCTTATCCATGCTAGGCTGCATGGATGCGCAGGGAGTTCTCGCCCAGAACGAAACCATACCGCCAATCCAAACTGTATGCTAATTGTCAATCGTATTTGACGATAGTGGTCCTGAAAGAAATAAGGTCTAACAGCTGAAAATACATCAAAGTATAAACTAAACCATGTGGTCAACGAAACTGCCTGCAGAGCTCAGAGACAGGACTGTGTCGAGACATAGATCTGGGGAAAGATACAAAGAATTCTGCTGCATTAAAGGTTCCCAAGAGCACAGTGGCCTCTACAATTCTTAAATGGAAGAAATTTGGCACAACAAAGATTCTTCCTAAAGCTGGCTGTCTGGCCAAACTGAGCAAACCGGGAAGATGGGCCTTGGTAAGAGAAGCTTGCAGAAAGACAATCATCACTGCAACAGTCCACGGATCTTGGTTTTATGGTAGAGTGGCCAGACGGAAGCCTCTCCTCGATGAAGAGGCATGACAGCCCACTTGGAATTTGCGAAAAAGCACCTAAAGGACTCTCAGGCCATGTCCACAATAATATGTTTTCATTTGAAAACAAGTCAAGTCACATTTATTTATATAGCGCTTTTTACAATACAGATTGTTTCATACGGCCCGGATCCAGCTAATTACAGTAAACCCCTGAATAAGCAGAAAGACTAACATTAGCGTAGATGCCGTTCTTCTTATGATGTAACGAGTACATTGGGTGTTATAGGAAGTGTTCCCGGTACTGGCTGATCTAATTTATGCAGCCTAATAATCATTAATAATCATCAACTGGTTTGAATAATAGGAATGTATAATTTTCTGTGTATGCCAGGTTAAAGAGTGTTTTTAGTCTAGATTTAAACTGACAGAGTTTGTCTGCTTCCCGGACAATATTAGGAAGACTGTTCCAAAAGTTAGGTGCTAAATAGGAAAAGGATCTACCGCCAGCAGTCAATTTTGATATTCTAGGTATTATCAACTGGCCAGAATCTTTATATTGCAATAGACGTGAAGGACTATAATGCGTTAAGAGCTCGCTCAAGTACTGGGGAACGAAACCATTTAGTACTTTGTAAGTAATCAGCAATATTTTAAAATTTGTATGATGTTTAATAGGCAGCCAATGCAGTGTTGACAGAACCGAGCTAATATGGTCATACTTCCTGGTTCTGGTAAGACTCTAGGTGCTACGTTTTGGACCAGCTGTAGTTTGTTTATTATGCGTGCAGGGCAGCCACCCATAAGAGCATTACAATAATCTAGCCTTGAGGTCATGAACACATGAACTAACTTTTCCACATTTTTCATTGAAAGCATATGTCATAATTTTTAGATATATTTTTAAGATGGAAGAATGCGGTTTTACAGATGCTAGAAACGTGGCTTTCAAATGAAAGATTGGTATCAAAGAGCACACCCAATATCCTAACCGACGACGAAGACTTGACAGAGCAGCCATCAAGTGTTAGACAGTATTCTAGGTTAGTACGTGCAGAGGTTTTTGGTCGAATTATTAGAAACTTTTCTTTTTTCAGAATTAAGTTATAGGAAATTACGAGTCATCCAAATTTTTATATCAGCTATGCATTCCGTTAATTTCTTGAATTGGCAAGTTTCGTCAGGGCATGAAGAGATATAGAGCTGAGTATCATCAGCATAACAGTGAAAACTAATCCCATGCTTCCTAATGATGATGTATATCCCAAGGGTAGCATGTACAGAGGGAACAGCAACGGTCCTAGTACTGAGCCTTGTGGTACTCCATACTAAACTTGTGATAGACAAGTATGATTTAAACCATGCTATATGCAATTCCACTAATGCCAACATTAGTCGAGTCTATTTAAAAGATTGTTGTGGTCAATGGTATCAAATGCAGCACTAAGATCAAGTAACGCTAATAGAGAGATACAACCACGATCAGATGATAAGAGCAAATCATTTGTAACTCTAATGAGATTAGTCTCAGTACTATGGTACGGTATAAATCCTGACTGGAAGTCCTCGCAGATACCATTTCTTTCTAAAAAAGGAACATAGTTGTGAGGATACTCCTTTTTCTAGTATTTTTGACAAAAATGGTAGATTTGAGATTGGCCTGTAATTGACTAAGGATCAAGTTACGTTTTTTTACATTTACATTTTACATTTACATTTATTCATTTAGCTGACGCTTTTATCCAAAGCGACTTACAATTGCTATATATGTCAGAGGTCGCACGCCTCTGGAGCAACTAGGGGTTAAGTGTCTTGCTCAGGGACACATTGGTGTCTCACAGTGGATTCGAACCCGGGTCTCTCACACCAAAGGCATGTGTCTTATCCATTGCGCCACACCACCCCAAATAAGAGGTTTAATAAGAGGTTTTTTAATAAGAGGTTTAATAAGAGGTTTTTTAATAAGAGGTTTAATAATAGCCAGCTTAAAAGTTTTCGGTACATATCCTAGTGACAAAGATGAATTAATGATATTAAGAAGAGGATCTACTATGACCTCTGGAAGCATATCTTTCAATAGCTTAGTCAGTATAGGTCTAACATACATGTTGCTGATTTAGATGATTTAACGAGTTTAGACAATTCTTCCTTTCCTATTGCAACGAATGAATGGAATTTTTCCTCAGGGACACTACAATGCACTGTCTGATGCGATACTGTAGTAGATGGTTGCATAGTTATAATTTTCACTCTAATATTTTCAATCTTGTAAGTAAAGAAGTTCATAAAGTCATTACTGCTATGCTCTTTGGAAACTTCAGAAGTAAAAGCTTTATTTCATGTTAATTTAGCCACTGTGTCAAATAAATACCTAGGGTTGTGTTTGTTTTCTTTTAAGAGAGTCGAAAAATAAGCAGATCTAGCCATTTTTAAGGCTTTTCTGTACGCAATCGTGCTCTCTCTCCACAAAATTCGAAAAACGTCTAGTTTTGTTTTCTTCCAGTAGTGCTCCATTTTTCTGGCAGCTCTCTTAAGGGCCCGAGTGTGCTCGTTGTACCACGGCATTGGACTATTTTCTTTAATCTTCTTTAAGCGCAAAGGAGCAACTGTGTCTAAAGTGCTAGAAAAGAGAGAGTCAAAAGTTTCTGTCGCAATATCGAGTTCTTCTAAGCTATCTGGGATGCTGAGGAGATTAAACTGATTAGGAATATTATTAATAAAGCAATCTTTAGTGGCAGAAGTGATAGTTGTAACATATTTGTAACACGGAGTCGGCTTTGCAACCTTGGCTAAATGAAATATGCACAAGACTAGATAATGATCTGAGATGTCATCGCTCTGCTGCAGAATTTCAACGGCATCAACATTGATTCCATGTGACACTATTAGATCTAAAGTATGATTATGACAATGAGTGGGTCCTGACACGTTTTGTCTAACTCCAATAGAGTTCAGAATGTCTCTAAATCCCAATGCATCTTTTTCGTTATCTGCATGTATATTAAAATCACCAACAATTAGGACTTTATCTGCAGCCAGTACTAATTCTGATAAAAAATCTGCAAATTCTTTGATAAAGTCTGTATGGTGCCCTGGTGGCCTGTATACAGTAGCTAGCACAAATGTCAAGCACGATTTATCATTTACACTAGACAGTGTTACATTAAGCACCAACACTTCAGAAGAATTATATTTGAAACTAGACTTCTCAGTAATTCTGAATATATTACTATAGATTACAGCAACACCACCCCCTTTTCCTTTCAGACGTAGCTCGTTTTTATAACAGTAATCTTGGGGGGTGGACTCATTTAAAGTAATGTAATCTTCTGGTTTCTCTCAAACACAGCACATCTAGGTTATAATCTGTAATCATATCATTAACAATAAGTGCTTTTGAAGTAAGGGATTGATTATTCAGCAACCCGAGCTTTATCATTTGTTCATCTGTATTATATATTGTTTTTATTTGTTGAACATCAATAAAAAATGTACCCTTACATGGGTTTGGGAGTTTTTTGTATTTCCTAATTCGGGGAACAAACACAGTCTCTAAATTATGATATCTAGGTGAAAGAGTCTCTATGTGATGGGATTTATCTGACCTCAGTGACGTGAGACTGCTAGCATACGGTCGGTTTAGCCAGTCTGTCTGCTTCCTGACCTGAGCCCCACATCGTCATGTTTGAGCTCTAAGACTATGTGCCAAATGACTAGAGAGAAGAGCAGCACCATCCCAGGAGGGATGAATACCATCTCTTTTCAACAGGTCAGGTCTGCCCCCAAAAACCTTTCCAATTGTCTATGAACCCTATATTATTTTGCGGACACCACTTAGACAGCCAGCCATTGAGTGAGGACAGTCTACTAAGTATCTCATCACTCCGGCGTACAGGAAGGGGTCCAGAGCAAATTACAGTGCCTGACATCGTACTTGCGAGTTCACACACCTCTTTAACGTTAATTTTAGTGATCTCCGAGTGGCAAAGTCGAACATCATTAGTGCCGACTTGAATAATAATCTTAGAGAATTTACGATTAGCATTAGCCAGCACTTTTAAATTTGCTTTGATGTCAGGCGCTCTGGCTCCAGGCAAACATGTGACTATGGTGGCTGGTGTCTCTATTTTCACGTTCCGTGTAATAGAATCGCCAATAACTAGGGCACATTCAGCAGGATTCTCAGTTGGTGTTTCACTGAGTGGGGAGAACCTGTTTAATGTCGTAATCGGAATGGAAGAGCGGCGTTTTGTTCCGCGACACTACAGCGTCTCAAGGTCACCCAGTTGCCCTGATGCACGGGCTCTACAGCCGGAACCGAACAATGTACAGAGTTCACTAAGCTAGTCGGATCCAAAGCAGTATCTAAAGCCCTTGCATTCTTACTATCCACGATTAAAGTTTGGATGCGTGTCTCTAGTTCTGAAATCTTCTCCATCAGCCTGACTATCTCCCTGCATTTATTACATGTGAAGCCCTCAACGCTGACAGAGAAGGCTATACTATACATGTGACACGGAGTGCAAGTGACTTACCACAGTAGTTTAATAGACTTGTAAAAGGGGCGAGAGAGAAAAAGACGGCAAGCACGGATGGCAGGTTAACAGGCTAGCAAGATACTAGCGTGTTGTGCTAGCGATAACGATTTAGATAAAAGCTAGTGATGTCAGATTAATGTGATAGGCAATATTAGACAATATCTAATATATGTTGATGAGTAAGTTATATTTAGCAATATAAACAACAAGGATTGATAATAAATAGAGACTGAAAGCAGAAAGCTATATGGAGCTTACAGATGCAAACCAGCAGCAAAGCAGACAGGAGCAATCGATCCCCGAATGGTTAAAAAAAAAAAAAACACATCTTTTTCTCTCCATTTTGGCCTTCCATCCACACTTAAGATGACGTTTTTTTCCTGCAGAAAAAAACAAGCTATTTTTAAAACAATGACGCATGATGAGTCATGTGGTGCATATTTAATATGTTTATACTGCTATTGTGCCTGTTATGTGCTATTCACTTTCACACTGTTGCTAAAGATGTTACGTTGTGCATTCTTCAAATCGCAGTCCTGCAAAGATGACAGAAAATTCACTTGCATTTGCTGTCCTGTGGCAAACATATAATGGTGACTGAGTGCGACCTTGACACATCAGTGAATCGTGAGATATTTTGCAAATAAAATGATCCTGACAGAAGAATAGTATGAGAACTTTATTATGTCTGTTCCATCTGTATAATCCAAGTAAGCGTTTAGGAGAGTGTTTTGAAATGAAAACGCCGTTTTCAAATCTGTATGGAATCTGGAATAATGTGGAAAAAGCCTCAGACTGTGACAAACAAGGTTTTCTGTCATGTCTAGGTAACTAGGCACTGTTTGTCACCTGTGAAATATCTGGACTGATCATGAAGGAAAGGTGAATGAAAACCTGGTTCAAAGGGCTCAGGAATTCAGACTGGGCTGAAGGTTTACCTTCCAACAGCCAAGACAATGCGAGAGTGATTTAGAGACAAACTTGAGTGGCCCTTTTAAACTCAATGAACATCTCTGAACATCTCCACCAACAATCCCATCTGACAGAGCTTGAAAACATCTGCAGAGAAAGTTGTCTGAAAATACCCAAATCCAGATGTGCAAAGCATCACAAATCTGCTGTGGATTTTTTAAAAGCATTTTAGTATAAGGCTGCCACATAACAAAATAGCAAAAAATTAGTTGGATGCTATAGATATAGCCTGAATACTTTCTGAATGCACTGTTGCACTTAATTTTAAAGTATGTACAGTGTACAGTGTACTTACCCAAAAAAGTACTGAGTAATATAAGGTAAATACTTGGACTTAAAATGGCTTAAGGTTAGGTTTAGGGATCAGGTTCAGGGTTAATACTTAGTTATTAGCAGTTATTGTAATGACTTTAGTAAATACATAGTATGTACATGCCGAACAGGACTGTAAAATAAAGTGCTATCGAGGGCCCTGACTGAAACTGACCCTAATGATCACCGAATGTGTCTGCTTTGGTCTCTTCCCAGGCATCTTTCCCCATTTCTCTGGCTCCCCATATTGCTGCTGATGAGTACAATCCGGTAATTCTTGTGAACCTATTGTACATTCATATTTTTGTCTGCATTGTGATAGTGTGGAAGTGCCAGAAATCATGATTACATGATTGTGGTCATTATAATATCAAAATATTTCAAATGCATTTGTCTTCAGGTGTCTCTCAGACAGAAGTCAAAAAAGAAGAATTGTGGAGGTATGTGTTGCTCTGCACAAACAACTCAAAGTTGTGAACAAATATGATGTGTTTTGTTTTTTCCTGTGTCACCATTTCTGTTTTATTGTGGCATTTAAACATTTGTTCTAATAGGCAGTCTAAGAATGAGCAGAAGGAGAGTTTCAGTAAAAGTTCTGGAGCCAGTGGACTATCAGGGCTGGCTCTATAGGAAAAAAGAGGGGAAGGGATTTCTTGGTATTAAGTGGAAAAAGTATTGGTTTGTGCTAAAGAAAACCTCTCTATACTGGTACACAAATCAAGTGGTGAGTATCTGAATGCCATTTATGTGCCTACATCTTATCATGATATTGTTTTTTCTAATAATTGAATATTATTTATAAAGGTCAGCACAACATATTATCTTAGATATTTTAGCATTAATCTTGGTAAAAAAAAAAAAAAGGTATATACAGTTTCATGTTAGATGATGAAAATAGGATTTAAATGTAATCGTTTTTTCTCTGCCTTGATAATAATGAAAAAAGGGATATATTACAAAAAACTTTTGTTTTGTGTTTTTTTCCCAGGCTGAAAAAGCAGAAGGCTTCATAAATTTGACTGATTTTGTAATTGACAGAGCAATGGAATGTAAGAAAAAATAGTAAGTGGCGTTGTCATTTCTGTTAATTTTCTCTTTAATTGCTAAAAAAATAATTGTTTTCAATTAGAATATAACATGGTTATTTCCTCTACTGTTTTTTTTTATTTATTTTTATTATCATGATGATTATAAAATATATTTCAATTGAACAACCCTTCACACATTTTTTTTTGTGTTTCTCACAGTGCGATCAAAGCTTGCCATCCCAAAGTCATGATGTTTTACTTTGCAGCTGACAGCAACGAGGACATGAACTTGTAAGCCCATTGACACATCAGTTTGAACAAAAAACATATTCTTTTTAGTAACATCCATGGTTGTATTTACAGTAGTTACAGTAATGTTTTGTATAAACTACTGATATAGATAGTTAAGTCATGTCAAGTCATTAGGCCCGGATGGCACCCATAAGCGGCCCTGGTACCCCATACTCCCTTATTGCCCCCCCCAGAAAACACCCTGGGGAACATGGTCGTAAGCCTTCTCCAAGTCCAAAAAACACATTTAGTGTCAATAAGCAAACTTCCATGCCCCCTCCAGGATCCTTGCTGGGGTAAAATGTTGATCCATGGTTCCATGTCCAGGATGGAATCCGCATTGTTCCTCCTCCAGATGAGGTTTGAAGATTGGACGGATTCTCCTTTCTAGCATTCTGCTTGCAACCAGGCTTTCCCAGGTTGGCTGAGAAGTGGGATCCCTCTTAATTAGAACACACCCTCTGGTCTCATTATTTTAATATGGGAACCACCACACCTGTCTTCCTATCTCCAGGTGCTATCCTGACCACATCCAAGGCCTTCAATTTCTTCAGTATATTGAATCTCGGCCACTTGCCCCTTCTGAACCTTTTAACTTCCTCAGTGACTTCCAACAGAAAATGCGAGAGCAGCCTATCCCGCAATGGAAGTTTTAAACAGAACCCACTCAGACTCTATGTATGCAGCCTTCCTCGGGATGAAGGAATAACATAACGTAAAGTCAAGTCAAGTCAAGTCACCTTCATTTATATAGCGCTTTTAACAATATGGACTGTTTCAAAGCAGCTTTACAGTGATAATAGGAAATTACAGTAACAGAGATTGTTTTGGCTTTACAGCAGCACTAGAATAAAATTATTGTCCAGCTAAAGTTAGTTTTGATCGATTCAATTCTGTTGCAAAGATCATTTGTTATTAACTTAGGGGCCGCTTACACGACAATGTTCTAACATAAAACCCTTAATGCGCTCCGGCCCGCTCATTCGCAGAATTATTTATCACTTCCGAGTAGCCATGTGAAATGAAAGATTGGTATCAAAGAGCACACCCAGGTTCCTAACCGACGACGAAGGTTTGACAGAGCAGCAAACCAGCGTTACACAGTATTCTAGGTTATTATGTGAGGACGTTTTTTGTCCAATAATCAGAATCTCTGTTTTTTCAGAGTTAAGTAGTAGGAAATTACTAGTCATCCAGTTTTTTATATCACCTATGCATTCCGTTAATTTTGTGAATTGGCAAGTTTCGTCGGGGACTGAAGAAATATAGAGCTGAGCATCATCAGCATAACAGTGAAAACTAATGCCGTGCTTCCAAGTGATATCTCCCACGGGTAGCATGTACAGAGTGAACCGCAATGGTCCTAGTACTGAGCCGTGTGGTACTCCATACTGAACTTGTGATCGATAAGACATGTCTTCATTTACTGCTACAAACTGATAACGGTCAGATAAGTATGATTTAAACCATTCTAATGTAATTCCACTAATGCCAACATAATTTTTGAGTCTATTTAAAAGAATGTTGTGGTCAATAGTATCAAATGCAGCACTAAGATCAAGGAACACTAATAGAGAGATACAACCACGATCAGATGATAATTGAAAATCATTTGTGACTCTAATGAGAGCTGTCTCAGTACTATGGTACAGTCTAAAACCTGACTGGAAATCCTCGCAGATATCATTTCTTTCTAAAAAGGAACACAGTTGTGAGGATATAGCCTTCTCTAGTATCTTTGACAGAAAAGGTAGATTCGAGATAGGCCTGTAATTGACTAATTCTGTAGAATCAAGTTGCGTTTTTTTAACAAGCGGTTTAATCATAGCCAGCTTAAAAGTTTTTGGTCCGTATCCTAATGACAAAGATGAATTAATGATATTAAGAAGAGGATCTATAACCTCTGGAAGCATCTCTTTCAATACCTTAGTCGGTATAGGGTCTAACATACATGTTGTCGATTTAGATGATTTAACGAGTTTAGAAAATTCTTCCTCTCCTATAGCAATGAATGAATCGAATTTTGCAATGCACTGTCTGATGCGATACTGTAATAGATGGTTGCATAGTTATAATTTTCTCCCTGATATTATCAATCTTGTAAGTAAAGAAGTCATTACTGCTGTGCTGTTTGGAAACGTCTGGGGTTGAAGCTTTATTTTTCATTAGTTTAGCCACTGTTTCAAATAAATACCTAGGGTTTTGTTTATTTTCTTCTAATAGGGTTGAAAAATAAGCAGATCTAGCTGTTTTTAAGGCCTCTCTGTACGCAGTCGTGCTCTCTTTCCATGAAATGTGAAAAAGCTCTAGTTATGTTTTCTTCCAGTTGTGCTCCATTTTTCTGGCAGCTCTCTTAAGGGCCTGAGTGTGCTCGTTGTTCCACGGCGTTGGACTATTTTCTTTAATCTTCTTTAAGCACAAAGGAGCAACTGTGTCTAAAGTGCTGTAAAAGAGAGAGTCAAAAGTTTCTGTCGCAATATCTAGTTCTTCTAAGCTATATGGGATGCTGAGGAGATTAAACTGATCAGGAATGTTATTAATAAAGCAACCTTTAGTAGCAGAAGTGAAAGGTCTAACATATTTCTAACACGGAGTCGGCTTTGAAGCCTTGGCTAAATGAAGTATACACGAGACTAGCTAATGATCTGAGATGTCATCGCTCTACTGCAGAATTTCAACGGCATCAACACTGATTTCATGTGATAATATTAGATCTAGAGTATGATTACGACAATGAGTAGGTCCTGACACGTGTTGTCTAACTCCAATATAGTTCAGAATGTCTTTAAATGCCAATCCCAATGCATCTTTTTCGTTATCTATATGTATATTAAAATCACCAACAATTAGGACTTTATCTGCAGCCTAGCCTATTCTAACTCTGATAGAAAATTAGCAAATTCTTTGATAAAGTCTGTATGGTGCCCTGGTGGCCTGTATACATTAGCCAGCACAAATCTCAAACGTGATTTATCATTTACACTAGATAGTGTAACATTAAGCACCAACACTTCAAAATAATTATATTTGAAACAAGACTTCTCAGTAATTCTGAAGATATTACTATAAATTACAGCAACATCTCCCCCTTTGGCTTTCAGACGAGCAAACACAGCACATCCAGGTTATAATCTGTGATCATATCATTAACAATAAGTGCTTTTGAAGTAAGGGATCGAATATTCAGCAACCCAAGCTTTATCATTTGTTCATTTGTATTATATCTGTTTTTTATGTGTTGAACATCAATTACATTTTTACCCTTAAATGAGTTTGGGAGTTTTTTGTATTTTCTAAATCGGGGAACAGACACAATCTCTATATGATGATATCTACGTGAAAGAGGCTCTATGTGATGGGATTTATCTGACCTCAGTGACATGAGACAGCTAGCAGAAGGTCGGTGTAGCCAGTCCGTCTGCTTCCTGACCTGAGCCCCAATTCATGTGTAAACAGAACACAGTCAGAGTCTTTCCCGCACATGAAACCATGGCGCAGAGTCAGGGAATTTGTTTCTCACCCTGGGTGACTCTATTGTCCAAACTCTATCCAGGAGTTTGGCTCCAGCGCCCGAGCTGTGTGGAGGTGAGGCCAACTATATCTAGCTGGTGCCACAGTATCCTGTATGTGTGGGCCCCCCTCAGCATCTCCTTGCAGGTGGTGAGCCCACAAGGAAAAGGCCCCACCTAATTCTTTCAGGCTGAGCCCGACTGGGCCAGAGCCTGGCCATCAGGTGCTCACCTGTGAGCTCCTCTCCCAGACCTGGCTCCAGGAGAGGGCCCTGGTGTCCTTCTACCGGTCATGGTCTTTCACTCTTTTATCAAATCACTTTCAAATCACATATTAATGTTTCTATAGGGGATGTATTGAATCACTCTTTGTCTGGCCTCTCACCTGGGACCAATTTGCCAAGGGAGACCCTACCATGAGCTGAAGCTACTCTCATTCATTTTGCGTGTTTGGGTTTCCTGACATTGAGTTGGCTGACCTGTCTTTGGTATTTGTTTGCATGTGTGACGTGGTTAAAGGTAAAGGAAGATGAATGAGGTTAAAACTGAAGGAAACTTGAATGAATTTATAAAAATAATTTTAATTAATCACTTGTATAAACATTCATTTTGACAGTCCTGTGTCATTGTTGGTAACTTGTTATGTTTTGTTATTTCAGATGGTTAAATAAACTTGGTCTGGCATCTATTCAGTATGAACCCACAGAGGGTCATACAGCTGGTAAGTTTTTAAGTCTACTAGTGTTACAAGCATTCCTTAGAATTTTTTGGCATCTTTGTTTTTCTACTGCACAGAATGCTACAGTGAGGCCAGTGATCACGAGGAGTCCACTGACACACCTCCTCCACCCTATTCTGAGCATCACACCCAAACTGTAGAAATTGTGAATAGTCCATCAGCTGCTGCACACCAGGCAAGTTCACAGTTGCACAATATATGTGTCCTTGACCTCCTGCCAAAGATGAATACATTATCTACAAACTTTAAGTTTCACTGTTTTCACATTGTATGCATTCACACAGCAGAAGAAAATGGTTGACAGTTTAAAGGTGTTAAATTAACACTGAATTTAAACCTTGATTGGACTTGTTCAATAAATAACGCCATGTCACTTTTGATAAGTCTTGTGTAATAATACAAGACTTATCAATAAAAGTCAATAAAATTTGCCATCTTTAATATTTACTTTAGTCACCATCACTGTGTCACGTATCCAGTCACCACACTAGTAGGGCTGTAATCTCCCAGTCGATTAGTCGATTATTTGGTCGATACGTTCTAGCTCGACCAAAATTCTGATTGCCGCGTTCATTTCATCAGGTGGAAAGCACTAATTGCTAATGGGGGTGTTTTCAGAGCACCCCTGTTTCACAGGTAACAGTCTGTCTTCAGAACACCCTCCTTGTTTTCACTTCTTTTGGATTAGCCCAACCCACTGGAGAAGAGAGACAGATTGAAGAAAGTAGGCTACTAGAAGGTTTGCTGAATATTATTTATTTAATTGTGAGAGCGTTTAATTCATAGTCAGTCCTCTTCTACAATGTCAACAAAGACATCGGCGGTGTGGCAGCATTTTTTAAAAAGTTAATAGTCTATTCGTGTCTCAGCCGCGAAGCTGAGCTCCACAGAGCGGCTGAAATGACAGTGTCTGTCAGTTATTATAATACATACAGCGGGGGAAATAAGTATTGAACACGTCATAATTTTTCTCAGTAAATATATTAAAAAGGTGCTATTGACATGAAATTTTCACCAGATGTTGGTAACAACCCAAGTAAGCCATACATACAAAGAAACAAACAAAAATAAGTTCAGAAATTAAGTTATGTGTAATAATGTGAAATGACACAGGGAAAAAGTATTGAACACATGAAGAAAGGGAGGCGCAAAAAGGCATGGAAAGCCAAGACAACTGCTGAAAACTTACAGTAATTAAAAAGCAATCCAGCCCCCTGTCAGTGGAAATTAATAACAGCTGGTTCAGTCCCAAATGATGGCCTACAAAAAGGTCTCATTGCCAAGGTGTCACACAAGACACATCTCATGATGGGTAAAAGCGAAGAGCTGTCTCAAGACCTTCGCAACCTAATTGTTGCAAAACATAATGATGGCATTGGTTATAGGCACCATTCTAAGCTTCTGAATGGTCCAGTGAGCACTTTTGGGGCCATAATACGGAAGTGGAAAGACAATCATTTCACCATAAATTTGCCTCAACCAGGCGCTCCTCGCAAGATTTCTGACAGAGGAGTGAAAAGAATAATCAGAAGAGTTGTCCAAGAGCCAACACCAAGTTGTATGGTGTTTTTAGGGTAATGTGCACTGCCATTTCTCCTCCAAATATGGTGTGTATTATGGCATCCAAACAGTTCAATTTTGCTCTCATGTGACCACACTATATTCTCCCAGTATTTCACTGGCTTTTCCAAATGTTGTGCAGCAAACTTTAAATGAGCTTCAACATGCTTTTTTTTCAGTAATGGAGTCTTGCGTGGTGAGCGTGCATACAGGCCATGGCGGTGGAGTGCATTACTTACTGTTTTCTTTGAGACAACAGTACCTGCTATCTGCAGGTCTTTTTGAAGCTCTCCACAAGTGGTCCTTGGCACTTGAACAACTCTTCTGATTATTCTTTTCACTCCTCTATCAGAAATCTTGCGAGGAGCACTGGTCGAGGCAAATTTATGGTGAAATTATTGTCTTTCCACTTCCGTATTATGGCACCAAAAGTGCTCACTGGACCATTCAGAAGCTTAGAATGGCGCCTATAACCAATGCCATCATTATGTTTTGCAACAATTAGGTTGCAAAGGTCTTGAGACAGCTCTTCGCTTTTACCCATCATGAGATGTGTCTTGTGTGACACCTTGGCAATGAGACCTTTTTGTAGGCCATCATTTGGGACTGAACCAGCTGTTATTAATTTCCACTGACAGGGGGCTGGATTGCTTTTTAATTACTGTAAGTTTTCAGCAGTTGTCTTGGCTTTCCATGCCTTTTTGCGCCTCCCTTTCTTCATGTGTTCAATACTTTTTCCCTGTGTCATTTCACATTATTACACATAACTTAATTTCTGAACTTATTTTTGTTTGTTTCTTTGTATGTATGGCTTACTTGGGTTGTTACCAACATCTGGTGAAAATTCCATGTCAATAGCACCTTTGGAAATATATTTACTGAGAAAAATGATGACGTGTTCAATACTTATTTCCCCCGCTGTATGACAAAAACAATTGTCTAAATTATGTTACATATTCCTCAAAAGTTCTTGTGATGATATCACTAGTTGACAACATAGTACTATTTTCGGAAATCATAGGCTATGATATTGCGCAGGTGCACGTGATGCAACGCTGTCAGAGCCGACAGACTCGTGTGTCAGACTCATTTCAGTGCAAAATAATTAGGTCAAAAACGATTTAATATACTGCAAATAGCCTACTATTTTTTTATGTTTATTTATAATTCATTTAGGCGGACAACAAGGCTACCAAGTACTGTGCACAGTGCGCAGCTAATTAATTTAACGTTTTTTTTCCTAACGTAATTTTTAGTCGAAAATTTCAGGACTTCAGTCGACCAAGATTTTCTTTGGTTGATTACAGCCCTACACACTAGCTCTGTCATCTCTACCGCACTACACTTCCCAGCATCCCTCATGTTTCCCTCCTGCACACCATCAGCCATCACCTCATTCCTCACTTCTTCGTGGTCGAATTAGAGAATAGATATGTCCTTCAAGATAGCTGAGTTTAATCGGTTTCTGGGTCACAGTCTGGAGGACGTAGGAGCGAGGAAACGAGGAAGCATTAAGGCTGATTTATACTTCTGCGTTGGACCTATGCCGTAGCCTCTGCACTGTAGGCTACGCGTCGGTTTTCATTTATACATGAAAGCATGTGAAACCCTAGTGAAGGGTCCTAGCAGACCAATCACAGCACTTGCAGTCCACATAGAATTGACGGCATTGTTAAATTTTTGGAGAGGTGCAAGTCAGGGTACGCCGGGTAAGTTCGATGCAGAAGTATAAATTGTGCTTTAATTTGAATATCAAGAAGCAACCACAGAGCTTAGCTATAGCCCTAATTAAACACACCTGGAATCTTTAGGATCTTTAGGGTCACCAAAATCTTCCAGGCAGGTGTGTTGGAGCTAAACTCTGCAGTAAAGTGGCCCTCCAGTAGCAGGACTGGACACCCTTGATATAGAAGAACTACATTTGCACCAGACATATATTATAATAGAGAATGCCATTGTACCTCACTCTGATGTATCTTTCCCATTTAGGAAAGCCTTCCTCCTCCATATTCCTCCCCTGTTCCTAGTGAAACCACTGGAACCCTATCCTCCCCCGTCAGTACGATGACCTCCCACAGCTCTGCCTCCTCTCTGGCGAAGCATAGACGGTCTTGGCTAGACCTTGTCTCACAGGCAACACCTACTGCTGGGGAAACAGTGGTCTGCTCTGCTGTGGTCCATACAATGAACCCCACAATAAAGGAAACCTCACAATGCAGTGAAATCACTGCTACGTCTCAAGGCCCCTTTGAATGTTCATCAAGAACAACACCTATGGCAGTATCCACAGAGCCAGGGGAACCAGAACCGCTGCTGACCTCAAATGACACCAGACCTGAAAGTAAGCAAGTTGGAGAACCAATTAAACATCATAAACAGATTTATGATAGGAAATGACATTGTTCAGCCAGTGACATGACTACTGATCAATTTGGAGGAAATTAGAAATGCTTGTTATTATCAAAAATAAAAACTTTCATAGAAGTTCGATTGCTTAGGTTTAAACATAACTCTTATGAGTTATGTTTTATATAACTCGCTATAAAAGTTATATTTGTTTTAATAGCTCTAGATGGACAGGAAGGAACTGATGATGAGATGAAAAGATTGTACTTGCATTTGAAAAGAGCAAGCCTGTCTCCAACGGGCGAGCGGAAACCATCATCAAAATGGGAATTACGAACCTCCTTTATAAAGCGTTGCAAAAACCAGATGCTCAATGAGAAGATACATCTCATCAGAACCCTCAACAGCACTCTAAAGGTTAGACGTTCAGATAAACCTTTTCTAACATATGAAAAAGTTTCTTCCTCAAATCTTACAATTTTGTCTGTAAGTATTAAGGCCTATTTACATCAACTGTGAAATAAGTTTGGGGAAAAAATAGTACCAAGCGTGTGTACTAAGCATGGGGTCGCATTATATTTGGTGATTTGATTACCTTGACCTGATCTGTAGCAGTATTATCATCCATCAAACATTACACGCTCCACACTAAGACAACAAACTCCAACAAACTCATTTGTTGGGTGAATGGGTTAACCCAGTACGAAGTACGTTCCAGTACGAAGCAGCAAAAACTGATTTTAACATTTATACTATTATTAATAATTGAGCAACAATAATAATTGAGCACCAATTTAAGATATTATGATTTCTGAAGGATCATGTGACACTGATACTGGAGTAATGATGCTGAAAATTCAACTTTGATCACAGGAATAAATTACATTTTAAAATAAATTAAAGTCCACCTGTGGTGAAAATCAAGCTTTTAATGTTGTTTAAATGTCTATGTGGTGTTTTTAATATGCTTTAAGACAACCCATGTGCAAATTCATGTCAACACCACTGCTGAGCACTTTCTCCTTAAAACTGTAGTGAACCAAAGAGAGGTAAGAAACTCTCCTACCGTCACAAACTGGTAACCAACCCTTTCAATGTGTGGAGTGGGGCTTTTCCTATCATTATTTTTAAGGATGCAGATTTTTAGAAGGTAGCCTACTGACAGGGTTTGTGTAACATTAGCAAAACTGCAATTAGCAATTAGCTGTTTGATAACGTAGTCAAGCCAAAGGCTAATCATATCAATTAACGTTATGTGTCAACTTTTATTAAAATTCTGAATGGATTATATATACCCTATAAAGCACACAAAGACAGCTCCCTTTATAACAGGGGTGTCCAAACTTGGGCCATTGTCCTGCAGAGTTGGACTCCAACTTGCCTCAACACACCTGCCTGGAAGTTCCTAGTATGCCTAGTAAGACATTGATTAGCTGGTTCAGGTGTGTTTATTTGGGGTTGGAGCTAAACTCTGCTGGACAATGGCCCTCCAGGAGCGGGATTGGACACCCCTGCTTTATAACCACTACAAA
The DNA here is from genome assembly GCF_951802725.1 of Rutilus rutilus. NCBI lineage: Eukaryota > Metazoa > Chordata > Actinopteri > Cypriniformes > Leuciscidae > Rutilus > Rutilus rutilus. The sequence continues at coordinate 7,212,449 of NC_140226.1, forward strand.
GCTGTCACTCATCTCAGTTCGCGATCTTACAAAATTCTGTTATAAATAATGAAGTTGTCTACGCACAATGAATCTCTTATTTACATAGTGTCTACACTTAATGTGAGGATTCGCGAGCATGCAGAACTCCCATCGAAAAACTCCAGCGTTTTGACCGGAGAGTGGATTCTGACCAAATTAAACACCCCTGATTGGTCACTGTGTTCAACAAACATGTCTGTGATTGGTTACATTGCTCACTGTTGCAAAAACACATACTGTAGTAAATAGAGACATTTGATGTTCTCCAGAGTGGAAACACAAATATACACTGGTGCGTTTACCAAATCTGTTTCATATGATATTGTTATAGTCTCAATTGAGGGTGCTCTTGCTTTCATTTGATGGTGCTTAGCCTCGGCACCCCCGTAGAACCGGGCCTGCCTGTATAATTCGCTCTTCCTCTTTTTTTACTGAATCAGTTTCTGGTTCAAACATATATGGCTGAATTAAACCAATATTTTCTCAGGAAAAAAAAAACATTTAAATGTGTCATTTTGATTATCAAAGATGAGTTTTAAGGGATAAAAGTATTGACTATAGGGGACTTTAGAAAACTTTTAAATTGTAATAATATTTCACAATATTACTGTATTTTTATCAAATAAAATGCACTTTGGTCAGCATAAGAGACTAAAAAAAATTATTTAAAAAATCGTAATTATTCCAGACTTTTAACCGGGAGTGAATATAAATGGAAAAATATGAGGTTATGCATATTATAATACAAAATACAACATATGATGTATCAGCTAATTACAAAAATGTTATAAAAAGAAAGCATTGGAATTTGTAATTAGTAAAGTGCAGGGAAAGTTGTTCTATAGACTAATTAATGCAGATTTCCTTCAGAATGTAGTGTTCAGAATTCAGTGTTTGCATTTCTTATGCACCATGATGCAATTTGAGAAATATTTTTGAGCATGGGACAAATATAAGATCACTGTTGCAGGAATAAACCTCTGTCTGCCTTTATGTTTAAGGAGTGATTATTTGGACATATAGCGATTATATTCATGCATGTTTATATGAATATATATTATTAGACGTCTCTAAAAATGTATGCCTGTAGTAAAAAGGGATAATGAACTGCAACTATTTGTATACATCGTTTTCAGGCTTGTGAAAGACAACAGCAGCTCCATCTTCAGGACCAGTCGAGATTTTTGCTGGTTCTTTCATTTCTTTTACAATTAAACTTGATCTGAATAGGTTTTATTTAAAAATGTATGCTTGGTGTGGACAGGCCTTTAGAGTGAAAAAAGTTTAGTTGCTGACACCATATCTTTGCTGTTTACGGAGCTGTCTTATGCGTTAGTTTCTACAGTTTTTAGTGTTGGTAGAAAATGAATCAGATATCATTTGAAATTTGAGGTTACTGACACTTGGCAGAACTATGTCAATTCCTAAATCTACCAGCATAGTTGGATGGATAAAGCATATTTTAGTATTTTTTAGTAAATATTTTATAAAATGAAATTAATATTAATTTAATTTCACCAATTTTGTGTTCATCCAATTTGCTATCAATAGACTGTGTTATATCATAAGTTATTTTTAACCCAAAAAAAATTGTCTTTGATTTAGGCTAAAGAAGCAGATCTACTGACTTTGGAGCAGGTACTGGCTGACTCCACTCTCACTGCAAGTAAATTCAGGGAGTGGAAAGAGACCAACACTCTTCTGCTGCAGGACATTATTTTAAACCACCCCCTACAGACTGAACCCCTGAACACCCCTAGTGCCTCAGCTATGCCTCCCTCAACATAACCGTCTCCCATTTCTTTCACTTGCCATCATTTTTCTATTTATTTTTTACTGATGTCAAATCAGCCTGTTACAAATGTAAAGTTGTTGTAAAATCCTTGTTGTTTCTAAACCTTTTCCAAACCTGTAATGTCTCACTGATGTTAAGATACATTCTTTTAAATAATTTTAGATGTCATGGAAAACCAAACATGTTCAGTCCAAAAGTGATTTTTATTGCTGATATTTGTAGTCTGCATTCATTGCAAACAAGGAGTTAACCTGGTAGTAATTTAAAGTGCCTATCACAGTCTGTATAGTTTTTTTTTCTTTCTTTTTTTTCTTATTGTAAATACTTCTGTTTAGATATATTTATTGATTAAAAATATGATGCCAAAGTTTTAGTAAGCAGTTTCATATTTCCGAATTACAAATATCTGGGTGCTGTTCAGCATAAATAATCTTATCGTACATCCACATTATTGTGTTATTGTCACGACTGTTGAATAACCAAATCTCGTGTTTTAAAAAAAAGTAATTTAAAATATCTATTTCTGTAAATTTTTTGATAATTCACAGCTTAATCATACATTTTCATTTTTTTTTTTTTTTTTTTTTGCTTTTCACAATGCATACCATTTCAAAGTAGCTTTACAGATAAATGTATGTTTCTACATTACAATTTAGAGTAATCTGTTATCAATTCAATTCAAATTGATTTGTATAGCGCTTTTCACAATATCATTTCAAAGCAGCTTTACAGAAAATGCATGTGTCTACAATTTAGAGTGATCTGTTTTCAGAGGTGACTGTGTCCAAGTTATGTATTTCAGAAATGTATATATACAAATCACGCAGTCAATGTATTAATTTAAACAATGTATTAATTTAAGGCAGAAACAATGAGCTCATTTAAGTAATACATGAATACATGTTTGTTAGGAAATGGTTAGGATATATAGACAAATGTAGCATTGGTGCATGATGATTCAGAGTTTGCATCATCTGAAGTCTTCGCAGAAGTTGGAGTCTTATTTTCACAGGTGTTGGGACATCTACAGTCTTCATGAGAGGCTGGATTCAAACTGGAGCTGATTTACTCTCTAGTTACCCCAGGATGGGCATAATGGGCAAAATAACTAGCATAGCTGCTTTTCATAACATTAAGCAAAGATAATCATGTGCATTTAATCTGATATGACTGGAGTACAAGGTTATGCATGATGTCAATGCTTGGCTAAGAGTCTTTAATCTACATCTAGACTGGGAGAGTGAGTCTGAGCCCCGAACATTATCAGGAAGGCTATTCCAGAGTTAATGAGCCAAATGCGAAAACGCTATCCCTCCTTTAGTGGACTTATCCTAGGTACTACCAGAAGCCCTGAGTTTTGTGATCTTAAAGAGCATGATGCATGCATGTAGGGCGATACAAGTTTGGTTAAATACACAAGAGGTAAACCATTTAGGGCCTTATAGGTCAGTAGCAATACTTTTGCTTAAATTGATACGGAACTTAATAGGTAACCAGTGTAGAGATGATAAAATTGGTGTTATGTGATCATATTTTATTGACCTGGTAATAACTCTAGTCTAGCAGCTTCATTTTGGACTAATTGTAGCTTGTTTATTGAGGATGCAGGACAGCCAGCTAGTATTGCATTACAGTAATCTAGTCTAGAGGTGATGAATGCATGAACTAACTTTTTTGCATCAGAAACAGATAACATGTTCCCTAGCATAGCAATGTTTCTGAGGTGGAAGAAGGCTGTTTTTGTAACATTAAATATGATTTTCAAAAGACAAGTTGCTTTATAATAAAATACACAGGTCTTTAACTGTAGAGGATGAAGTAACAGTACATCCTTCTAAATGCAAATTGTATTCTGAGATTCCGTGTACAGTTTTTTGGTCCAATAAGTAACAACTCAGTCTTATCTAAATAGAAGAAAATTACAGGTCATCCAGTATTTTATATCTTTAACACACTCTTCCAACATAAATGGAAGATTTGAAATGGGTCTGTAATTTGCTTATTCATTTGGATTTAATTGTGATTTCTTTATGAGAGGCTTAATAACTGCCAGCTTTAATGGTCTTGGGACATGACCTAGAGATAAAGACGAGTTAATAATATTGAGAAGAGGCTCTTCTGCAACAGGTAACAACTCTTTCAGAAGTCCAGTGGGTAACCAGTGATTAAAAGCTGGAACCTGCGAGGGTTCTCTGGACCAGGGGAAGAGAGGAGGTTGGTAGCCGAGGATACATTGGAACGGTGTGGTGGATGTATGGATGCGGCAGGGATCCCAGTGGTGGATTGGAGCAGGGAATTCTGGGCATACTCTGCCCAGGGGAGGTAGCGGCTCCAGCTGTCTTGGTGTTGGTGGCAGTATGACCGCAGGTATCTCCCGATCTCCTGGATCTTGCGCTCAGTCTGGCTGTTGGTTTGCGGATGGTAACCTGATGATAGATTCACTGAGACGCCGAGTTTGAAGGCCTTCCACAACCGGGGGATGAACTGGGGACCTCTATCCGATACAATGTCTTCTGGTAGACCATAATGACGGAATACTTGATGGTCTGGTCTTCTGTCACAAACACAGGAGGAGACAGACAGGTTTAGGTGCACACCAGGGGCGTAATTTGTGGGGGGGTTGTGGGGGAGATAACCCCCCCAATAGCCCTTGGTTCACACAGTGTTTATTAAAAGCAGAGTGGTGGTACAACGGCAACCAGATGATGCTGAGAGGATGGTGACTTGTAGAATGATGATTGTGACAGCTGGCGATGACTGAAGTGGATTTCTCTGTGCAGGTGACGAGTGAACACAAAGCAATTTAATTTAAAGGGGTCATATAATGGTACATGCACTTTTACAAGTTGATTGTACTGAAATGTGTGTTGGCAGTGCCTGTACACAACCATCATAAAATGATAAAAAACCATCCAGTGTTTTTTTTTTTTATCTCCTTATATGTTTTCCCCTGTCTCAAATCAAGTCGTTCGACCGTGTGACGTCACACGGTCGGACGCCCCTCCCACGATTGTTAATTGACAGCAGCGTTTCAACACAGACCCGCCCTGAGCGAGCTGTCATCATAGTCCGCATTGTTGATACGCTGGAGCAGAATGGCGTCTAAGCGATTGTGGTGTTCTGTTCTTGGGTGCAATAAGGAACACAGCAGTCATTTTGATGTTCCTATATCCGAACCGCTGAAGACGCAGGCTGAGGTTTTGCAGGCTGGTGGCTGAGGTTTTTTTCCGAAGGGAATATTCCCAATGGTCAACAGCAATGCTTTCATGTTTGCGCGAATCATTTCTCACCAGACTGCTTTACAAACGAGGGTCAGTATAAAGCTGGATTTGCTAAAAAGCTGCTCCTGAAAAAAGGATCGGTACCAACTATTCGTGTTCCTGCTGCACCTCCAGAAGAAGAAGTGAGTGTAACGTTTTATTACCTTTATATTAATCTCTATATTAATCTTTGCAAATCACTAGCACGCTTCACAATGAATGCGGCTAAGGTTTACACTCAGGGTACATTACGGCATGTTTTCTATGTACGACGTTCTCAATATAATTCATAATACCACGTTTATAATGAACAATGCGTTATGGTTATTGTGTTATTACAAACTGTGTACGCAGGTGTTAAAGTTAACGTGGTAATACTACACTAAGCTTACTTTTGTCGATGGTTTATAACGGTGTCTGTTACAGATTAAGAAGTAATGTAAAAAAAAAAAACAGTTATAACTGCATGAAGATGAATGGTAACACAAAATTCTTAGGTGTCCTTCAACTACTGTTAGAAACATTCCTGCCGTGACCTCATGTCAGTGCTTCAGCCCAGACAGTTGTACCTAATACTGCATAGATAACGTTACGCATCACTGACAAGCCTACATTTACCGAAAACAAATTTTTCATGACCATTAGCTGTAACATCAATCTGTCAATGAACTAACGTATACATCAGTAAATACATAGTGTTCGTATCTCACTACTCTACCCTGCCAGTACACACAAAGATAGATCAAAGTGACATTACGTTAACCAACCATTCAGAAATGTCCTGTTCGAGCCTTAATTGTCGAACTTCTTCGGGGCCGTCATTATGTTCCGGGTCCGACTCCGGTTCAAATTGATACGGTTGCACAGTGTCCTCAGAGACTCCCGCTGCCATTCTTCAAAATATACCCTCAACTGTTCTCAAGGCAACACTCCACGTGTGTTGTGTCAGGTCAAAACCATAGACAGTATATAAACTGGACACAGCGACCCCATAGGTTTCAACGGAGAAAAGTGAAGTCAATTAGAAGCACTCACTTCCTGATGGCTGAGCGTACTGCGCAGACTCAAACTGAGCTTGACGACGTAGATGTGACGTGAGCAACCTGTCTGTCTTCTAGTAGCTGTGCCAAGAGAAATCTGAATCATTCCCTTCCGAAACTTGCAGAGACGGAGAGTGTGAGTAGGAGGTATCCATGAGCTAGGAGCAGGAGAAACTTTTGCTAAGTATTCTGATTAATTATTTTGTAATTTTGTCTCCAAGTCAAGTCAAGTCAAGTATATTTGTATAGCGCTTTTCACAATACAGATTGTATCAAAGCAGCTTCACAGTATTAAAATAATACAACAAGGTTTGTTTCTAGTGGAATTTATTGATTGATAAAATCAAATTAAATATCCCCAGAATATCCCCAAGAATATCTCCACGTCCCCCCGATTGCCCGTGAGCTTCTCCTCCTGTCCATACGCTAATCTCTCTACTGTGCGACAGAGAGTCGCGTGGTTATGACGCAATTGTTAGCCTATTTTTACAAAAACGGCTTCTACGGGGCCATAACGTAAGATACAAGGTAATTGCCTTTTATACATTTTCGTGTTTCTTTAGAAATAAATAATGGACAAATGGAGTCTTTAAACGCCTCAGATGTAAAGTTATTCGCTGTCAAAGTGACGCCAAAATGAATGGGAGTCAATGGAATGCTAACAGCAGGTGATGGTCTGCTAATCAATGGCGGCGCCCGGGAAGCTTCAGTGTTTTCCGGAACATTGTCCCCCTGGTCAAAACGCCCACAGAACAGAGGGGCGGGGTGAGCAAAGCTCATTATCATTTAAAGACACATGCACTTAAACGGCGTGCTGAAAACAGAGCTGTTTTTGACCAGGTAAAATTAGTGTTTTCTTACAATACTAATGAGAATTTTTAATTAAAGTATATTACAAACTTTTAATTTAGACCCTAAAGAATCATATTAGCTTGTACAAAAATGGCATTATATGACCCCTTTAAGAGATACTTAGTAGACTGTCCTCACTCAATGGCTGGCTGTCAAAGTTGTGTCCGCAAAATAATATAGAATTCATAGACAATTGGAAAAGTTTTTGGGTCAGACCTGGCCTGTTGAAAAGAAATGATATTTATCCCTCCTGGGATGGTGCTGCTCTTCTTTCTAGTAATATGGCACATAGTCTTAGAGCTCAAACATGACAGTCTGGGCCTCAGGTCAGGAAGCAGACAGACTGGCTAAACCGACCGTCTGCTAGCTGTCCCACGTCACTGAGGTCAGATAAATCCCATCACATAGAGACTCTTTCACCTTGATATCATCGTATAGTGACTTTGTCTGTTCCCCGAATTAGGAAATACAAAAAACTCCTAAACTCATTCAAGGGGAAAAATTTAATTGATGTTCAACAAATAAAAAACAGATATAATACAAATGAACAAATGATACAGCTCGGGTTGCTGAATCTTCGATCCCTTACTTCAAAAGAACTTATTGTTAATGATATGATTAAAGATTATAACCTAGATGTGCTGTGTTTGACAGAAACCAGATGATTACATTACTTTAAATGAGTCCACCCCCCAAGATTATTGTTATAAATATGAGCCTCGTCTGAAAGGCAAAGGGGGAGGTGTTGTTGTAATTTATAGTAATATCTTCAGAATTACTGAGAAGTCTTGTTTCAAATATAATTATTTTGAAGTGTTGGTGCTTAATGTAACACTATCTAATGTAAATGATCAATCACGTGTGAGATTTGTGCTGGCAACTGTATACAGGCCACCAGGGCATCATACAGACTTTATCAAAAAATTTACTGACTTTCTATCAGAGTTAGTACTGGCTGCAGATAAAGTCCTAATTGTTGTTGATTTTAATATACATTTAGATAACGAAAAAGATGCACTGGGCATTTAAAGACATTCTGAACTCTACTGGCGTTAGATAACACGTGTCAGGACCTACTCATTGTCGTAATCATACTTTAGATCTAATATTATCACATGAAATCAGTGTTGATGCTATTGAAATTCTGCAGCAGAGCGATGACATCTCAGATCATTATCTAGTCTCGTGTATACTTCATTTAGCCAAGGCTTCAAAGCCGACTCCGTGTTACAAATATGTTAGACCTATCACTTCTGCTACTAAGGATTGCTTTATTAATAACTTTCCTGATCAGTTTAATTTCCTCAGCATCCCAGATAGCTTAGAAGAACTCGATATTGCGACAGAAACTTTTGACTCTCTCTGCTGGAAAAGCACTTTTGACACAGTTGCTCCTTTGTGCTTTAAGAAGATTAAAGAAAATAGTCCAACGCCGTGGTACAACGAGCAGGCCCTTAAGAGAGCAGCCACAAGAATGGAGCGAAACTGGAAGAAAACAAAACTTCCAGACAGTTTTTTCACATTTCATGGAAAGAGAGGACGATTGCATACAGAGAGGCTTTAAAAACAGCTAGATCTGCTTATTTTTCAACCCTATTAGAAGAAAATAAACAAAACCTTAGGTATTTATTTGAAACAGTGGCTAAATTAACGAAAAATAAAGCTTCAACCACAGACGTTTCCAAGTAGCACAGCAGTAATGACTTTATGCACTTCTTTACTTACGAGATTGATAATATCAGGGAGAAAATTATAACTATGCAACCATCTATTACAGTATCGCATCAGACAGTGCATTGTAGTCTCCCTGGGGAAAAATTTTATTCATTCATTGCTATAGGAGAGGAAGAATTTCTAGTCAAGTCAAGTCACCTTCATTTATATAGCGCTTTCAAAAATATGGATTGTTTCAAAGCAGCTTTACAGTGTTAATAGGAAATTACTGTAACAGATTGTTTAGGCTTTACAACAGCTCTAAGATAAAGTTATTGTCCAGCTAAAGTTAGTTTTGATTGATTGATTCACTTTCGTTGTGAAGATCATTAGTTATTAACTTAGGGGCCACTCACACAACACCGTTGAACTTGATCCTACAGAATTAGTCAACTACAGGCCGATCTCAAATCTTTTCTGTCAAAGATACTAGAAAAGGCAGTATCCTCACAACTATGTTCTTTTTTAGAAAGAAATGATATCTGAGAGGATTTCCAGTCAGGATTTAGACCGTACCATAGTACTGAGACAGCTCTCATTAGTCACAAATGATTTACTCTTATCATCCGATCGTGGTTGTATCTCTCTATTAAAGTGACTCGATCTTAGTACTGCATTTGATATTACTGACCACAACATTCTTTTAAATAGACTTGAAAATTCTGTTGGCATTAGTGGAATTGCATTAGCATGGTTTAAATCATACTTATCTGACCGTTATCAGTTTGTAGCAGTAAATGAGGAGATGTCTTATCGATCACAAGTTCAGTATGGAGTACCACAAGGCTCAGTACTAGGACCATTGCTGTTCACTCTGTACATGCTACCCTTGGGAGATATCATTAGGAAGCATGGCATTAGATTCTAATTATTGGACAAAAAACGTCCTCACATAATAACCTAGAATACTGTCTAACACTTGATGGCTGCTCTGTCAAACCTTCGTCATCGGTTAGGAACCTGAGTGTGCTCTTTGATACCAATCTTTCATTTGAAAGTCACGTTTCTAGTATCTGTAAAACCGCATTCTTCCATCTTAAAACTATCTAAATTACGTCATATGCTCTCAAAGACAAATGCAGAACAATTAGTTCATGTGTACATGACATCAAGGCTAGATTATTGTAATGCTCTTATGGATGGTTGACCTGCACACTTAATAAATAAATTACAGCTGGTCAAAAACACAGCAGCTAGAGTTGTTACCAGAACCAGGAATATGACCATATTAGCCCTGTTCTGTCAACACTGCATTGGCTCCCTATTAAACATCATATACATTTTTAAATATTGCTGATTACAAAGCACTAAATGGTTTAGCTCTGCAGTACTTGAGCGAGCTCTTAACGCATTATAGTCCGTCATGTCTATTGCAATCTCAAAATTCTGGCCAGTTGATAATACCTAGAATATCAAAATCGACTGCTGGCGGTAGATCCTTTTCCTATTTAGCACCAAAACTCTGGAACAGTCTTCCTAACATTGTCCCGGAAGCAGACACACTCTGTCAGTTTAAATCTAGACTCAAAACACATCTCTTTGGCCTAGCATACACATAACACATTATAAACTTATAATTCAATGTTAGGCTGCATAGATTAGGTCAGCCGGAACCGGGAACACTTCCCATAAATCCTGATGTACTCGTTACATCATAAGAAGTATGGCGTCTACGCTAATATTAGTCTCTCTGTTTATCCCGAGGTTTACCGCAGTCCGCCGGATCCAGGCCGTATCCAGATCTGATGAAGGATGTGACTGGATGCGACTGGACACGACGACAACGCAGTCCTGAAGTGTCAACTAGTCTCTCCCCTGTTATGGCCCCCTTCTGCTTCCCTTTACCTCTGTACAGATAAAAAGTTGTCAAAATAGTTCCGGTTCATATGGCTACGCGGAAGTGATAAATAAATCTCGCCCTTAACACACTCCAGCCACTCATCTGCACAACAACAGTGCCTGGTGGCTTGAGAACGCAAACCTTGAAATAGGTGCAAGCCTTGAAAAAAAAAAATATATATATATATATATATACAGTATATATATATATATATACTTTTGTTTTGTTATCTCTGCGCAAGCTTTAAAAACGCAAACCTGTGAAAACGCTGATGGCGTGCACTTGCGTATTACGTGTTCAGTCTATAGGCGTGTAGTCTTTTTTTACAAATTGACCTAAACAAATTACTTGTCTGGCCTTAAAAATGTATAATACAGAATTATTTATTGCTTCCGAGTGAACGGTGTTGTGTAAGTGGCGCCTAAATTAATAACTAATGATCTTTGCAACGGAAGTGAATCAATCAAAACTATTATCACCGTAAATCTGCTTTGAAACAGTCTTGTACATATTGTTAAAAGCGCTACATAAATGAAGGTGACTTGAATAAACAACCTGCACAATGTTTATTCAATACCTCTCAATGTTCCAATTTTTATATGTAACATTTAGATTATGGAGTAAAAATTTTGATAATTGAGTTTACCGTGTTAATGTATTGGTGTTCAGTGACCTTTCTTGACCGTTGTCACTGCGGTCTCAAACAGTAGCCTACTGTAGATGCAAAACAAGGAACAGAGACAATCAATATTCATAGAGATTTTTCAGAAATATATTTTTATGTATATTAATTTCATCATAAGTTCATGATTATCTTATGTATTTCTATAGAGATTTACCTTCACAGGGAGACAGATACTGTACCTTGTTCGAGACTAAAGACAGCGCTACTGTGTTGTGACGTCATGTTTAGAATGATCAGTTACAGATCAATTAACATTCCTAATTGATCAAACAATAAAAACAAAAAAAATTCAAGTTCATACTCTACACATGTTTCTTTATTACATCCAGCTGAGACTTTCTGTGGTAAGATCTGTTTTTGACAAGCAAAAACAATAATAAGGCTATACATTCTCTATTTTACAAAGAAGAAAGTTAGCAAACCATATGTCATTTCCTATTGGTCTAGGTTTATTGGAACTGTTAATTGGAGAAAGGTTTGGTTGTTACCTAATACATATCTAATTACAAATAAGATCAAGGATATTTAATTTAAGATATTGCACACATTTTACCCTGCTAAGCATTTTATCTCCAAGTTTAACTAAGACATAAATGTAAACTGCACATTTTGTTTATTGCAAACAGAATCTGCACCTCTTATTTTCTGGCATTGTCAATAAAGAGGTTATGGTGGGAGGTTTCCAAACTTATAAATGACAAATTGTTGTGCAATTTTTCTTTGCTATATGAACATGCAATATTTTGTATTATTATTATTATTATTATTATTATTATTATGAAAAGAGTCTGGAAAATGAGGCACATTATTAATCTTTATAAACCGCTTTTTTCTGTGGTACTGAAATAATTAGAGAACTACATATAGTTACTATTATGAAGAGCACAAACAAAATTAGCTGTTAAAACTGTTTCTTTATTTAATAAATTTAAGATTTTGTGAAATGGCCTTTTATTCTTTTAATTATTTGTATTATTATTTAGAATTTTTAATTTATTTATTTATATTTTTTGTAGTTCTATATATGCCTTTTTATATTTTTATTTGTACACCCTTGGCAGAATTGTTGTTCAAGCATTCATGATATTTAAAAAAATAAAAATAATTAACATTCGTATAGTGTCCATTGTTCTAAAAAAACTCTCTAATAAAATACAAAGCACGCTGACAGAAAACCTTTGATTTTATTTTATTTTAAAACAGCATCGACGGTTTTATGTCAGTTTTCACTTTAGTTATTTACTTTATAAAGGTTTAATCCAAACGCAAGAGGGCAGAATAGCATCACTTACATAGTTGAAACTTGTAAGTGACTTGTTAGCAACACTTTTCATAGTTGAAAAAAAATGGAAGACTCAAAAAACTCAAAAAGTCGTATATTTTTTGCAGTAATACTCTTAATAACAGTAGCCTACGAGTTCAAGATAAAACGCGCGCATATAAATCAATTAATTATTAAAAATAATAAATAAATAAACAAACAAACTAACTAATTACATTGACTCATATTTAATTGGACTGTAATATATTCATGTCTGGCAACTAACACATTTGTTTACAATACCAGTATAACAATTAGGTAACGTTAATCATTTCCACTCACAGTGCCTCACTGTAACCTTGACTTTTGCAGTTCTCTTTCTTTCTTTCTTTCTTTCTTTCTTTCTAAGGAAGAAAGAAAGGACGTCTAACAAAAGACGAGTCGACTTTTAATTTCTTTTTTTCTTAGTTACGCAACGGTATGGCACAAATGCTGTGAACTGAGTTCAAATTTAAAGCGAGAAGGTTTTTTTTTTTTTTACCTGGGCTGTTTCTCTTCAGCTGCAGCTCGGGACGTGTGTCAGTGCGGTCCGTCATGTGTAAAGGTTATGCTGCTGCTGCTGCTGCTGGTGTTCTTCTTTAAATATCTCTCTATGGACTTAGACTCTCGCTTACGGCCATACCACCCTGAACACGCCCGATCTCGTCCGATCTCGGAAGCTAAGCAGGGTCGGGCCTGGTTAGTACTTGGATGGGAGACCGCCTGGGAATACCAGGTGCTGTAAGCTTTTTCTTCACTACTCAGATAATTTACTTCAACAAGGCTTTTTTCTTTATCCTTTCAAATTCTATTTATTTTCTTACATTTTGTTTCTCTCTGGCTTTTATCTGCTATTAGTGCGGCAAAGGAAAAGCACAGCTCAGCCTCATCATTCTTCCTTTCTCCTCCAGGAGGCGATCGACTTGTTTTCTTTCTCTCTCTCAGCAACACCAAGCGCTACACTTTCTTTTGTAACTGCTCCAAGTAAATAGATGAAATTTTTATTTACATTTAAAAAAAATAAATTATTACTTACTTTTAATTTATATATAAATATAATTAGTTTCAACTCACAAACCACCAGTTCCCCAACATTTGGAAAACCTGTGAAAAAAATCTTACAAGAAATAGCTAATATGAGCTAATATGACCCATGATTACACCATTAAATATCCAGCACATTGTGCACAAGGTAAATAAATGCCTTTTAACACTCCAGTTAGGTCTTTACAGCTTATGTTAAAGCAACAGCAATGTTTGTTACGCCCCGTCTAGGGGAAAGGGTGCAACATGAAAGACTCGTTGGAAGGTGGCTGGAGCGTTTTTGAGGCCAAAAGAGCGTAAAAAAAAAATTAAAAAGGCGTTATATTGCAGAAAGGTGTCTGGTGTGTCAAAGGCTGAGATCTCAGAAGAACGCTATGTAAGCGGCATCAGCTTTACGACCCTTTAAGCAAGTCCAATTTAGTCACAAACTTAGCGCTTCCATTGCGATCAATACAATCCTCCATTCTGGAAAGAGGGTAGGAATCTGATTTAGTTAACTGACTGATCTTCCGGTAATCACTGCAAAAATGTGATGTTCCATCAGATGTTGGAACAAACATGGGGAACACCATGGACTAGAGCTTGGCACAGCAAAACCATTTTCAATGAGATACTGGGCAAACGTTTCGGTCACATGCAACCTTTCTCAATGATAAACTTTTTTTTTCTCAGTAAAAGCACTTGAAATTATCTCACTTTTTGACGTTTCTTCGTCTTTTGTGGAGTGTGCGGACTCTTTTGAAGTGAATAAATAAATAAACAAATATAAAACGAAAGTAAAAGACAGCAGCCCCTCACGGATGACTGCTGTCACATATAATAAAACATAAAACACAACATAAATCCAGGCCTGGCCTCTCTCGTCCTTCACTGTCGTCGCTCCACCTTTTATGCTTCTGCTCCTCCGTGAGAGATACGAGACCGGTGTGTCGCCCAGGAGTCGCTCATCAGTAATCCCGCCACCAATAATATTCATTCCCAGGCGGTCTCCCATCCAAGTACTAACCAGGCCCGACCCTGCTTAGCCCTGCTTTTTTATTATCAAAATAATTTTTACATTTCACAAACAAACTATATCATTACAATCATTAGCATGTTATATTAAGTACATAGATAACTGCTTAAAAGTTTAAATACATGTTCTTTCCATCATCCACATTTATAAGATTGCAATCCATTAAAAAAGCTTTTTCAAAAACATCTTTATCCAAATATTTCCACATAAGACAAGCATTTTTCCTCAGCACGTTTTTGAACATTGTACAGATTTCCACATTTTTCCCTTCATAAAACGCTAAGTTCCTCCTTGCCCATACTGCGTATCTTGCATGACTCAGTACATACACAATCATATATGGCTCTATTAGGTAAGAACCCTCTTACAAATTCATATGCTATATCCTTAACTTGTCTCACTCCTGCTTTCATATACAATTTGTCATAAAACACTCTCTCTTTCATTCTAATTTGTGGATTTAAAATATTTGGATAAAAAAATGTTGTTTTAAAAATTGATTTATATTTTCACACTCATACTGTATATGGGTAATTCTTCATTAGTAGTGGCAAGTGGTGTCCCTCTACTTTACAACAGTTGAGATAAACTTTAAATACCAATATATATATATATATATATATATATATATATATATATATATATAAAATTATATATACTTTATATTTATTTATTTATTTTATTTTTTGCATTTTTGTATTCTGTAGGATAAACACAATTTGTGCACTATTAATAATTACATTTTTGTTTTAAAATACATATTTAATTAAGTTTGAGAGATTGCATTTGTAACAAAAGAGAGGTATCATGGAATGTAATTGTAACAATATAACATTTTTAACACAAATAAAGTGGTTATATTGTGATTATAGATTTGATTTAACATGAACAATTTTATTAAATTGTTTTTAAAAATGCATATTTTGTAATATTTAAGAAAAAAGTAGTGTCCCCCAAATTCATGTCTGTGGTGTTACATTAAATGGATGTTGTCCCTTTAAGAAAAGGGGGAAATCTATTTCGACTACTTCCTGTGTGTAAAGGTCATTGCAGGTGCTGGTTGATCTGAGGGGTGCATGGTGAGTACATTCTTTCTTATTAATTTTCTTAAAGTTAGCTAAATTCCTGACAATTTCATGTGTCACACTTTTATTAGTGTCTGTGGTGTTATGTTGATAACTTGCCGATTTTACATATTTTAATCAAAATTTTGATAAATACATACTTATTCATATTTCCAAAATGTCCCTTGAACTTTAAATCATCATGATGGCAGCCTCCATTTTAGAAAAGTCTGGATTTAGGCTAATTTGTCTGTGGTGTTCCTGTCTTTCCTGGTAACACCACAGACTCTATAGTAACTCCACAGACAATATACAACCAGAAATGTTGTATTTTTAATAAAACACATAGGACAGCCAAAATCATATAATTGTATATCTCTTGTCAGGTATGGCAAGATTAACTGCTGCTGAAAAGCAGAGTCTTTATAGACAGCGCAGAGATGCAGACCCAGTTCGAAGAGCAGAGTTCCTTCAAAAGAAACAGCAGACCTATTTAAAAAATATTCAGTGCAAAAAAAGACTGAGAATAGGAGATCTCCCAGAGAGGGGAAAGAGAGCAGCAAGAAAGCACTGGAGAATATATAAGGCAGAATACAGGGCAAGAAAGCACAGAGAGTCACAACAGGGCACCTTGACTCCACCAGACACACCATTAAGTTCAGATAGTCCAAGGAGGATACCCAGCACATCCAGGTTAGGTTTTAGGACGAATAAAAGGGATTGTAACTGTAAATCATATTTTGTATGTAAATAATTCAAATTATACTTAACCATTTGTAAGTGATGGCTTGTGGCTTAATCGTATTTTGATGTATTTCAGGCAAAAAATCCATGGAAAAAAGAAAATGCACAGAGAGAGAAGGCAATGTTACCGACAACTGAAAAAAGCTGCAACATAAACTTGAAATGGAGAAAAAAAATCTGCAAAGTACAAATCAATATAAAGAAGAAAATGCCGAAAAAGAATGCTCAGAGACCCACAACCAAAACAATATACATTCTTAAGGGAATCAATGCCTCATCACTGGTCAAAAAAACCCTTAGGTTTCACTTCTCTCTTTTAAGTGAAATAAAGGCAAGATATTCTGCAGCAAAAAAAAGAGAGGGTCAAACTAATTTATGCACGGCTGATTTGTGGAAAATTGATCAAGAAGTATAAATTACAGGCTTTCTGCCAAAAACAGATTGGCTTTTCATATAAAAGGTTGAAAACGTGAGAAAGAACTTGTTTTCATAAGACTTAAGAATATAATCTTTCAAGGCCTAAGGAGCTCTGTCAAACAATTCTTTTTGAGAGATGATGTGAGTAGGGTTGTCACTGGAAAGAAGAACACAGTCACTGTAAGAAAAATAAAAAAGCAAAGAAGAATTCTCTGTGACACAATGGTCAATCTCCACAAGAAGTTCAGTGCAGAGCATAAGCATGTGTCTTACTCTTCTTTTTTTTTTGTGCCCAGAGACCATTTTGGGTTACACAGCCAAAAGAGGCTGACCGGGATACTTGCCTCTACAAAACACATGAGAACTTGCAGTATATGGCAGACAAGCTGTTTTCACTTGGCATCCTTACTTCCAAAAATCTGGAGGAAATAGCTGATGCCATTGTGTGCGATATGACAAAAAAGGAGTGCGCATATGGCCAATGCAAGGAATGCAAGATGACCACGTGTTCACTCTTCAGATCCCCTCAGAACAAAGAGGTAAATCTGACTCAGTGCTCCCTTGAAAAGATAAGTCATGAGAATGGTTGTGATAGCTCCACTGTTACAATCAAAAAAGAAAATGCTATAACAGAGGATGAACTTGTGACTCAGTTTCAGGACAGATTGTTTAACTTCCGTGGACACATCTTTAACATCAGATGGCAGTATTCCATGTACAGGAAACTGCGTGAAAGGGGCCATAGAACAGGTGCATCCTTCTCTGAGCGAGTCGGGCTTTTACAACCGTTATTTCCTCGTTCCCAAGAAGGAGGGAGCGTTAAGACCAAATTTAGGTCTGAGACATTTGAACAAAGCCCTCATGAGACGGCCGTTCAAAAATGATCACAACCAGACAAATCCTTGCGCAAATTCGCCCAGGAGACTGGTTTATTTCTCTAGATCTGAAGGACGCATATTTCCAGATCCAGATAACTCCCCGTCACAGGCCATTCTTGAGATTCGCCTTCGACGGTCGGGTATATCAGTATACCGTCCTGTCGTTCGGTCTATCTTTGGCACCCCTTACATTTACGAAGTGCATGGACGCGGCTCTCGCTCCCCTGAGGAGACAGGAAATGCGGATACTGAACTATCTGGACGACTGGCTAATTCTAGCGCAGTCAGAGACAGAGCTTTTGTCTCACAGAACAGCGCTTCTCAGCCATCTGGAAAACTTGGGTCTCTCGGTCAACTGGACCAAGAGCTCATTACTGCCCCGCCAGTCAACTTCCTTTCTCGGAGTAGAACTGGATTCGTTGGCTATGACGGCCAGGTTGTCGGAACAGCGCGCGCGCCGTATTCGACGCCTCGCCGCATCCTTTCAGACGGGCAGTCAGATTCCGCTGAAAACATTTCAGCGAATCCTGGGGCATATGGCCTCAGCTGCAGCAGTGCTCCAGCTGGGCTTACTGCGTATGCGCCCGCTTCAACGCTGGCTGAAAGCACGAGTGCCTCACCGAGCCTGGACGGTCGGCGGCTTACGAGTCAAGGTGAATCATGGCTGTGTTTCAGCCCTGCAGCCCTGGCTGGAAGCCGAATGGTATCACACAGGAGTGACGATGGGAGTTGTCTCGCACCGGAAGGTTATCTCGACAGACGCCTCCAACCGAGGTTGGGGAGCGCTCTTCGAAGGCAGACCGGTCTATGGCCTCTGGTCAGACCAGGAGAGTCGCCTTCATATAAACTGTCTAGAGATGCTCGCGGTCGAGAATGCGCTCAAGCATTTCCTCCCATATGTACGGGGCCACCATGTACTAGTCCGCACGGACAATACGTCAGTGGTGGCCTATGTGAATCGTCAGGGCGGTGTCAGATCCAAGAGGCTCTGCACCCTGGCGGAACGCCTCCTTGTGTGGGCTCAGCACTCACTGCGCTCGCTGAGAGCCGCGCATGTGCCGGGTCGCCTGAACGAAGGTCCAGACAGACTGTCCAGGGACAATGTTCTCCCGGGGGAGTGGTCTTTACATCCCCAAACAGTCCAGTCACTGTGGCGCCGTTTCGGCAGAGCGAAAGTCGACCTCTTTGCGTCAAAAGACAACGCGCACTGCCCAATGTTCTTTTCAAAGAGCGAGGATGCGCTGGCCCAAACCTGGCCCAGCGGCCCGCTTTATGCCTTTCCCCCGGTCTCTCTGTTGCCACAAGTCATCGGGAGAATCAGGGAAGCGCGCCACACGGTGCTCCTCATAGCCCCGTATTGGGAGAATCAGACATGGTTCCCGGAATTAATAGGGCTGGCAGACACAGCCCCTTGGCCGATACCGATGAAGAGAGATCTTCTCTCTCAAGCCTGCGGCTCGATCTTGCATCCTCATCCAGAGCGCTGGTCTCTGCATGCATGGATTCTCAACGGATACCCGTTTACTTGCCAGCAGGGGTTGTGAACACGATCACACAGTCTAGAGCTCCCTCCACGAGACGGCTCTACATGTCTAAATGGTCTGTGTTTAAAAAATGGTGCACCGCTAATGGGCTGGACCCACAGGCATGTGGGGTGTCGTGTGTGCTTTGTTTCCTCCAAGAGCTGCTGGACATGGGCAGGTCCCCCTTGTTACGACCAGCTCAAGCCGCAACACAAAAGAGGGATCAGACAGAAACGTTTAAATCAAAATAGGATTTATTGAATTAAACATATCACAAACAATAATAATGAACATAAGTCTAGGGATAAGGGAAAACAAAATCTTGACAACATGTGTAAGAAAACACAATGAGCCACTCATGAGGAGAGTTTTCCCCATGGAGTGCCTGCCCCAAACAAGGCACAGCACTCTTATATACTCTAACTAATCATCAATTAGGATGAGTAGAACCAATCAGGAACTCCCACGTCCAGGACCAATAGGATCAGGAGACTCAGGGACGTCACACCTCCCACTCCAAAAGGAGGTTCTCTAAAGAACCGACAAAAAAGAAAAACAAACAACAAAAAAAATGGTACGAATGCAAAAACAATCATTTAAATGTGAATGTACAATAACTTTAATACTCATCTCCATAAATCTCACTCCATTTCAATCCTGGAATCCTGGGCCCTAGGACGTCAGAGAGAAAAACGGAGAAAGGAGAAGAGAGAGAGAAGAGATACCAGACACTACTGGGACAGCTTATATACGCGAGAGAGCATCCGCAATTAGGTTATCCTTGCCACGTATGTGTTTAATCTGTAAGTGGAAAGGTTGAAGAATAAGGCTCCACCTCATTATTCTCTGATTCTTACCGCGCATGCGATCTAAGAAAGTCAACGGATTATGGTCAGTGTATACCGTAATAGGACCACATACAGAGCTCAAATAGACCTCGAAATGTTGAACGGCTAAAATAAGGGCTAATGCTTCTTTTTCCACCGTAGAGTACACTTGTTGGTGACGATTGAACTTTTTCGAAAAATAACTGACTGGATGTTCAATTCCATTAGAATCCTCTTGTAAAAGAACAGCGCCAGCACCATAAGCGCTTGCATCAACTGCAAGTAGAAAATGCTTCTCAAAATTAGGAGTAGCCAACACCGGAGCATTTGCCAATAAAGATTTGGCATTCTCAAAGGAACACTGGCATTGCTCTGACCACTGAAAGGGTCTTTTAGGGCTTAACAGATCAGTCAGAGGGGCAACTACACTTGCAAAATTAGGACAAAACCCCCTGTAGTAACCCACCATCCCAAGAAATCGTCGTAACTCACGACGGGTAGCTGGTTTGGGAAAACTACAGATTGCATTCACTTTAGCGTGAATCGGCTTCACACAACCCCTGCCAACTACCTTTCCTAAGTATGTCACAGTGGCCTTTCCAAATTCGCACTTGGCAAGGTTGACAGTTAAGTTGGCTTTGGCCAGACGTACAAAGAGCTCTCTAATTTGATCAAGATGTTCAGACCAAGACGAACTATACAGAACAACATCGTCCAGGTAGGCCTCACAACCGGTCATCCCAGACAACACGTGATTTATCAACCGCTGAAATGTAGCGGGAGCATTCCGGACCCCGAAAGGCATAACTGTGTACTGCAGAAACCTATCAGGTGTAACAAAAGCAGATAGTTCTTTAGCACGTGATGTCAACGGCACTTGCCAATAACCTTTCAGGAGGTCAAATTTACTAACGAATTGCGCAGAGCCAACACGGTCAACACAGTCATCGATTCTTGGTAGAGGGTAACAGTCGGGCTTTGTCAAAGAATTGAGTTTTCTATAATCAGTGCAAAAACGAAATGAATTATCAGGTTTACTCACTAAGATACATGGGGAGCTCCAGGAACTGAAACTTGGTTCTGCTAAGTTATGATCAAGTAAATAATCCACCTCTCTCTGAAGTAACTTCCTTTTAATAGGGTTGACACGATATGCATGTTGTTTCACTGACTGAGCCGTACCAACATCAATATCATGCTCAACAATGGAAGTTCGAGTAGGAACATCAGAAAAGAGACAGTGAAACGAGCTTACCAACTCACTGATATCAGCCTTCTCCGACTCAGACAAGTGATACAAATGGTGAGCCAAGTTAGCAAGAACTTCAGAATTATTCAACCGCCCTTCTACTTCTCCTCGAGAAGGACCTTTCAGCTCTTCTAGATGGTCATCCATCTCTACAGAGGTTTCCGAAACACTTGGATCTGCAGTTTCAGTAGTTGTCACAACATCAACAGGCATAGAAGGAACAGGAGTCACATAAGATTTTAGTAAATTAACATGACACACCTGTATTTTCTTTCGACGATCAGGAGTATTTAATAAATAGTTATTATTTGGAAAACACTTCGCAATCGTATAAGGTCCCGCAAACCTAGCCTGGAAAGGAGTAGTCGACACAGGTAACAACGCCAGCACTTGATCGCCCGCTTGAAAATGTCTGGACTTGACTTTGCGATCAAACAACCTCTGCATCTTTCCCTGAGATTTGGCTAACTTCCGTAGAGCAATAGCTCTAGCTTCGTAAAGTCGATAACGGAAACTACTTACATAGTCCAAAACATTCTCAGGAGGGTCAAAATTCGTCCACTCATCCGCCAAGACAGCAATAGGGCCCCTAACAGTGTGTCCAAACACCAACTCATTAGGGCTAAAACCCATACTCTCCTGTACAACCTCACGAATAGCGAGCAACATCCAAGGAAGTCCTTCCTCCCAGTCACAGTCAAGTTCGACACAATAGGACCTCAAAAGTGACTTAAGAGTCTGATGGAATCTTTCCAGACATCCCTGACTTTGAGGGTGATAAGCACTTGATATATTATGTTTAACTTTAAGTTGATGCATGACCTTAGAAAAGTTTCGGGACATAAAATTTGAGCCCTGATCAGACTGGATGGTTTCTGGAATGCCAAAAACGGACATGAAACTTGTTAAAGCCTTTAAAATAGCTTTGGAGGTTATTGATCTCAAAGGATAAGCTGCGGGATAACGTGTAGTCTGACACATTACAGTGAGTAGATATACATGTCCAGCCTTCGATCGTGGTAAGGGACCAACACAATCAATAGTCAAGTGTGCAAAAGGTGTTGTAACTGCAGCAATAGGCTGTAAAGGAGCTAATGGAACCTTTTGATTTGGCTTTCCTGTCATTTGACAAGTATGACAAGATCGTATATAGTTAATCACATCTCGCTTACACCTAGGCCAATAAAATTTCCTCAAAACTCTATCATAGGTCTTTCGTACCCCCATGTGACCAGCCATGCCCTGATGTGATAGTTGTAGGAGGTCTTGACGGAAATTAAGTGGAACCACGATTTGGATCCTAGGATCGAGGGAAGATTCAAAGCTCATAGGTTGTTGTCTATAAAGCAATCCATCCTGAAGAAAATAGAAGGAAGATGAAGTCTTATCTCCTCCTTCACGAGCTAAAGAGAACAATTCTTGAAGAGTATCATCCGCCTGCTGTGCTTTGATAAGATCATCTCGAGTCACACTATAGAGCGGAGATAAAGAACAAGATGTGTTAACAAGGTCATCACAAATAAATGGACATTCTGACAGAGAAACAGACTTGTGGTCATCAACAGCATGTGAATCATGCACAGGGATAACATCTTCCACATCTGTATACACAGTACTTGGTTCTGGCTGAGAGGAATTTTCAGGAACAATAAAAGTATCACAAAGAATGTTTTCAGTTTCATCTGGCATACTTTTCTTAGCCATCGCTCGAGTTATTGCACATGCAGGGTATAAATTCGGACAGTCACAAGATCCATCTAATTTCTCAACAGCAGAAGCTACTATAGGTGGAACACCAGCATCCGACTTTTCCCACACATTTCCCCCGGCTAAATCATTGCCAAGTATGAAAGTGACACCTGAGACAGGAAGCATAGCACGAACTCCAACTACCACCTCACCTGACACGAGTTTAGACTCAAGATGAATGCGGTGTAGAGGAACTTCCATGAACCCCATCTCAAGTCCTCTAACCAGTACATGTGTTCCCGTATCAGTATGTTCAGACAAGGGCAAAAGTCCTTCCAACAAAAAGGATTGCCCCGCTCCAGTATCTCGTAAGATGCGTACAGGGACAGTCTCCTCCGAATTAGGCAAAGCCACGGTCCCTTCAGTGAGGAATGGTGCAAAATCAACACTATTTTTAACACTCTCCATCTCAGTAATATCTACCCGTTCAATCTGTTCATTAAATCGAGCAGGAGTATGATTCACATTCGATGTAGAAATTAAACCAACAGGTTTAACACCTTTCTCTTTCTTTTTGAGAGCAATACAGTCTGAAATTTTATGTCCTGGCTTCTTACAGTAAAAACAAACCATCTCAGCTTTCATACGTGAAGTATTATCAGAAAAACTTGACACAGTATTCTGGCGTGAAAACATCTTTTTAGGTCTAACAGTAACGCTCAACTTAGACCTGCTCAAATCATTGAAGTGATTAACAGACATTTGATGAGTAAGAACAAATTCATCTGCCATAAGAGCAGCATCGGACATTTTACTCACTTTATGCTCATTGAGATACATAGCAACAGCATTTGGAACACAGTTTTTGAACTCCTCCAAAAGAATCAATTCTCTAAGCTGTTCCTTGGTGGTCACTTTTACTGAGGTACACCAGCGGTCAAACAAATTTTCTTTCTCTCTAGCAAACTCAAGATATGAACAGTTTTCAGCCCTAAAATGACTTCTAAATTTCTGGCGGTATGCTTCAGGTGCCAATTCATAAGCATGCAAAATAGCAGTCTTAACGATTTCATAATCACCGCTTTGTTCCATAGTCAGCGCTGAATAAACTTCCTGAGCTCTTCCTACTAAAACACATTGCAACAGTAAGGTCCAAAATTCTTTTGGCCATTTCAAAGACTCAGCAACGCGCTCAAAATGTTGGAAATACTTCTCTACTTCTTTCTCTAAAAACAGTGGCACAAGTCTAATGTTTTTGTAAACATCAAAAGCAGGTGCAGTAAACAAGGTTTCAACAGACGATACGCGACGTGGAGTTTCAACTGTTTGGGCACGCAATTCTAACTCCATTTTCCTCAACTGAAAATCTCTTTCCTCCCTTTCAGACTGCAACTCCAGTTTACGTAACTCAAGTTTCTGTTGTAACTCTAGTTTTCTCATTTCTAAATCACGTTCTTTCAGTGCACAAGCATCATGATCAGCACGTAATTTTTCCGCATCAACACTTAACTGTTTCTCTTGCAAATACATCTCACTAAACTTCACATTTCGATCGGCAGCATAAAGAGGAGAGGTTAAAGACTCTTCAGGATCAATATCTTGAGCTCTTACCTCTAAAACGCCCCACTCAAAAAGTGAATTTTTCACAACTTTCAACAGCGTTTCTTTAAGCTTCTTATCATTACTCGTTACCTCCACATCAAAGCGCTCGGCAATCTGCAACAACTCTTCCTTCGTGCATCTCTCCAATAAGATTTCCGAAGGAAATGAGAAGAAATCCTCGATCACCGACGACATTTCTGTTAAAGAGAGGCAGCAGAGAAACACAACAGCAATACAACAACAAACGTGAGACGCCGCACTAAACTAGAGCATTAGAAATACAAATCCCATCAGCCACTTCGCCCGGAATTGTCACACATACACGCTCTAGATACAACCCGCACCTTGGTTATGAGATAAACAAATGACTTACCAAAAGTCATCCCTCAAATTATCTTCATATACAGCAGGCATCAAATACGCAGATACAGAAAAACAACAAAGTGTCACCTTCAACGAAAATGAGAGACTCCAGTTCCTAACTATAAGCAAAACTAACTAAACCTAATCTAATCTTCAAAGGTGTACCGGACTCGGGGCGGTATTTAAACGCTGAACTCAAGGACAATTGGCATTCCAAACCAAAAGCCCGAAGCGTACCCCCAACAGAGATTTAAAACCTCCGCCCAGAATAACCTTCAAAAATAAGAAAGGCAAAATAACAAAAAAAAATAACAAACAGTGTCTCGATGGAAGGATTAACCCAGCTGAGAACACTCTAAATACCTGAAGTCTACTCATTCAAAAAGGTGAACACACTAAAGACATTATGTATTCACTTACACATGCAGCAATCCAGGACGAGCGCCCAATTTTATGTTACGACCAGCTCAAGCCGCAACACAAAAGAGGGATCAGACAGAAACGTTTAAATCAAAATAGGATTTATTGAATTAAACATATCACAAACAATAATAATGAACATAAGTCTAGGGATAAGGGAAAACAAAATCTTGACAACATGTGTAAGAAAACACAATGAGCCACTCATGAGGAGAGTTTTCCCCATGGAGTGCCTGCCCCAAACAAGGCACAGCACTCTTATATACTCTAACTAATCATCAATTAGGATGAGTAGAACCAATCAGGAACTCCCACGTCCAGGACCAATAGGATCAGGAGACTCAGGGACGTCACACCCCTCCACGCTCAAAGTATATGTGGCGGCTATCTCACCTTTCGCCGACTCGGCACTGGGCCGCGCATTAGGGAGGAACGAGTTCATCATCCGCTTCCTGAGAGGAGAATGAACCCCCCGCGACCCCCTTCGGTTCCTATTTGGGATCTTTCCCTGGTCCTAGAGGCCATGAAAGCGCATCCCTTTGAACCCATGGAAACTGTGGATATGAAATACCTCACGCTCAAAACCGTTTTTCTGATAGCTCTGTCTTCAGTCAAACGTGTGGGTGACCTTCATGCGTTATCAGTTAACGCTGCATGCCTCGAGTTTGGACCTAATGATTCTAAAGTCATTCTCAAACCCAGGCACAGTTATGTGCCCAAAGTCTTGGGCACACCCTTCAGAGCACAGGTTATTTCTCTCTCAGCTTTGCCGGCAACCGGCAGCGAGGTTGACAGTAATCTCCTTTGCCCTGTCAGAGCACTGAGATATTACGACACACGCTCCGCCACCACCAGGCGCTCGGAGCAGCGCTCGGAGCAGCTTTTCGTTTCGTTTGGTGGGCGCACCAAGGGTCTCGCCGCCTCGAAACACAGTCTATCCAGATGGATAGTGGACGCTATCGCAGCTGCTTATGCGTCTAAAGACCTGCAGTGCCCGTTGGGCATCAGAGCCCATTCCACTAGAGGCATGGCCTCGTCATGGGCGTGGTCTAGCGGAATTTCCATTCATGACATCTGTACAGCGGCAGGCTGGGCCTCCCCCTCTACATTTGTTAGATTTTACAATCTAGAAGTTCCCGCCTTGCAGGCCAAACTTTTGTCAGTCTAAGTCTTGCGTAGACCGGCTCACTCTGTGTGCGGGCTACTGCTGTGTGACTTAGCTCTCCTGGTTGAGCTTACTATACAGGGGTTTGTCAGTCAGACCGGCCGCGCCGCTCTGAACGCCCTATTGTGTGCTTATGTACTTGCGATAAGCCATCCTATTGGCCGCCTGGCTCACACTCTTGTGTTCCCCGGGCTTTCCCTGGGACTCATTCAGTGGATGCTGGGCGCGCACAGCGTTGACAAGGGAGTTCCCGCAGCGTAGGCTACTTACGCAATACGAGAGAACCTCTTGTAAGAGAACGTATCGGTTACCTAACGTAACCTCTGTTCTCTCTAGAAGAGGGAACGAGTATTGCGTAACCCGCCGTGCTCGCACCACGAGCTCACTCGCTTCAAGCGACAAAAACCAGAGAAAGCAGCCCCCGAGCCTCCTTATATACGCTAAGCCACGCCCCTTCTTCAGGCCGTGACGCGTGAAGCGCGCCAAGCGCGCTCATTGGGCGTGACGTCACGCCCAGAGCTCGGCGATAGGCTGCTGCAGTTGCCGCAGAGCAGCCAATGAGCACGCTGTATGCCCGCTCTAGGTCTGCTAGCTGTTGCACTGCGTTGACAAGATTATAAAAATTAAGGATAATTTTTTGGCTTCATATCTCGAGAAAGATGACTTTTCCCGCAGCGTAAGCTACTTATGCAATACTCGTTCCCTCTTCTAGAGTGAACAGAGGTTACATTAGGTAACCGATACGTTCCATATGACGTCACAGACACAGACTCACTAACCGACCGCTTTTACAGAGATCCTGAGATTAATTTAATATATTTAAGATATAAATTGAGTTACTTTGACGGAATCTTCAGCTCAGGTGATCATAACAGTTCAGCTAAGTTATTTTATGTCTTCAAAATTCCCAGTGAAGATGGAAAGATTGTCCGTACAGGCGAAGGACTGGAGAGTTGCTTGGCAGAACCAAACAGCAGGTAAGGTTTCGGGGTAAACTACCACTTGAAACTTGGCTAGAGATGAAGAATGCTTTTTACAATATAGAGAAGATGGTGCTCTAGAAAACATCAGTTACATTGTCCCTGGTTAACCATCTTTTTACAACAGTATTTGGTGTAAAACCATAGAAACTAACACAATGAAAAAAACTTATGGTTGCTATAGTTATGCTTAACGTTACCATACTTTTACTTTAGGTTTACTGCAATATAAAACTAAGTTGTTGAACCATGGTATGAACAAAAAAAATAACAACATGGATACAGTTTTACCATAGTAAAACCATAGATCTAGTACTTTTCACAATACATATAGTTTCAAAGCCACTTTAATGTTACAATCATAAAATATCCTTTAATAACAAACAAAGAAATGTCCATATGGAAATAGCTCTAAGATAATACAAGTCAGGACTTTAAAGTCATGTTCAGTTAAATAGACAAAAAGCTGGGCAAGTTCGCAGATTTTTTGCATCTGCACAAACTCGCTAGATCAGAAATCCAACGGCCATTTGCAACGAGCCCATATAACTAGTGAATCATTGAGCTGTAATCTGTGCTAATAAAACGTAATCGGTTACCTAACGTAACCTCTGTTCTCTCTAGAAGAGGGAACGAGTATTGCGTAAGTAGCTTACGCTGCGGGAAAAGTCATCTTTTCTCGAGATATGAAGCCAAAAATTATCCTTAATTTTTAATAATCTTGTCAACGCAGTGCGGCAGCCTGCAGCATAGACATAATAAATACATAAACGCCCTATTGACCGCTGGATCGTACGTCAACGGCGCCGCCATACTGCAGCTATAGACGGTTTCAACGGCAACAACATAAACAAACGTTACTGCGCATGCGCGCTTTTGTGGCCCAAACTTAACTTCCGGTAGAATCAATAACAAACAACAGAGTTCTGTAGAAACCTGTATAGAAACAAGCAAATTACATTAGCTAGCAAGTATGTCTAGTCAGTATTATTTGGGACTACCAATAGAAGAAAAGAGCCGTTACTTGGCCAAACTTAAATGTGACAACGTTACACTGCCAGACCCGTTCAACAAAAACTTGAGGCAAACGTTTTTTTCTACAGACCTGTCTGATTTACCGGAGGTCAGTCAGGTAAATATCTTTGAGTACTTAGTCGAGAAGGAATGTGTGTACACAAGGGAGGCGTTCAAGGCATATCGCAGCTTGGATGCCTATAACTATTTTCATTCCGGAAAAGTTAAAATGATTCTTACACACACGGATGGAAATACCTGTGTCGTTTACGGGGAAATCGAGGCGGGTCAGACGCTTTCAAAGAGTTACTCCGCCTGGATCATTGCGAAGAAGTCCGGCGAAATCCAGAGTGGACATTGCACCTGCATGGCAGGGTAAGTATGGCTGGCTAGCTAACGTTACATTTTACAATAGTATTTAGATACACTTTTTCAATACTTGCATTTATCCCGTTGGTAAAATGTCTATCTGGATCTATGCAGCAATGGAGAGGTGTGTAGCCATGTGGGTACGATTTTGGTTGCTGCGGAGCAGTGTGTTCAGGATGGACTCCAGAGTGGCCCATCTGTCACTTCAAAACCAAGTGTTTGGTCACGGGTGACTAAAAAGGTGAGCATTTGAACAATTATTATATTTAATAATTATATCCTAGTCTTTTCAAATATTAGTGTACAATTGGTGGTATTTTGTACAACACTACATATGCCAATTTTCTTTAATAATTATTTTTATTATCATGTATATTTATGTATAATGTACATTTCAAATATCCTTTCAGGCTGATCCACAACCAGTAGCTCAGTGTGATTTCTTGAAACCTGGCAAGAAGATCAAGCTACAAGCTCCCCTCTGCCTCCCCCCACTAAATCCAGATGGGTCACCAAAAAAGCTTTTTAAAGCCCTGAAAGTAAGTTATAGTTCATATATCTCTAACAAATCAAGTAGTCTAATGTAAAAGATTCAGTACTATACCAGATACATATACATAAAGATACATATAGAAAAGATACATATATACATATACATAAATATACATATATACACACACACACACACACACACATATACAATATATATATATATATATATATATATATATATATATATATATATATATATATATATAGCAGTGAAGGTACGATCTTTTCACCATTTACTTTAGGAAGTTGTGCCAGGCTGTGCTCTCTTTTCCGTCATGTGTGACAGCAGTGAGACAGACACAGCCTCTGAGTCAGGTAGTCAGGATTTCACCAGCAGTCAGGGAGAACAGGATGCTCAGGGAGAGGAACTCAACATGTTCAGCAGCTTAGCTCAGCCCCACAGTGAGCATGGTAGTGCTCTGAGCTGTCTAAAGTGCACAACATTTTATGAGGCCTTCATTAAACTGAACCCTGATCAAGTGGTGGAACTAGAGAGAAACACTAGAAAACAGAGCATAGAACCACTCTGGCATGATGCGCGCAAGCTACGCATAACAGCAAGCACAGCCAGCAAGGTGCCTCAGCGTGAGACAACTGACCCGGCTAAGTTTATCACTGAACACCTCTACCCAAAGTTCCAGGGGAATATGGCCACAAGGTATGGGAAGGAAAGCGAGGGACTTGCTAAGGAGCAGATTAGGGAGAGGGGCTGCATAGTGATAGACAAAGGGTTGGTGGTGTGTGCAGGAGACCCATGGCTGGCAGCAAGCCCTGATGGCATCATTGATGACAAGCTGCTAGAAGTAAAATGCCCTATCACACTCAATGCTTGCACATCCCTTAATGATGCACTCACTGCCACAAACCAAGACATCAGAGTGGAGGGCGGGCAGTACATTGTGAACCCAAAAGGCCCCAGAGGTTACTACAGGCAGATACAGTTAGGGATGCACTGTCTCGGGCTGAAAACATCCTGTCTTGTTATTTGGACCCCAGTACAGCACCTGGAACTTGATGTGCCTTATGACAATGGTTTTGTCTCCACATATATGCAAAGGCTACGTAGCTTTTACTTTAAACACATGCTGCCAAAAGTTGTGGATGCATTTGTAGAGGGAAGACTGCAGTTGAGTGACAGCTACATGAAAATTGTCTCAAAAGCATCTTAATAGTGCTGATCTGAAATAAGTTTTACAAGAAAGTTTTTTTTCTTAAAGCATAGGTTGTTCCTGCCTTTTTGAGCACCAAGCTTTTTCACTTTTTACATCAAATACATTAATACATTAAAAACGGAAATCGTAGTCTATAGTACTTTATTCATCAGTCAATAAATCAGTTAATCAATATTTGTTGATGTTCATTACTGAATATATCATTTCATTTTATAATTACAGTCCATTTGAAACATTGTGATACAAGTTCAGCACTACAAATATCATAATGCATGTGTTTGGTATTTTAATATATGTAATTTACGAAAAAAAAAAAATATATTTAATTTAAGAAAAAAAGTAATCCCGTAGGTAAAAGTATCAAATTAAAGAGTTTGTTCACCCAAAAATGAAAATTCTGTCATTCATTTCTCTCCCTCATTTCGTTCCAAACCTGTAAGACCTTCGTTCATCTTCAGAACACAAATGAAGATATTTTTGATGAGATCCGAGAGCTTTCTGTCCCTCCATTGACAGCCTAATAATTAAAAATAGCTTAATTTGTGTTCCGAAGATGAACAAAGGTCTTGCAGGTTTGGAACGACATGAGGGTTTTTAGGTGGTGGACTGTCCCTTTAAGTTGTGGTTAAGTCCTGCTTTATTTTGGTACAAGTGGTTTCCCCAGATTTGTAAGTGCTGCACAAACAATTAATATTTTATCTATTGTGCAAAGACTGTTATCATTTCTCCGTTTGACCATACTGACTGGCAGGGTGTTCCGCAGAATTCTGAATGTCTTCAGTTTTCCTATGGCCCTTTCCACGTGAAAATCACTCGGGACATTTTTCTAGAGTGTGTCACCTCTAATCCTGTCAATTGTTTTCTTCCCTTTGTAGATGCTGGTACATGAAGACGAACACATTTGGTGGCAAAATATTCGGGAAAATTGAAGCCTCGATCAGCCATTACATGGTCTCCTTGTTCAAGAAGGTCAATTAAGCCTGAATTTTTTGTTATAACCTTGTCACTAGCACGACCACCCCAGACTTTTGATAAAAATGTAAAAGCTCCTGTTGGACTAATACCAACAAGGAACTTCACAGTATTATGTGATTTATAATGGGAGTATGTGACTGCCCGTGTTTGCAAACTAGTTGGCCTCTCAATGAACACTTCAGTACAGTCTATTATACATCTAACTTGTTGGAATCCTGTAGTCTTGAAGAGGGTGGGGAGATTTCTTCTGATATCTTTCCTGGATGGCCACCGGACAAGGCATTGTAACTCTTTAGCCATCACATCGAGCCATTCATGAAAGATGTTTGAGACAGTTCCACAACTCACTCTGAAGCGAAAAGCGAGGTCTTGATGAGTTAAGCCTAGACGAAGCTTCATCAGGACCACAAGAAACTGCTCGGGAAGGGTAAGTATGGTTGATGATGCGTTCCATGTTGTTGTCAGGTAAGTGAGGAGGGTGAAAAAAACAGAAGCAGATGGTAGACCAGTGTAAAAATGAGTGTGCTTGTCATCATTTAAAATAAAATCAGACGGACTGCCAAACATGTGATCTTGTAGTCGTTTTTCTTGAGATTCCAGTTTCTTCTCCAGTAAAGCCATTTTTCTTTTTAATTCAATGTTTTCATTTTGTAGCTGGTCAATGTCTGCCATTGACAGATCTGTACCCACAGCAGTGCATCCTTCTTCAGGGTCAGCATGGGTGACCTCTAAGGAAGGTGAATCCATAGACTCAACCACAGATGGTCTCCTCTGTCTCCTCTGGTATCGCTCCAACTTCTGTGAACCATCAATGGTGTTTTTATGAGCGAAAACTGATGGAACATAATCTGGATGGCATGGGTCCACTGATGGCGCACCTAAAATAAAGACAGAAACAGTTTGTGTTGACAGTATTGCACCTCCTAAGCATCATACATACATGCTTTGCATAATCCATAACTGGTTTCATGTGCATTTCTATGATATTGATTAACTTGATTAAAAAAAATATTAGTAGCCTTTCTAGTACAATGAAATTAGATCAAAGTCAAATTTATTTCACAATGCACATTGTTTTAAAGCGGCTTTACAGATAAAATATATCAGTGATAATGTAGTAAATTCGTCAGTGAAAATGTAGTAAAAGTCCATATTTAGTACTTCATTTAAAGCTTCATTAGAAGAGCTTATGCATTATTGTATTTATGTCCCCAGGAAACAAGCCAAAGGTGACTGTTAGTTAAATAATGTAGTTTATTTTTATAGCATTGATGGAAAAATATTGTGGCTTTTATGTTTGATAGACATCAGGTATCATAGCGCTAGTTTAAATCATAGCGCAGCTAAAATGTATCAACTACGACATTGAGCTAACGTTACTGTGTAAAATGAATGTATACAATGTTACAGCTAACGTTACGTGTGTAGCTGCTAGTAATCAATTTAGTTAAACACATAACGTTAACTATTGCAGGCTTGTTACTGGTCAGCTAGCTATTATCTGTTGCTTATTATGAGTTTCTTACCTGTAACGAAGTGAGTGCTACAGATCCTTGAATTATTGCCTGGCTGCCAAGCCTCTCTTCGCACAGCGGTGATCCATGCTCGCCGTCTCCCTTCGTTTTTAGGAAACCGAAACATTTTTATTTTCGATAAGGAATTTGTTCCAGAGGTCAGGTTGCATCCCACAGCACAACAACCTGAGCCCAACTTCAGTCTACTCATCACCTTTATTTTAACTGCGTTTGTAGTCGGCGCCATAATTATTACCGATAAACAACATAGATAAACAACACAGACCGGAAGTTAACTTCGGGCCAACGCGTAACCCCGGCAACGCGCGTGCGTGCGATGAAACCGTCTATATGGGGAGGCTGCAGACCTGGGGTGCTTCTCAATATCCCTCCTCGTCTCCTCTCTCCTCCGTCCTCCATCCTATGACCCGGAAACCGATCGATCACAGCCATCTTGAAGGACATCTCAATTCTCTAATTGCACCGCGAGGAGTCGAGGATCGAGGAGTGAGGAGGCTTCCAGAGGAGTCATGAGCGAGGATACACAGGTGTATCCTATGCGGAAAAGTTTTATCGACTAAAACGTGACGCACGTATACATTCTCCTCCCCCTTCACGTCGGTCACAATAATTTTGATTTATACTTTACCTTTGCAGTTTATATAAACCACACATCTCACATATTTCAACAGGGTATCTTGCTTTATTATTATTTATTATGAATTTCTTAAATAAACAAACTTCAACAGCATAAGGGCAGATCCTCTGAGCGCTGCTGATGACGCGATGAAGTGACGCTCGAGTGATCAAGGATTCCAATGTATAAAAAAAGCTTTCATTCGATCCCTCCATCCTCGCATCTTTTCCTTGCAGCCTTCCCTCACATCCTACAGGGGGTGGAGCTGAGACGCGAGGAAAGGAAGCGAGGAGAGGAAACGTCTCGGTTACGTATGTAACCCTCGTTCCCTGAGTAGGGAACGGAGACGTTACGTCGGATGACGACGAATGGGGTTTCGCTTAGAAATCCTATCATCTTCGAGTATTAAAACACGAGCCAATGGCAAAGAAATGCCATGGGTCTGCGGAATTTGCATAGCGTAACTCCGCCCCACCCTGGGGGTATAAAGGAAGTCGCGAGCAACATGCAGATATGTCTTCGCTGAGGAGCCGAGACTGAACTCAGGCGTTCCAGCGGTACAGCGGAAGTGGCAGGGAGACGTAACGTCTCCGTTCCCTACTCAGGGAACGAGGGTTACATACGTAACCGAGACGTTCCCTTTCGTTGTCACTCCGAGTTACGTCGGATGACGACGAATGGGGTTCCCGTATAATCACGCCACCTCTCGACTGTCTTCCAGTGCCCTGCGTAAGTCTGAGCTCCCTGTCGTGAGACTAGCACGGACGAAGGAGTCCTACTTAACACAGGAATACCAAGGTACACTGGGAAGCATATCCAGTGGAAATATGCAATCATGCCCAACCCGAAGGGGGGGACTTGGAATACACATATGACCCCGAAGGGCTGCATACGGAGCAACACTGGGGTGTCCAGCCGCAGGTGGAATATTTCAACCCCAGGGGTGGCAAGGTGGCTTGCCAAGGGAAAGACACATGCTCAAAGAGGCTTACAGTGGAATACACATGTGGGGGTCGCCCGAAGGGAACCATGCACATGGAGGCACCTAGCCAAGCGCGAAAGCTGCCAGTGGCATAACTCTGGCGTTGACGTAGTCAGTGCTGGAGGAGACTCAGGGCTTATTAGGCTCACCTGGGGAGAATATCGCACGTATCCCGTCCGTAGAGAGGAATGGCGAGCAAGCGAAGACACCTGAGCAGAATCTAGTACCGGCTAGTTGAAGCGAGTACATGAGAAGAAACTGGCTCCACTCGGAGATTGTAGAATCTCGCGAATGTGTTAGGTGTCGCCCAGCCTGCAGCTCTGCAGATGTCTGTTAGCGAGGCGCCATGCGCTAGAGCCCAAGAGGATGCCACACTCCGAGTGGAGTGGGCCGTCACACCAAGGGGGCACGGTCGACCTTGCTGCTGGTAAGCCAAAGCAATGGCGTCCACTATCCAGTGAGACAACCTTTGCTTGGAGAGAGCCTTTCCCTTCAGCTTCCCACCATAACAGACAAAGAGCTGGTCTGAGGTCCTGAAACACCGCGTTCTGTCTACGTAAGCACGAAGGGCGCGTACTGGACAGAGCAGTGCCAAGGCTGGGTCTGCCTCCTCCAAGGGCAGCGCTTGCAGGTTCACTACCTGGTCTCGAAAGGGTGTGGTAGGAACCTTGGGCACGTATCCAAGCCGGGGTCTCAGGATCACGTGAGAGTTAGCCGGCCCGAATTCCAGGCACGCTTCGTCAACCGAAAATGCCTGCAGGTCCCCTAGCCTCTTGATGGAGGCCAATGCAACCAGGAGCGCTGTCTTCATTGACAGGAACTTAAGCTCCACTGATTGCAGAGGCTCAAAGGGAGCACTCTGCAGGGCAGTTAAAACCACTGAGAGGTCCCAAGAGGGTACGAGGGGAGGACGAGGAGGATTTAATCTCCTGGCTCCCCTCAGGAACCTGACGATCAGGTCGTGCTTTCCCAAGGACTTACCATCAACTGCGTCGTGATGTGCGGCAATGGCGGCAACATACACTTTCAGGGTGTAGGGAGACAGCCTTCGCTCCAACCCTTCTTGCAGGAAGGAAAGCACGACACTGATCGGGCATTTCGTGGGTTCTT
The DNA here is from genome assembly GCF_951802725.1 of Rutilus rutilus. Classification (NCBI taxonomy): domain Eukaryota; kingdom Metazoa; phylum Chordata; class Actinopteri; order Cypriniformes; family Leuciscidae; genus Rutilus; species Rutilus rutilus. The sequence goes on from NC_140226.1 coordinate 7,248,260, forward strand.
GATGTTTAGAAGAACACCAGTTGACGAAGAGGTTCCACTTCAACGCATAGGCATGTCTTGTGGACGATGCTCTAGCGGAAGTGATGGTAGCCACCACCGCTGGTGGTAGGGTACTCAAACCTGCCTCGTCCCGTCCAGGAGCCACACGTGGAGGTTCCAAAGACCGGGACGAGGGTGCCACAGGGTGCCCCGTCCCTGAGAAAGGAGGTCCTTCCTCAGAGGAATTGGCCAGGGAGGTGCTGTCGCAAGGAGTATGAGTTCTGAGAACCAGGTGTGGTTGGGCCAGTATGGGGCAACCAATATGACCTGCTCCTCGTCCTCCCTGATCTTGCGCAGGGTCCGCGCAAGAAGGCTCACTGGGGGAAACGCATACTTGCGGAGGCCCCGCGGCCAGCTGTGCGCCAGTGCATCCGTGCCGAGCGTGCCCTCGGTCAGGGAATAAAACAGGTCGCAATGGGACGAGTCGTGGGAGGCAAACAGGTCTACCTGTGCGTCGCCGAACTGATCCCAAATCAGCTGGACCGTCTGGGGATGGAGTCGCCATTCTCCAGAGAGAGGCCGAACTCGAGACAGCTCGTCGGCCGCCTGGTTCAGGTGTCCCGGGATATAAATGGCTCGAAGCGACCTCAGATGCTTCTGACTCCATATGAGGAGGTGGCGGGCGAGTTGTGACATACGGCGGGAGCGCAGACCACCTTGATGGTTGATGTACGCTACTGTCGCGGTATTGTCTGATCGGACTAATACGTGCTGACCCCTGAGCAGCGCATGGAAGCGGTGCAGGGCGAGACGTACAGCCAGCAACTCGAGGCAATTGACATGCCATAGGCGCTGGGGTCCTGTCCAGGAGCCCGCGGCAGCAGGCCCGGGCTCCTGGGTTTAAGCCAGTTGTCTGTTGAGACAAAGTTTAAGCCAGTTGTCTGTTGAGACAACAACATGCCGGGAAACTCGTTCCAGGGGCACTCCGGCCCGTAGAAAGCTGAGGTTCGACCACGCGGTGAAGGTCTGACGGCAGGTCGGAGTCACTGGGACCCGGAGCTTGCCGTGTTGCCATGCCCACCTCGGGACTCGATCGCGAAGCCAAAGCTGAAGCGGTCTCATATGAAGCAATCCGAGCGGCGTTACTGCGGCTGCGGATGCCATATGCCCCAGGAGCCTCTGAAAAAGTTTCAGTGGAACCGCACTCTTGCCCTCGAACTGACGAAGACAAGTCAGCAGTGACTGCGCGCGCTCGCTCGTAAGCTGCGCGCACATGGCGACCGAGTCGATATCCATACCGAGAGAAGAGATCCTCTGCGCGGGGCAGGGTTTGCTCTTCTCCCAGTTGACCTGAAGGCCCAGACGAGCTAGGTGCCGGAGCACTAGGTCCCTGTGTTCGCAAACCTGGTCTCGAGAGTGAGCTAGGATCAGCCAGTCGTCGAGATAGTTCAGGATGCGAACCCCGTGTTCCCGGAGGGGAACAAGGGCTGCCTCGACGACCTTCGTGAAGACGCGAGGAGACAGGGCTAGCCCGAAAGGGAGAACCGCGTACTGGTATGCCTGCCCCTCGAAAGCAAACCGTAGAAACGGTCTGTGTCGAGGTAAAATGGAGACATGGAAGTAGGCGTCCTTCAGGTCGATCGCTGCAAACCAATCTTGTGGCCGCACACACTCGAAAATGCGTTTGGCCGTGAGCATCCTGAACGGCAGCCTGTGAAGGGAGCGGTTCAGGACGCGCAGGTCCAAGATCGGTCGTAACCCACCCGATTTCTTCGGAACAATGAAGTAAGGGCTGTAGAAGCCGGACCTCATTTCGGCTGGAGGGACAATCTCGATCGCACCCTTCGCCAGTAGGGTGGCGACCTCCGCTCTCATGACCGGGGCATTGCCACCGACCATAGTGAAGCGGACTCCGCTGTAGCGGGGAGGAGATCGCGCGAACTGAATCGCGTAGCCGAGCCTGATGGTTCTCGCGACCCAGCGGGACAGTCTGGGAAGCTCTAGCCAGGCTTCCAGAAAGTGCACCAGCGGGGTCATACGAACCACAGACGTACCGTCGGGGGTGCAGCGAGGCGGAATGACCGGCCCAGGCGTGGGTGGCATAGCGGCCCGGTGCGGGGGCACGGTCATTAGCCGCATCCTGCCAGAGGAGGCCAGGGGAGGACCAGCGTCCCACGGGGGCGTGCTCTGGCAGGGGTCTGGCGACAGAGGGGGATGAGAGGAGCGTGGCCCGTGGGCGGCGCGTGCTCTCATCCGCACACTCCGTGTGCTCAGAGATGGGATAGTGAGTTCTTTCTTTAACCATTTTAGGGTGCTGCCCGTCGTGGGACGAGCAGCGGGAATGGGAAAACCAAGGATTCTCCCCCGGCCCTCCACCGGGGGAAGGAGCGGCCCTGCTACCGGCTCCTGTGCAGAACTCATCGCCATCTCTGAGCAGCCCGTCTCAGGAGCGCCGCTTAGCCTGGCGTTTAGCGGGGCGCGGGGCGGGAGAGGGCTGTGGCGCCTTCCTACGGATTCCTCGACGACGCGACCCGGGAGCAGCGGACTGCTGGGGCCGATCGGGAGGGGCGGGAACCGCAGGGGGGCGCCCTCGGCGGCGAGCGGGCTGAGGCACCTGTGCCGACGGCTGCGCCGCCGAAGCAGCGGGCCGCCGGGGCAGGACATGTTTTAGAGCCTCAGTCTGCTTCTGGGCAGTCGAGAACTGCTGGGCAAAGTCCTCAACTGCACCGCCGAATAGGCCAATGAATATATTTATTCTGGTGTCACCATTGTCCAAGCCTATTCATTTACACCCACAATATAATATCAAATTTAGCATTTAATCAACAGTAAACATTTTCTTAACCTTTTATTATATGTCTTGGAGTATCGCAATAATATCGTATCGTGAGTTCAGTATCATGATATGTATCGAATCGTGAAATTAGGGTATCGTTACACCCCTAACCTCCGCAATTGATCAATTCAGGACACATTTACAAAATAAAGTCTAATAGAAATGTATTGAAACCATGCTTGACAGTTTATGACAACTCAACCATTTTGCATTTAATGACTTATGCAAGGAACTAATGCCTATGTTTTGAGGAGTATGACAATTCAACAGAGAAATAGTATATATATGACAGAGTATATATATATATATATATATATATATAATATATATATAGTATATATAGTATATATATATAGTATAGTATGTATATATAATAGTATATATATAACAGAGTTGATAATGTTGGAAACAGCAGACAGTTGTACATTATCAATTGCATGAATGTACCGAAGCATTTGCAATTTGTATAAAAGAATGAGAAATTGCTTTTATGATGTGCACAAGTGACAAGATGATGTGATTTCAGTTGTGATCTGAGAAATGCACCAAAGCAACTGAGATAAACTATAAGACTTATTGGAGACCCTGCAGAATCACTGTAGACCCCCTAGAAGTCACAGACCACATAAAAGAAAGTGTTACGAGAACACAAACTGCCTTTTTAATTTGAGTTTCATATCTGTGGGTATTTCATTAAAAAAAAAATTAACATTAAAAAAATGTTAAAAGGACATTGAATTGTGATCTTGTCACAGTGTGTGTGTGTGCTGCCCAAGTGCCCAGAATTGATGTCAGGTGAGTGTGGATTGCATCAATTTGCAACTGATCTTCAAAGTACAACGGCACAGGCACTTGTTGGTGGAACACTTTTGGAAAAAGTGTCAAGACACTTTGATTTCTTTTGGCCACTGATGATGGACTGTGCAGAGAAAATTGAAAATGACATTAAAAACATGTCCATGTATGTCTCTGTAAGTCATTTATTTACTAGAGAAGCTATTGGTTTGGAATGCAGTTAAAAAAAGAGATGGGTGTTTATAGTTTATACAAGTTTAGAGAGAGAGAGAGAGATTTTCATTCCCTTAAGTAGCTAAAGCAAACACACACCTTTATGGGATTCAAGTTAAAGAGAACTTGGTAAAGACAGAGTATGATAAATCCCACATTAAGTTCACACAGCCTACATTTTAGTCCAGATCAGTAAGCTATTTTAAGAAAAATGTATATTTAGATATAAATTAGTTAGATCATCTCATTTATAAGAAACAAATCAAAACCAGAAAGGAGTAAACAGAGTCTTACCAGAAGAGGCCATCTCACGCAAGATAAAGACAGGAAACAAAAGAAAATTCAAAAGAATATTGATTTTGAAAGTGAGTAGAGAAGACTAGGGGCAGCTAAACCTACACGTGGTTAGATAAGTTTAAGCCAGATAGAACACCAACCTGACCGTCCAGAACTTTTTGTCTCTCGAAATAAATTATAGACCCATCCATTGATATATAGAAATGAATTGATATCTACCTAGCTCTATCAAGCTAATCGTTTATAAATAATAAATGTTGCATCATTGCTAAACAACAATACATTTAGCAGATTATTTAATATACCTCAATTCGTGTCGCTGTACAGCCTCCACCTACTGGACGCATCTGGAACAGCAGGGGCGTAAAACTGCCTGGGGCGTAGATCTACCGGCTCCAGGTCTACAGCCTCCCCCTACTCCTGAGCACAGCTAGCACAACAATGCAGACAGAGCTGTCTAGCGTGCTGATTGGCTGGGCTGAGGGAACTGCACGAACCTATGGCGAAGCGGTGAGGAAGCGCGATCCTATCAGGACGATTCCTGCGTCGCGCGTGCCGAAGCGCGCCACAACAATGGTCATGTAATGGTACATTCACTTTTACAAGTTGATTGTACTGAAATGTGTGTTGATACGCTGGAGCAGAATGGCGTCTAAGCGATTGTGGTGTTCTGTTCTTGGGTGTAATAATGAACACAGCAGTCATTTTGATGTTCCTAAACCCGAACCGCTGAGGACGCAGTGGCTGAGTTTTGTTTTCAAAGGGAAAATTCCCAACGATCAACGTCAATTCTTTCATGTTTGCGCGAATCATTTCTTACCAGACTGCTTTATAAACGAGGGTCAGTATAAAGCTGGTTTTGCTAAGAAGCTGCTCCTGAAAAAAGGATCTGTACCAACTATTCGTGTTCCTGCTGCACCTCCAGAAAAAGTGAGTGTAACGTTTTATTAACCTTTATATTAATCTTTGCACATCGCTTGCACGCTTCACGATGAATGTGGCTAAGGTTTACACTCAGGGTACATTAAGACATGTTTTCTATGTACGACGTTCTCAATATAATTCATAATCCCACGTTTGAACAACGCATTATGGTTATTTTGTTATTACAAACTGTGTACGCAGGTGTAAAAGTTAACGTGGTAACACTACAATAAGCTTACTTTTGTAGATGGTTTATAATTGTGTCTGTTACTGATTAAGAAGTAATGTAAAAAAAAAAACAGTTATAACAGCATGAAGATGAATGGTAACACAATACCTGCAAAATACTGTTTACATCCTGCAAATGCATATGATTCAAGACTATAAATACTCTAATTGATGTTTTTCAATATTACTCCAGGATAAGTAATGTTGTCTGATCACTTATTTGCTTTTGTATAGGCAAGCACATCTGAAGAATTGGACATGGTGCAACATGTGGCCAGCCAAAAGAAACTGTGCACAGTTGGCACCCAGACCCAGCTCTCAATGAAAACTGTACTTCCGCAATACAAAAGCACAGGTTTGCTGATCCAGATCTTATATAGTGTGAAGTCATATACTCAGGTCTTGTCAGTAATAATAATAATATATATATATATATCATCATATATATACATATATCAGTAAATAAATAAATACATACATACATGCATACATACATACACACACACACACACACACACACACACACACACACATATATATATATATATATGTGTGTGTGTGTGTGTGTGTGTGTGTGTGTGTGTGTATGTATGTATGTATGTATGTATGTATTTATTTATTTACTCCACGGTATTAAAATGTCAACTATTATGTAACAGGCACACAGACAACTATGTTATACCCAGATATTGGTGTTGGCCAGTCAATACCACTGCTATCATTAACATCAATAAAAAGGCCAAATAAGAGATCTCGCTTGGAGCTAGAGGAGGAAGAGGAGGACCCTTCTGGAGCCAGCTCAAGTATGAATGTGGAAGAGCCTATGGATTCCACATATGATCCAGCTGACTCTGTCACAACCTTGACTGAGCCAACAGATGTGAAGTTAGTGACAAGACTATTTTTTTTGTTAAATGTTGCAATCAGTACGATTGTATTAATTTTTATTTTTTTTATGTTATGTGGAATTTGGAAATTATTTAAGTAACTCTTTATTATTCTAATAGATTTGAGTCTTCAAAGCCGGTTCACAAGACAGGGACTTACATTGTTTATGAAAACTGCCTGCTGCAGCTCTTTGAGCAGTGCCCCGTGTGTCGACGTGTTACCAATGTACAGAGAAAAGTATTTGGCACATTCCTCTCTGTGGAACAACGCTGCCCACACTGTGACTTCTTCAGAAAATGGAATAGTCAGCCAATTATACAAAGCACTCCTGCAGGGAACCTCCAGCTTTCTGTTGCAGTGTATGCCAATGGTGCCTCTTTCTTCAAAGTTAAACAGGTAGGTTGGTGAGGATTGTACTGTCTAGCCTATAATTTACTATTGCAAGTAATATCACAAAGATCAACCCTGAACATAAATAAATGAACATACTGTCCCTGAAGTCATGCTAAATGAAGGAATCCTCTTTTCTGACCTTAGATATTCCAGGCAATGAAACTGAAAATGATCCACTACACCACCTTTCGAATTAATGCGCGGAGGTACATACAGCCTGCAATTGTGCATAGCTGGAAGACAGCACAGGATGGCATGTTGCAGCAGCTCAGACAGCAGCAGAACATTGTCCTGGGCGGAGACATGAGGGCAAATTCACCAGGTACTAAATGCTGAACAACTGTTACATATTACTGTGAAAGCAAAACATACAGAGTAATAATAATAATAAATAATAAATACCGAATGTATTACAAAGTAAACGTAAATTTTCTACGTAAAGGTCATACAGCCAAGTTTGGAAGTTACTCAGTGATGGACCTAAGGACCAGCACTATTATTGATCTGCAACTAGTTCAGGTGAGTCTAACATTACAGACTTATGCAAGATGTAATGCATATGCAATGTAACAAAGTAAATGTACAGAAAAAAAGGCACAGGGATTTTTTTTACTGTAGCTATTCGCTAACATAACAGGCATTGACAACAATTGTCATGTATGCCCTTTATTTTGTAATCAGAGTAATGAAGTTGGAGGGAGCAACAACATGGAGAAAGAGGGTCTGAGGAGGAGCCTTGATCTCTTGAGGGCACACGGTGTGACTTTTGACAGCATTGTTACAGACCGGCACCCTCAAATACAAAAATACCTGCGGGAGGCCAACATCACACAGTATTACGATGTATGGCACATTGAAAAAGGTATTAGCTCCTGTCTGAGTATGTGTTGTTTATGTGCCTAATGGCTGTCATAGTCTCACAGACTATTTTTTTAAACAGATCAGTAATTTTATTACAAAACATTATGATACAAAACTATACCTTTGAGCAAAACTTCCTTTTTATTATATTGTGTTCAATAAACCCACTGTATCTTTCTGCATGGCTGAATTAAAGTTTGTTTGTTTGTTTATATTATTAGGAGTATCAAAGAAACTGCTGAGGATTGCTCAGAACAAAGACTGTGAAAAACTGCAGAAGTGGTATCGCAGTATAAAAAACCACATATATTGGACAGCGGCTTCTTCTTCATCAGGGCCAGAGCGAGTGGCAAAGTGGACATCAATTCTTAATCATATCCAAGACATGCACACACATGATGATCCCGTTTTCCCACAGTGTTTGCATCCGCAACGCAATACAACGGACAAGAGCAAGTGGTTGAGAGCAGGTGTGTTTACCCTATTAGCAGTGTCAATATAACTCATGTGTCTATGTGCATATGACAGACATCTTTTTTTTTTTTTTTATGTACTTTTTTTTTTTTTTTTTTTTTTATTATTTACTTGTTTTTAAATATAAAGTTCAATAAGTTCCACTTTCCCACCAGGAACAACTGCCTTCTCTCGATTAGAGAAGATCCTCGGAAACGAGAGGATTCTGAAGGATGTTGAAAAACTGAGCCCTCACCATCAGACCTCATCACTGGAGGCGTTCCACAGCGTAATTCTGCACTTTGCGCCAAAGAATGTTGTTTTTTCTTTCCTGGGAATGTTATGCAGGTAACTCAATGTAATTGGGAAAGGAGTGTATACACATTTTCAAACACGCAAGTGTGACCTAAGTAATGTTTAACCATTATTTCTTCTCTATAGACTCTACCTGGCAGCCCTACATTTTAATGAGAATGCTGGGCGTCCCCAAGCCAGGACAGCAGCTGGAGAGCCACTATTTAAGGTGGTTTTCCCAAAATACAAGAAAGGACAATGCTCTGCCAAGCCAGTGAAAGTAGAACCAACCTTCCGTGAGTGTAACAACTTTTATTTAAATGCAAAATAGTCGTTGTATGTACAGATATAATATCAGAAGCTGAACATACATTTTGTATAACTTATTTTTTAAAACAAGACACCTTATAGACAATTTTATATATAAAACCATGTAGCCACAACACTAAGTGAGCAACACAACTTAGGAGTAAACTGAAAATAACAACAAATGATTTAATTTTTTATTTGTACAGAGTACGTGGACAACCTGTTGGAACTTATCTTTGAGAACGTTGTTGTGGACCCAACCCCTTATATGGACGATATCCTGAAGATCTCTATACCTGAGGATCTTACGTCCCAGTTTGACAAACCAGACAAACAGGAAGTGATAGACAGCTACGTGTCTAGGTTTAATCAAGGGCAGGTCTGAACCCTATATATTGTCCATGAGCATTAGGGAACTATGCGCACCACACAGGAGGGCAGCACAACCCTGATTCTCCAGCCCAGAATGCCCCAACACCAGCTGACGAAACTTCTGTATGCCAAAAACCTGTAACGGCTAAGAAAATTCAACCATTTTTTGTTGTGAAAATTAATGTTATTTAATGTCATAATTTCATTTATTTATTGCTGGTTGTTTTTTTTGTTTTTTTTTGTTAATAACTTATTACATACCTCTGTGGAATTCAGTAAAAAAGTATTTCTGTCAATAAACAGTTTTGTGTCTATTCATTATTTGGTATTTCATGCTGAATGGTATGTTATGTGGTTATTAAATTTCACTACAGTTGATCAGTTACCCATAGTGAACTTTATGCTTTGCACTGCAGTCGCTTATGTTACAATAGAAAATTATGACTGAAATGAATCAAAACACAACTTACCCTTCCATTCCCCTTAAACCTAAAAGCAGTTTGCTCGGTAGATGTTTAATGCATTCTGAAGCGAGAACAGGTTCCAGGCCTGGATGATCAACCATACATTGAGGTGGATTTTCCAACTGCTGTAATCTTCTTAAAACCTACAAATTATGAATATGGTAACTGCCCTGAGATTTTTACAAGATGATTGCATAATAGCAATACAATTTAGGAAAAGTACTGTACCTGTGGTATCTCCCTGCAGCATATATTCTCAGCCTCTGTAGGCATTTGCCCACAAAGACACCTGGAACAGGAATATCAATGTAGTTACAATACTATAGATGTACTTGAATGTTTTCTTAAAACATAAAACATTTTCGTACTGCACTGGACATAAACATACATTACAACAAATTCTTAGGTGTCCTTCAATGACTGCTAAAACATTCCTGCCGTGACCATGTCAGTGCTTCAGCCCTGACAGTTGTACCTAATACTGCATTAGCTAACGTTACGCATCACTGACAAGCCTGCATTTACCGAAAAAAAGTTTTTCATGACCATTAGCTGTAACATCAATCTGTCAATGAACTAACGTATACATCAGTAAACACATAGCATTCGTATCTCACTACTCTACCCTGCCAGTACATACAAAGATAGATCAAAGTGACATTACGTTAACCAACCATTCAGAAACGTCCTGTTCGAGCCTTAATTGTCTAACTTCTTCGGGGCCGTCATCTTGTTCCGACTCCAGTTCAAATTGATACGGTTGCACAGATGTGTCCTCAGAGACTCCCGCTGCCTTTCTTTCTCCAAAATATACCCTCAAATGTTGTCAAGGCAACACTTCACATGTGTTATGTCAAAACGCCCACAGAACAGAGGGGCGGGGTGAGAAAAGCTCATTATCATTTACAGACACATGCACTTAAATGGCGTGCTGAAAACAGAGCTGGTTTTGACCAGGTAAAATGAGTGTTTTCTTACAATACTAATGAGATTTTTTAATTAAAGTATATTACAAACTTTTTATTTAGACCCTAAAGAATCATATTAACTTGTACAAAAATGGCATTATATGACCCCTTTAATCTCCAGACGCCTCTACGCTCTTAAATGGTCAGCGTTCACCGGTTGGTGTGCAGCTCGGGACCTTGACCCTTATTCATGTGATGTACCATCAGTACTTTCCTTTCTGCAAGAGCTGATGGACACGGGCCGGACCTTCTCCACACTCAAAGTATACGTGGCGGCCATAGCAATCTTCCATGCTCAAGTCCTTGGGAAGGAACGACCTGGTTGTGCGCTTCCTTAAAGGGACCAGGAGGCTTAACTCAGGGCCCTTAAGGGACTCCCTTTCGAGCCGCTTCAGTTGGCTGACTTAAAGCCTCTCTCACTTAAGACCGCACTCCTGCTGGCACTAGCTTCGGTAAAGCGAGTGGGCGACTTGCAAGCGCTCTCTGTGAACGCTTCCTGTCTCGAATTTTGGCCTAACAACTCCAAGGTCGTCTTCAGGCCAAGACATGGTTATGTACCTAAGGTGCTCTCAACCCCGTTCAGAGCCCAGGTCATTTCGCTATCGGCGCTTCCCTCACTGGAAGACAATATAGAATTGAGTGTACTCTGCCCTGTTAGGGCTCTCAGATTTTATCTGGAGCATTCTGCCTCATTCAGACAGCCAGAACAGCTCTTTGTATGCTTCGGCGGCCGGACCAAAGGGCTTCCGGTCACGAAACAGAGATTATCGAGATGGATAGTGGACGCTATCCCTTTAGCCTATGCCTCAATGGGCCTGCAATGTCCCATAGGCGTCAGGGCTCATTCCACAAGGGGCATGGCCTCTTCATGGGCTTGGACCAATAGAAGACATTTCTTCATACAGGGAGACTTGGATCTTATTGAAATGTGTAGGAAAGCAGCTGCTAAACTCTCTATCGACTAGCCATCACAACAGAAAGGCCAGGGCACAGAGTGGGATTTATATTATAAGTCTGCCGTTACACACTTCCCCAACCAAGCAGCTGATTCCAGCCATCCCAGCATGCATTGCAGAGAACCACAGTTTTTGGGACTAGTCTTTCTCTCATAGAGTGTCTGTTAAAGGTTCTCTAACCTGGATGTGCTTAATATGGAGGAACTGGGGATGTCCAACCAACAATCACCGTCAGTAGTCGGTGGCAAGTCACCTCCACCCCGATCGCCGTGCAGCCCTATCCTCCGCCCCTCCTTCACTGCCAGGATGGACAGAGAGTCTTTTCCGCAGCATGGCCACAGCTCTGGACTGTGGTGGGTGAAAGGTGGGCGAAAGAGCGCTGTGGTTGGGATTACCTGTCGAAAAGGGAGAAGGCGGAGTTCCTTGATGCTCCTGTGGAGCTAAAAGCCCTTTTCGGGGCTGCTGTAACAAATATGCGGCAGCAGTGTGACCTTTGCACGAAAGATTTAGAGGCTTTTGAAACTTGCCTCCCCAGACAGCCCACTCCTCGACCCACCCAGCCCACACGCCCTGGGTTTTCCTCTGCTTCCAGGTCGGGACAGTCAGGGTACCGAAACCACCGGCTCATGTGCTGGTTTGGGCTGCAATATCATGGCATTCTCTACTGTGCTTGATGGACACGTCTCTGTTAAAGACTATTGAACCGTTCTGGAGGACCATGTGCACCTAAAGGTTCAAACGTTGTACCCTGAAGAGGGCGCTGTGTATCAGCATGATTAGCCGCGTTTCCACTGTCGGGGCAGTGCGAGCCAGGGCTTTAAACGGGCCGTGCCGGGCTAATAGCCTCGGGCTAATAGCACCGGGCCTGCGTTTCCACTGTCGGGCCAGAAGCTCCACAGGGCTTCACTAAAACACGCCCGTAACACGCCTCTCTGGAACAACGTCACACTAACCCATCATTTCACCAACAAATGGAAGTTTTATCATAAAACTAATCAGAAATCACTGGAAACAGCGTTGAAAACAAACATGATAAAAGTGGCCATTTGCTGGCATTTTTTGTTTTGTTTACTTGAATATTTAAAACCCAAGCATCGATGTTTTACCACAGGTTTACAATAAAAAGTGATACACTGATCATAATGAATTCATTTATGTCAAAATTGCACATTAGTCACTCAGAAATAAATTACCGTTAGGTCTATTTCACAAAAGAAAGAGGACACACTTACTTCTTCAGTCGCGTCTGTTTCTGTTTATCTGTTTATCTGGTAGTTACAGGACATATTTACATCACATTTAGAAAGAATGCTAATTTCTACAAATTTGCCACCAAAAATACGACCTGAGAGCTTTAGCACTCTCTCGACTCCCATACAGATATTTTCAGTCAGAGAAACAGAGGAAGCTCCCGAAAAAAAGTTGCTTTATTTTATGATAGTCCGGTATAAAGAGACGAGACGTAGGCTACTGACAGATAAAATAAAAACATGACTGTGATAGCCTTTATGATTGGTCTGATTTCTTCAAGCGTTCACTATGTCTTTTTTTACTATGCGTATCTTCAAGCGTTTACTATGTTTACTATGGTATTGGTTAGCGCGTTCTTTTGCATCACAAACAGAAGGCATTCAAACATGAACGCGAGTTAAATTATTTTAAAAGTCTTTAATGCTGACAAAATCATCCGGCGCTGCCGACTCAGGTGAACTCCGCCTCTGTTCGTAACCACTCCTCTAGCCCGAGCTGGCCCGCTTTGGCCCAAGGTATTCGACGGGCCAGAAATCCTGGCCGTTGGCCCCGAGTAAGCCCCGATCAAGCCCCGGAAGTGACAGTGGAAACGCGACTGGCCCTGGCACGCACTAGCACGGCCCGGCCCTGGCCCGACAGTGGAAACGCGGCTATTGTGCACCAATACACACAGCAAGACTGGTGGCAGATTGGTTTGATGAAAATGAAAGTGAAGTTGAACATCTCTCATGGACTGCACAGTAACCAGATCTGATGTTATTGAGCCACTTCAGAGAATTTTAGTCAGAAAGCGTTTTCCTAGCATCACATAGTGACCTGAACACTTTTCAGGAAGAGGAACGGCTCAAAATCCTTCTGGCCACTGTGAAGGAGAGGAAGGTTTATAAGTGAGATTATTTTCTTTTTTCTTTTTTTTAAAGGCAAGCAGTTAAAAAAAAAAAAAAAACATATAGGCTAAATGGGGAATCATATTAAATACAACAACTGTGCGATATATGACTGTGTATAATTTCTCCTGTTTTTGTCTACTTTATCTCTCTTTCAACACAAGAAAACAAAACAAAGCGGGTTCAGTGATCCTGAAGACTCCCTGCAATGACGCTGTACCCTCACCCAGAGTCTCAAATCCCTGGATTTTGAAAGACTTTCCTTGCTCCTTTTTATAAATAAACCTTAAATAAACATTAAACTTCTTAGTGTTGTTCTTTGTGAAAAAAGATACGCCTAAGTATGATTGTACCTAACAATCTTTAGTTCTATTTAGATTGCTTCTGGTGACTTGAGCAGCCATTATTTTTCATTATTTTCGCACTGCAAACCATAGTGGAGATAAGGGACAACAAGGAGGAAAGGACAGACAAAATGCTTTACATGCAGTTTACTTGCACTAAATCAGTGCAATAGTCAAAATATTATATAGTTTGGAAACATTAAGATTTTTTAATGTTTTTGAAAAAAGTCTCTTATGCTCACCAAGGCTGTAATTTAAAAATACAGTAAAATATTTTTTATTGTATTTTTAAATAAAAAATACTGTAAAATAAAAAAAAGTTGGGTCAACTTAAAAAAATAAGGCAACTTATCGCAAGCTCTTTTTTGAGTAAACTCCACGAACAGGGACTGAAGTCCACGCAACTCAAAAGATTACGTTAAAAATAAAATCATAAGTTGCCACAACATAATTAGTCATGTTTAGCTAATGAATAACAGAACAAAGTATTTTTAGTTGGCTGAACACAAATGGGCCTATTATCTATAGGCCTATAATGATTTAGTCAAGTATATTTGTATAGCGCTTTTCACAATACAGATTGTATCAAAGCAGCTTCACAGTATTAAATTAAAATAATACAACAAGGTTTGTTTCTAGTGGAATTTATTGATAAAATCAAATTAGATATCCCCAGAATATCCCCAACTGAGCAAGCCAAAGGCAACAGTGGCAAGGAACCGAAAAACTCCATCAAGTGACCTAATAGTGTCCTAAAACTCCATCAGGTGACCCAATGGAGAAAAAAAAACCTTGGGAGAACCCAGGCTCAGTCGGGGGCCAGTTCTCCTCTGGCGTTTATTAACTAGAGGCCGGATTGTAATTTGAACTGTAAGATTAAAAATATTATATGAATGCCTGGCTGAAGAGATGCGACTTTAATCTAGTTTTAAACTGGGAGAGCGAGTCTGAGCAACGAACAGTATCAGGAAGGCTATTCCAGAGTTTTGGAGCTAAATGTGAAAATGCTCTCCCTCCTTTGGTGGTTCTGGATATCCCATATCCTAGGTATGACCAAAAGCCTTGAATTTAGTGATCTTAAAGAGCGCGATGGATTATAGGGCGATAGAAGATCCGTTAAATATACTGGAGCTAAGCCGTTTAGGGCTTTATAAGTCAGTAGCAATACCTTGTAATTAATACGGAACTTTATAGGTAACCAATGCAGTGATGATAAAATCGGTGTTATATGATCATATTTTCTTGATCTAGTAAGAACTCTAGCGGCGGCATTTTGGACTAACTGTAGCTTGTTAATTGAGGATGCAGGACAACCGGCTAATAAAGCATTACAGTAATCTAGTCTCGAGGTCATGAATGCATGAACTAACTTTTCTGCATCAGAAACTAATAGCATATTACGTAGCTTAGCAATGTTTCTAAGGTGGAAAAAGGCGGTTTTTGTAACATATGAAATATGATTTTTGAAAGACAGGTTGCAATCGAGTATAACACCCAGGTCTTTTACTGTAGAGGATAAAGTAACAGGACATCCTACTATATTAAAGTTGTATTGCGAGAGGTTTTGTGGGCGGTTTTTTGAACCGATAAGTAGTACCTCTGTTTTGTCTGGATTTAATAAAAGAAAATTACGCGTCATCCAATCTTTTATATCTTTAACACACTCTGTCAATTTGGATAATTTAGCGTTTTCATCTGGCCGTGATGAAATATATATTTGAGTGTCATCAGCATAACAATGGAAACTAATTCCATGTTTCCTTATAATATTTCCAAGTGGCATCATATATACTGAGAATAATAGAGGGCCTAACACAGATCCCTGCGGCACTCCATAGTTTACTGGAGTTATGATCGATTTTTCTCCATTTAAATAGACAAAATGGTAGCGGTCAGATAAGTATGATCTAAACCAGCTTAATGCTTGTCCTTGAACACCAGTATAATTTTGTAGTCGATCTAAGAGTATTGTGTGATCTATAGTATCGAACGCAGCACTAAGATCAAGTAAAACTAGTATTGAGATACAGCCTTGGTCAGAAGCTAAAAGTAAATCATTTGTGATTTTAACGAGCGCAGTTTCAGTGCTATGGTGCGGCCTGAAACCAGACTGAAACTTCTCATAGATATCATTTTCTTGCAAGAAAGAACACAATTGAGCGGACACCACTTTTTCTAATATTTTAGACATAAATGGAAGATTTGAAATGGGTCTATAATTTGCTAGGTTATTATGATCTAATTGTGGTTTCTTAATGAGAGGTTTTATAACTGCCAGTTTAAATGTTCTTGGAACATGACCTAAAGATAAAGACGAGTTAATAATATTAAGGAGAGGCTCTTCCACTACAGGTAACACTTCTTTCAGTAGTTTAGTTGGTATCGGATCTAATAAACATGTTGTTGTTTTAGAGGAAGTGATAAGTTTATTTAACTCTATTTGTTCTATAGTTGTAAAGCACTGTAATTGTTCTTGCGGGGTGATAATTAAGGCTGAATTATAAGGCGCAACTGAAGATTGAACGTTTACAATTGTGGTTCTGATGCTTTCTATTTTCTCAGTGAAGAACTTCATAAAATCATTACTACTAAACTGTAACGGGATATTTTGTTTGGGTGATGTCTGTTTATTTGTTAGTCTAGCCACGGTGTTAAATAAAAACCTTGGATTATTTTGGTTATTTTCTATTAGTTTGCGGAGGTGCTCAGCCCTGGCTGCTTTTAGGGCCTTTTTATAACGTGACATACTGTCTTTCCACGCGATTCTAAAGACCTCTAAATTAGTTTGTTTCCATTTACGCTCTAAAATACGGGTTTCTCTCTTTAGAACATGCGTAGTATTGTTGTACCACGGTGCTTTAATTTTCTCTCTGACCTTTTTTAATCTAATAGGTGCAACAACATCCAATGTTCTAGAGAGAATAGTGCTCATAGTGCTAGTTAGTTCTTCTAGTTCATCTGTTTGTTTGGGTTCAGGCAGCAGCTGAGACAGATCAGATAAGCAATTTGAGAAATTATCTATGGTGGATGGAAGGATTGTTCTGCCTGGTTGATAACGCGGCGCCGCATGACATATTACAGCAGTACGTAATATGCAAGTTACCATGTAATGGTCAGTGACTTCATCACTTTGCGGTATAATATCTATATCGGTTGGATCGGTTCCATGTGATATAATTAAATCAAGTGTATGATTAAGACGATGAGTTGGTCCGGTGACGTTTTGCTTGACCCCAAATGAATTTAATAAATCTGTAAACGCGGCACTCCACTTATTATATATTATTTAAATAGTTTAATTAAATAAGAGACAGACCATAACACGAGATAACTTTCTTTTTTTTTTTTTTAAAGGAGTCATAACCTAGTATTACATTGGATACCTACTGTTGTATTATAGTCTTTCAGGCCCTTCTAAAAAAGAAAAGTGGAAAAAAAATAAACACAGACCTACTTTTACCCTTATTTCTGAAGGCATTATTGTCTCGCGAGATCAATGCGATGTTTTGGCTGTCGTGGACGCTCTATATGGCTCTGCACGCCAGTTGAAAGGGTTGTTGGGACAGCGTCATTAAAAATGAATTTCATCCACCACTGGTCCCTGATAGTTTCGTCCGATTTTGGGAGATAAAACACATTTACATGTTTTTTATGGCAATCAACCACAGAGCAAGTCCGGTGTGCACTCAGTTTCTCCATCTTTCTCGACTGAACTGAATATGAGGGGGAGAGGGGAAGGCTTACTGCTGCGGTGTCCATATATGGTATATCCTACTACCTCATGACGTCAAGAGGGAGCTGAAATCAAAATCTCGTATTTGAGGGGGCGTGCACATGCGCTGGTTTATTTACCCTGAGGTAAACAAACGCTTCACTTTTAAATATCGGCTTCCCGGCCAGTGTATAATCGTTAGTCGATCATAACATACATTGATTCTCGTGGAAAAGTGAAAATTGCAGGTTAGGACTCCTTTAAACAGTTTGTGTCCAATGCACAACAATGATATTATAGTAGCAAGTATTGAAATTGTTAACTCAATGCATGGTATACCAATGCACGTTAAAGAACATTAGCCTGAAGGTTTAGTTCACCCAAAAATGAAAAAAGTCAGTCATCATTGATTTACCCTTGAATTGAAATTGAAATTAAAAAGAAGATATTGTGAAGAATGCTAGTAACTAAACAACTAATCAAATGTTTGATAGTAACATTCTTCACAATATCATCTTTTGTGTTCAGCAGAAAAAAGAAACTCGTACATGTTTCGAACAACATGAGGGGGAGTAAATTATGACAGAACTTTCATTTTTGGATGAACTATCCCTTTAAAGCTAAGGTTGAAACCATAGGTTGAAACCAATTCATTCTTTTTAACAACATTAATTAATACATTGACAGAGCAGAATTGTTTTTTGTTTTGTTTTGTTTTTTAGTCATTAACTATTAAAGTATAAAAGAAACAGTGTCCAGTGGAGGAATGTCACTCAAATGTTGCCATGACATTTGCAAAATGGCCATTTAGCTAAATTTAAACTTCAGTGACTGCACTCTTGCAGAGAAGGTACCTCCAAGATCCATGAAAATCTTCTGAATTACTTTGAAAGTATACTTCAGTTCTTTTGGATACTCCATATTCAGTGCATTCATGAGTCCGAAACAAGTAAGCGCTGGTAGATCTGTGATGTCCTGAAAACAATGGCCTCTTCCAGTATTAGCTGGTCAGAGTTGGTAGTGATGTAACAGCGGCATCTTCGGCCACAGTAAGGAATCCGATCTCTACATCTTTGGTGCTGTGATCTAAAGGATCAGTATCCTGGGAGAATAATTCATGGGATTGGGGTATTAATGGAAGTGTAAATTTAAAAATAATAACAACAACATTATTATTATTGATGTTGTTGTGTAAATAGCCTGAATACATGTCAAACATACATAGTTTAAAAAATGACCAAGAAATGAAAATGGTATTTTACCAGAAGCATCCCGAGTAAACTTGTAGAGTTTTCAAGCTGGAAAAGTGGCAATCCCTCAAGATCTGTTGGTTTCCGACGTGTGGTAATGCCACTCACCTAAAAAGAAAGGAATATGTATATATTTATTTATTTATTTAAAATTTTTTTTTTTTTTAATCTGCAGATGCACTATGACCTTAACTCTTAATAATTTAATATAGGAATCTCTACTGCTTTGGGAGTTGTACAGCACACCCAAAAATGATAATTATGTCATCCTTTACTCTTCCTCATGTAATTCCAAATCCATATGACTTGGTCCATGACAAAGATTTTTTTAAAGAATGTACAGATTGCTCTTTTACATACAGTGGCAACAAAACATGTACTGTTTCCCAATTGACAACTGAATGAAAAACAGACTGATGTCATTTTAAGTCTGGAAAATGAGGCATACATTTTTTTTCTTTGATACTGAAATAATTAGAAAACTATATAGTTACTATTATGGAGAGCACAAACTTTATTTTATTTATTTTTATTGTTTTTTTTATTATTATTTAGATTTTTTGTTTTAATTTTTTTTGCTGGTAGTTCTATATACATAGGCATATTTAGATTTAGATTTAGATTTGTACACCCTTGGCAGTTTTGTTTTGTAATTGTTGTTCAAGCATTCATAATAATCATTTGAAAAAATCAATTAACATTCATTTAGTGTCTACTGTTGTAAAAAAAAAAAAGAAAGAAAGAAAGAAATAAACTCTAATATAGTACAAAGCACGTGTCATCTCATCATTTTAACAGAAAAACGAAGGTTTTCTTACTTATTTTTAAAACAGCAACAGTTTTCTGTCAGTTTTCACTTTATAAAGGTTGAATCCAAACGCAAGAGGGCAGAAGAGCATCACTTACATCACTTAGCATCAAGCGCATTGTTGAAAAAATGGAAGAAACAAAAAAGTCCCAAAAGTCCTTCTTTTTTTTTTACAGTAATAGCCTACTTTTAATAACAGTACGATTTCAAGATTAAACGCGTGCATATAAATAAATAAATAAAAAATAACTTAATAAACAAACAAATTATATTGACTCGTATTTAATTGGACTGCAATAGCCTATATGCAGTAATGTCTGGCAACTAATATATTTAACAAACAAATGACGTTAATTAACGTTATGGCACAAATGCTGTGAACTGAGTTCAAATTTCATGAAGCGAGCATATAAAAAATAAAAATAATAAAAAAAGTTATGAAAACACTTTGATGGGGATAGGGGCTGTTTCTCTTCAGCTGCAGCTCGGAAGTGTGTCAAATGCTGTCAGACATGTGTAGAGGTGCCGCCGCTGCTGCTGCTGGTGTCCTTCTTTAAATATCTCTCTATGGACTGAAACTTTCGCTTACGGCCATACCACCCTGAACACGCCCGATCTCGTCCGATCTCGGAAGCTAAGCAGGGTCGGGCCTGGTTAGTACTTGGATGGGAGACCGCCTGGGAATACCAGGTGCTGTAAGCTTTTGCTTCATCTTCACTACTCAGATAATTTACTTCACCAAGGCTTTTCCCTTTATCCTTTCATTTTATTTATTTTCTTACATTTTGCTTTCTCTCTGGCTTTTGTCTGCTATTAGTGCGGCAAAGGATCAGCCTCGTCATTCTTCCTTTCTCCTCCAGGAGGCGATCGAGGTCTCTCTCAGCAACACTAAGCGCTACACTTTCTTTTGGAACCGCTCCTCTCCTCAACTTCAGCTAGACCAGAGCTTCATAAACTCTTTTTTGTTAGCCAAACCTTTTACACAAAGTACTGCTAGGCCTTCCACTTGCGCTTTAAGTTCACATTTCAATATTTATATAGGCCTATAGGGCTGTGTGAATAGGGCCTAGTAGTAGTAGTAGTAGTAGTAGTAGTATTCTTATTATTTAAATTAAAACTAATTATGGGCCTAATAATTATTTGATTTCACGCTGCAAGTCACAATACTTAGGCTCTGTCTAAAACTCTTCACTGTCAAATCTTCAAGCTTATATTTTGGCGAATGCTGGGTGAAATGCTATTATCTTCAACAGAAATGTTGAAAATTGTGTGAATATGTAAATAAAGTGAACCCAGTGCCCGTTGCGTTCCCAAAATGCATGTTAAACTCACTGCTCATACAGAGATGAAGTTGATGAGAAGCAGCATTTACTGTCAACAGAGGCGCTCTGACACTGTAAACAATATAACCTGCAGGCGTTTAACACAGTGCTGCCCTTCGCTCTGAAACACGCAGCGCAACAGACAATAAACTAACTGTATTAAATTACAGACTTTAATTTGATAATTGCAATAAGCCTATATTATGATGAACAGCTTTAATTTACGCTTTTATCCACATTTACAGTTTTTATGATCGATATGACAATTTTTTCAATACTTTTAACAATGTTACCTATACTCTTAACGCACCAACACACAATTGGCAAAACGGTTAATTTCATACTCAAAATCAAAAATTGTAAACTAAACTCCAACACTCATTTTCAAAATACAATAATACACTAACACTATACACTATGTCTACCAAAACATTAACACGTGGTCTTCCAACAGGAACATTTAGTCAATCATAGAACAATGTCATAAAAACACTAACATCAGATGGATAACATCTAACATCACATCAGATAAACTGCATTAGTTTATATGTGTCAGGTCTGGCTTTATACAATAGACAGTATATTGTATTGATCATAGATTGTGTTTTGCACTGCAGTTTCTTTTAAAGTCTCTCTACATTTTTGTTTTGTTTGTAATGTAAATGCATGCTTTTTTTGCAGCAGCAGCAGCAGAAGAAATTCAATACAACAAAATAAATTACCCTTCTTAGAGTAGCTTTATAGAATGTATGGTTTATGAAAAAAAGAAGGTAGAGACAGAATTGCTGCAGTAAAGGCTTTATTTGTAACAGGAGATTTCTGCAAGATAACAAAAAAAATATGCAATATAGCTGTCATTTACAGTATTACTGTAAGTGAAAATACAAAATATACAAACAGAAAAAAGTCATCTTCTAATCTGCGTGGTCTTCTGCACTTGGCCACTTGTTCTCATCCACATCACACCTGATATCTTCCCTGGCAAGGCATCTTGGGAAGAATCTTTTGGCATGCCTTATCCACCCCTGGCAGTGTTCAGCTGTGATGTCTTGGTATGCAGCATCTATCTACACAGGAGGGACATTTGGTCCTGTGGACGATGGTCAAAAACCTTTCATCTCCAGGCTGAGAAAACTCCTCGATGGGGTTGAGGAAAGGGGAGTAAGGGGCAAGGAAAAGGGACATCATCCTCTGATGGGCGTCAATGTCAGGAGTCAAGTTTGATGTGTGTGTGTGTGTGTGTGTGTGTGTGTGTGTGTGTGTGTATCAGTCAGACAGACAAGAGATATCACCTGTTATCCTGTGTGTGTGTGTGTGTGTGTGTGTGTGTGTGTGTGTGTGTGTGTGTGTGTGTGTGTGTGTGTGTGTGTGTGTGTGTGTCAGTCAGACAGACAAGAGATATCACCTGTTATCCTGTGTGTGTGTGTGTGTGTGTGTGTGTGTGTGTGTGTGTGTGTGTGTGTGTGTGTGTGTGTGTGTGTGTGTCAGTCAGACAGACAAGAGATATCACCTGTTATCCTGTGCCATTTGACATTTATGATCCTCAATAAACCTCTGCAACCAGCTTTCACTTTTGGGTCCTTTTTGCACTGTGACAGTCAAACCAGGCTGTGACTGCACGGGAAGGATGTTGTGTTCAACCAGATGGAACTGGAAATTCTGATTGTTCCAATCCAATATGACTTCTGACCTGTAATGCTGCCTGAATCATAATCATAAACTGTTCGTTCATTGGCCAGAGGAGAACCCCCTTTCACCTTTTGACCATTGCCTTTTGGCTTGCTCAGGTGGGGACAACATTAAGTTTAACATTAAATTAAATTTTCAACAATATTATTGATCTGCCTGCATTGACGCCATTATATGAGAACTGAACTGAGCTGGACGATGACATCACGGTTTTATCCAGAGTGGCTATATATATATATATAAATGAACTAAATTAATAACTTTTTTACAACAAAAATAAAACATCACTGAACTTAAGCTGGACTGTGACGCTATTTTCTTCTGGTAACAAACATTGTTGCATTATTTTCCTGTTATCTCTGTAAAGCTGCTTTGAAACTGCTTTGTAAAAAAGCGCTATAAATAAATGTGACTTGACTGACTTGACTTGACAAATCCTCGTCTAGCCATCCCATCTTGGAATAGAGAGAAGAAAGGTTTATAGAGCCAGTCAATTTTTGTTTATGGCTATGTGAAATTTAGCTAGTAGGAAACACAAATTAATAATATAATATTTCCCTATATTATCTTTTTAGTAGTCAAACAGTCCGAAGAAAGCATCTATAAAACATAAATAAAAGTCTGGATTACATAAAATTGGATAACATTAACAGATCTGACCAAAATTTGTCTGTGTGAATGACATCTTCCTCAGAAGAGTGACAAAAACAGCAATTCACTTCAGTGACTTACATTTCCTTAGAAAGGTTTTGGTCGGGTAAAATTTGTGAATTGATTTAAATGTTCTTTCTTTAACTTTATTGGTAAGCAGATACTTTTGAGGCAAAGACCATTTCTCCCAAGGTAAATTCTCTACAATATTATTCAAATACGCTATGGTATTGCATAAGGAATGGTTATTATCTCTGGAAGAGAGCTCTGAATTATAATTTTTTTGTTGTTGCTCTATATCAAGCATACATTTCCGATCATTGTGTCAGTTAGATTCAAAGAGTAAGTACATGGCATGGAAATGTAGTCCCTTGGAACTGTAAACACATACAGAGGCAATGGTATATTCATTAGCAGGAATTTCTGTAAAAAATCTGAATATTTTCAAAAACAATAGCCTAATTTTTATTTTTTTATCTTGCATGGCAGACTTTAGACCTATAGTTTTTGAAGCAGTTGAAACAGAAAAGTGATTTACTCTTGTTCCAAGTAGCCTAATATCTGTGTGAAGAAAAGTTGTGTTTGTATATTATAGAGGCCAGGCCAAGAGCATCTGCTTATTAGAAAGTTTGATAGTGATCTTTGTAACATTATAGTTACAAAGTTGGAGAAAATTCAGGCCACCAACTTTATTAGAGAAAATATAATTAGGGATAAAATATATTAATATTCAAAAGTGAAGAGGGATTATTAAGGACATTTTAAGCCAATTAATTTGAAAAGTGCTGTTTAAGGTAGTAAAATCTACAGTAAAAGTCAAATCCTCTCTGTTTTATTGGATTCTACTGTCTATAGCCTAATAAAGTGGGTTTTATTTTTTCCAAACAAAATGACTTTCAACCATTTTTAATGTTCCTTTATCAACCTCCAGGGAGAGAGCTGCATACGTTATACGTCTCGACAATCCTTCAGCTTTAGTGACTAAAATTCTTCCTCTTAAATCTCTTTGCAGCCAAGAATTGAGTTTCCTTTGGGTTTTAATATCAGAGGATCAAAATGTAGTTTACATCTTGTTTTTGGTCTTTATTAATTACAATTCCTAAGTATATAACTTGATTTTTCACAGGAATATTGCATATAGAGAGTGTGGGGGCACCTTTGAGATCATTTACAGGGCATTGTTCATTTCCCCAACCTACTGAATCGTGAGTCTCTCTGGGGGAGTCGACTCCGGGATGATTCGGTCTGTGTTTGTCTTCGCGTTGTCAGCCATATTAGCGCCCTCCTCCATCTCGACCACCGCTAACTTCAGGACATGCGTGCGTCAGGCCGGTTATAAGGACGAAGAGGCATAACGGTTTTTATCTGTTTGAAAGAACACTTTCAAGGCTGTACAATGGAGGCCGTCAAGGCGTTTAACGGCGAGGTTTGTATGATATTTATTTGTATGAATGTAGACACGATAAACTCGAGTGTAGGCCTCTGTTGTCATCAAACCGGTTTCATGGTGCAGGCCATATATATATCTTACATAATTTCAACATTTAATTTTTAAAAATCTGATAGGTCTGTGTGAATCTTTGCGTGCATTTTGAAAACTGAAAGAGTAACGTTAAATGCAATAAATTCAGATTAGTGCAGTGTTTGGCGTTTTTCCCCGTCTTAGTGGAAAACATGTTGACCAATAATATTAAACAAAAAAATAGTCCGGCAGCTAAAAGTAATATTTATGCATTTTCTTAATTTTAGTCTTTTTTGCTTAAGGATATTTAATCCTATTTAGGAAGTGCTGGTAATATGAGCGCTGATGTTTCCGCTTCGTGTAAGTGCTGGTGAGCAGCTGAGCTTATCTAGACAACAGGGCATCATAGGCCGCTCAAACTCAACTGCTTTTTACGGCATAATAACAAACATGTTTCAAATCAGTACGAAAATGCTGCAACCCTGGGAAAGTCATGTGATGCCCAAAGATATTTTAGGTTGTCTCAATGGGTTTTGAAATACTGCCTTTGTTTTTAAAACTGAATTGCTAACAGTTAGCAGCAGACGATTAGCCGTGCTAGTGAACATCTAGAACCTGTCTCAATGTAATAGACTTCACTTTTCTCTGAACTAGTTAAGTGAGGTCATATCGTTATCAATTAGTTCGTGTTTCAGTGTGAATTTTCATTCTCGTGGGCTAGTTTATTTGAATTAAGGAATTATAATCAACCAACGAGTTGTATGTTTTTATGTTTTAGCAGTGTAAATCATATACGTTTAGAGAAAAGCAAAAAGAGTCCTAAAATAGGAGCCTTGTGTAAAAGGACAATGTGATTTTATAGCAAATATAAATTTGCAGTATCCCTGTAATACACCTTGTAGTTACAACATAATAGCAACAAACTGAAATGTATGATATATGTCTTTTGTTCTTGTTAGATGTTGTTTTATGAATAAAAAAAAACAGTGAATTACTGAATGCAAATATAGTACAAATATATGTTAGGGTTGCGTGATATATTGGCCGTTAAATGTTCATTTTTAATGTTATCTTTATCAACCCGATAAGAAAATTTGGCCGATATATTAAAGCCGATAAATAATGGATTTGTGCTATTTCCTTCACCTACACTTCAGATGCACACTGTTCGCCATTATGGTTTTGAATTGCTTGAAATATGATTGGTATAACTTCAAAAAGGAAAATACAGTTAAGTGCAACATGCAAGTCTGTCATATAGGCTACATAAAATTATAATGAGAACATCATTATAATTGTTTCCTTGGGACATGGCTTTTAATTGTGAGACTTTTGTTCTTGTAATCCAGCTCTCAAAAATTATATAAAAATTTGGATTTAGATTTATCGACCAATATATCGGTTATCGCCTTTCAAATATAAAGAATTATAGGTTATCGATTCAGTATCGGCCAAAATGTTCATATTGGTGCATCCCTAATATACATGTAATGCATATGCATGCATCCAGCAGATCACATTAGACTAAATTAATAACTTGCATTAAAAAGAAAGAATGTTAAATCACAAATTCACCATATTTTTGTTTTTGTTTTTGTTTTTCAGCTGTACTCACTGAATGAATACAAACCACCAATATCCAAAGCTAAGATGACCCAGATTACAAAATCAGCAATTAAAGCTATAAAGGTAAGTTTAATAACAAGGTAACATAACATTAAGGCCAAGTTCTTAAGGAGTCCCCCAACTGATTACTCTATTCCCATCTTGGATTCATCCCAAAGAACACGTTTATTCATGACCATTAAAAGCATCGTGTAAATACCCCCCAACCCCCTTCCCAGATAATTCCCGTTTAAGTTGCATTTTTCTATTACATTTAATGTAAAATACAGGTAAATAAAGCAAAACACTATTAACGTAGCTATAGGCTATTTTAGTTCCCTTTACTCCACAACAAATCCATTCAATTTAACGGTATTCAGAACAGAACAAGAATGAAATCAAGACAAAGACATCAAGACAAAAAAAATGTCATTTAAAGTGAAACTGAAACAAACCGGTATTGGGCTCATGGAGACAACCTCGCTCATTCAGCACGTCACTCATCCAAATGTTTCCATATGCATGATGCATTTGGATGCTAACTATTATTTATTATGTATGCTAGGCTTTGTACTTCACTTGTGTTCCAATATCAATGTAAAACATAATCCTTCACACGCACAAAAATGAGCTTGGCACACAGGATGCGCTTTTAGCCGGTATGGTTTGCTTTCTCAGGGTTCGTACGGTCATGGAAAACCTGGGAAAGTCATGGAATTTTACAATAGCAATTTCCAGGCCTGGAAAAGTTTTGGAAAAATAAATAAGCCCAGAACGTTTTGGAAAAGTCATGGAAATTAGCTTCAAAATATTTATGTAAGAGAATGTTTAGACTTTGTGATAATATTGGTTAAACTATAATACATAACGTTCATTCGATTCATCCGACTCCAGCGTTGCATCAGATTTCGTTTTGCAGTGTTGAGCATTATAACCAGTCGCACACGTTTCTGTTGAGCTTATGAAAGTGATGGTCAATCAGAGGTGTTCAGATTAGTCATCGCTGAAACAGTGTTTTGTTCAGTGGCAGTGCATGCGCTCTCTGACTGAATTCTGGCTGAAACTCGCGAATTCCCCCATCATAAACAATAAAGTGCAGATTTGATGTAAAGAGCTTCATGACGCAGTGTGTTCCCGTGATTTTAACGGGAGTGTTTGTGAGAGCTTAAAGTTGCGCTTCACGATCGGTCACGTTCTCTGCTCCCTTTCTGTGTACAGTTAATATCATTTATTCATCATGCTGATAAGATTGTCTTCATTTTCGAATGCGTAAAAATCATTAAAATAATTCATAAATGGTTCTTAGATTTTATCCGTGTAGCCAGAATATGACGTGCAGTTTCCCCAAACGCGAAAACATTTTTATTCATTCTATTAATAATCATTATTACAATATCAAGAGCATTAATTGACAATTATGACCTGTAAAGAGTTCCTGTTAATTTTATAATTTATAAGTAACATTATACAGTCTGTGTAAATAAACATTTATGCTACTTCAGATGCAGTATCAGTCTATATAGTATTCTTCTGATTGATTTAATTAAATGTAAATGTAAGTATTTGACAAGACAACACAGGTGATCATAAAAAATGCCCCTGGAAATCAATGGCAAGCGGTCCCTTAATGGAGAAGTGAATTTCTGACCCTGAGATGGGGTAACGTCTGGCAGTGGCAGTTTGTACTTTGGTCTAAATAGCAGAAAAAATTAACTTGACTGTGTTTGGGGAATTCAAATAGGGACGTTATCTTGATGATTGATGGTTATCCAATGAGATTAATCGTAAATAGGAGCCGAAGCTGTTTTGGTTACCAAATTTTGTGTTCCAAAAGTTTGTCTCTCACTGCCAGCCTGTAAAGTTACTGTCAGTGTTACTGGACAGTGGACACATTCATTTATTTATTTATTTATTTATTTATTTAACATTGTTGCCACTCATTGATGTATGTTAATCCCATGCTATACAGTAGGGCTTAACGATTAATTGCATTATAATATCCCGATATGATAGAACGAGATTTAACCACAAAGGCTGCGATTACACTCTGGTCACGTGACACGCGAGAGTAAAGCAGTCTGCAGAGGAAGCATCAACTTGACACGCTACGCATATAGGCCTGGCATACAGGAAAGATCAGTTCATGTTTAGTCTATCTAATGTTGTGTTGGTCATACTATACAATAGGGGTGGGAGAAAAGATTCACTCTCCAACATTTCTGGATTGATTCTGAGCTTAGTTTTTAACCACAGATGCGTAATGACGCTGTGTGTGCTTTAGAAACACCCGTATTCTGCTTGCTGCCAATTCCTCACACGCACACACCACTCAAACCCTCAGTAAAATAATCTTTCACAAAGTTCGGAAAGGTTGAAGCGAATTACAAGGACGTTCTCATTGCACAGGATATGCGCATAGAAATGTGCGCTTCGCTTGATGTTACGCGTAGGGATGCACCGATACCATTTTCTCAGAACCGATCCGATCCAATACCAAAACATCTGAATATCGATCGATACCGATCTGATATCAGCAATTTTTTTCATTTTTTTTATCAATGTAGAATTTCTATACCTGAGTTTGTTGAACTGATAATTACTCTTTTGTGTGTTAAACATCATTATAAAGAAAAACAACAAATGAAAAAATTACATGAGCATATTCTGCCAAAATACTATTATAAACTAGATTAGTTGAAAATTCAGCAGCAAAAATCATGAGCGCATAATAATTTAGTGAAAAAAAACATTTAGTGGAGATGGAGAACAAATAAAAGTGAATAAGTGTAGCACTAAATCTGTTAAAATGTTACTCATTGCTCTTTGTTTTGTTGTAAAATACATTCATGAAAAACAAGTAAATATATTTATAATATATACTATAAAATGAAAAGACATTTCTTTTAAATGTAGAGCGCAGCTGTTTTAATGAGGCAGCAACATATTATAGATAGGCTATTAATAATCTTTCATTGCCCAAAAGTATTATAATATGAAAGTCCAATACAGAGCGGCACAAAGCGCTAATGCGGATCCTGTGCGCAGAACGATGTGTTTGAAGCAACATGGAGTTGCAGCGCTTCGCATTGAAAAGTTCTAAGCAAAAATGGAAAAGATATTGATTGATAAGAACAATTATAGCGCTCTCTACTCCAGTGTTGTGATCTAAAAGACACCCAGGAGAAAGTAACATGAACAGCAATAAACTCCAGCAAGATACCATAGACCTTTATCTACAGATCAAGTAAAATAATAGTAGCATTGAATCATCTTGGAGAGAGTTTCATCGTGTTGACTGTGGTCACCGAACGCGACGTGCTGTTTGAGTGCTGAATGACTGACAGCCGCAGCGGAGGGAAGCACTTGGGCTGCTTGAATTTAACGACTTCAATATTCATCTCTACGTCACATTAAACTATGGAATGGCTTTAAAACACTTATTATATTGTGCAAGAAAAAGTTGATGGTTCTTTATAATGTTTTTGTGCCTTTTGTGAGGCTTGACGATATCACACAATAGTATACGCACAATATCGGATTTGGATCGGTCTCGTCTGACCGATACCCGATCCGGCAAAGGATGGCAGTATCGGAGCCGATACTGAGTATTTTGTGTATCGGTATCGATATGATATTTATGTCGTTTGGAATATGAAACCCACTGACAGAAGGCTGCTTTCAATTTCAAATACTCGTGCATGCGGACAGTATTTTATTGTCTAACCTCCTTACTGGTATGTCAGTGTGTATTTTGTATTAAACCTCATAGCTGGTAGAAATTTACAAACCCTTACTTTTCCATTTGGTTGCAAGTGAGGGTCAACGGAGTGTTTGCAGAGAGAAAGAGAGCCTGCTCACACGCCCTTCTGATTGGGAGTGATTTATGATTGATGTTGTTGCATCTCTAGTCGTGTTGTGAACGGATAAATTGCTTGTCGCTGGAATCGTATCGCATTGCATCTGGTTAGGACACGATGTGAGCAGTTATTCTGCTGCTCTGTCCTTTAAAAGTCTTAAAATAAGTTGTATCAAATTTAAGGTAATAAAGTCTTAAAAATCTGAAATGGTTTAAGAAAAGTCCTAATTGTTATTTCTTAAATTTGGCAAGGGAAATCACAATAATGTGCTTATGGCACGTTCTCGCAGATGAACAGGGATCACGGACATCTTACGTTAATTTTCTTCTGGAGTCAGTAGAAATGTTTCGATCATGTCTTTTAAGTTATTGTAACTGTGATCTTAATTGTCTGCCACCTGTAAACTGGTGTCTTAAAGGGATAGTTTACACAAAAATGAAAATTCTGTCATTTATTCACCCTTATGTTGTTCCAAACCTGCATGAGTTTCTTTCTTCTGTTGAACATAAAAGAAGATTCAGTAAAAAATGTGGGTAACCAAACAGTTTACGGTAGCCATTAACTTCCATATATTTTTTTTTTTTCCTACTGTGGAAATCATCAACATTCTTCAAAATATATTTTATGTTCAACAGAAGAAAAAAACTCATACAGGTTTGGAACAACATAAGGGTGAATAAATGACAGGGTTTTCATTTTTGGGTGAATTAACGCTTTAAGGACTGCTCCACATAGTTGCATGTGCAATAATAGTTTGTTTTTCATCCTTGTTCAATTAACCATATTGTTTAAAGGTGCTGTATGCATTTTTTTTTACTGTACTAATGCATAAAAATACCATAATATATATTGTTTAATTATACCATATATGGTATTTTTATTATACCATAATAAAAATAAAAATTTTGACTGTACTAATGCATAAAAATACCAGAATATGTTTGCAGACATTTAAGAGAATGTGATATTTAAGTTCACATACTTGTTTCTCAGAAAAGGCTAAATCTGCCAAGGTGTAATTAAATCAAATCATGTAAAAATATGATCATCTTTTGTTGGAAAATTAAACATTTAGGCTATCAAACTTTGCAGTGCATGCAGTGTGAAATATTTCACTCAGTTCCCTGATCATTCTGATTTAATGTCAATGAGTGAAGATCAAATGTGTACTCTCGTGTGTTATGTATTCTTGTGTGCATCTGTCTCTGAAAGAAAGCATGTTTAAGCTGCTTAGGCAGCCATTTTCTCCTTCTCGGAAAGCGATGACGTAGTCAAAATATCCAGTAGTGTGGGTTATCCAGGAAATGTATTTATGTCCCTGGACCTCTGCTTCTCGTAAATACTACTATGTATTGTGCACATTATTTGGGGTGTGCGAAACAACGCTTTCCAATATTTTGAATTTGGACTGCTGTACTCATTTCAACCAGTAGCTGTCAGTGTCAATATTACATATTGCACCTTTAAACCCTTCCCAATGAAGATCTCTAAAACTTATTTGGATTGTATAAAATTATCTGTGTACATAAAAACAATCCAATCAGGTTTTGTTGGTACTAGGGTTGTCGCGGTGAAGGAATTTCCCTTGCAGTGATTTTGAGTGGCTCAATAGCGCAATATGCCATTTATTTATTTTGATTTATTTGTTGCTATATAAATAAGTGTTACGCTGTGGTCAGCAGGCACAAAAATTAGGACATATTCAGTAACCAATGTAACCGAAACCAAACAGCATTTACATTATCCGTTTACAATATTTACTTATTATTAGGGTTTAAAGCGGGTTACAGTAATACACACTGGTGTCAAAAGGGACAACTTTCTTCCAAAGGAAAACACTATCTCTTACTATTAAAGTGAAAGAAGGAAAAAAAGAGCTTTGTATGAATTTTTTACTGTCATAAGATATGTGATCATAACATATCTGGTGTATCTGGAATCATGTTAACATGTTAACATCAACATTTTGTAAGTCCATAAGTAGTTGTCCTTAGTTTTATTAATTTTATTATTATATGAGGTGTTTTATACCTTTTAAAAGTGTGCGTTTGTATGAACTATTGTGTAAATGTTTTGTAGAACTGAAAATACAACTAAATAAACACTTTAATAAATATATTGTCTTAAAAGTAGGGATGCACCAATACCACTTTTTCCAGAATGACGAGACTAGGGCTGAGTATTGGCAAGGGCCTCACGATTCGATACGTATCACGATGCATGTCACAATACGATATATTATGATACGTATTGCACTACTTTTTTTTTAAATCAAAAATGTAAAAAATAATAGAGCTGAAAATAAAACTTGCTGTGTACCATCTGAGGTATTCTGGTTTGTGTATCACATTATATTGATAACTCAGCAGAAAAATAAAAACTTTCAGTCTGATTTATTAGATAATAATTATTACATTTATTTATTTTTATAAGTTGTTGTCACTGAACAGTGAACACACTGAAATGTATATTGTGTCACTGAACACTTTTAAATAAAAATGTAGATGCCACAAAATTTATAAAACTGAAATGATATGTTGTAAATAAATTAAGTGCATTAAATGAAACATTCATACAACTGAAATAGTCAGTATGCTTAATATTCAACAATATTATTGATCTGCCTGCGTTGACACCATTGTATTAGAACTGAACTGGACGATGACATCATTGTTTTCTCCAGAGCTGCTATCTAGATAAATTAACTAAATTATGTACTAGGCCTAATGATTTTTACAACCTAAATTAATCAAGTACTGAACTTACTTAATATTGACTATGATACTATTTTCTTCTAGAGCTAATGTAAAATTCTGTCAGTAATCACTCACCCTCATGTTGTTCCGACCCCGTAAGACTTTCGTTCATCTTCGGAACACAAATTAAGATCTTTTTGATGAAATCTGAGAGCTGGCTCACTCCTTCATAGGCTGCTAGGTAATTGCATCTGCCGGCCCAGAAAAGTTAGTAAAGACATTCATTTTCTTCAGTGTGGGCCTCTGAGTAAGTTCACGAGAGCGCTTAAGTGATAACGCAAGTTGGTTGTTTCTTGAATATTTTAGTGTAGCCTGGCAAAGCTTGCAAACAGCAATTGTTTTATCGAATTATTATTATTTACTACTCCCTGACTTATTTTTAAACCAAAGTGCACCCACATGTTGGCTCTGCAAGCTGGAGGCGCTCATATTTTCCGCCATGCTCGCTCCCGCTTATTTCTGAGACATTGTCCGCATGAATGTAAATGAAGGGCAACTGTTAGCTTTGTAGACCATGAGTCAGCGATCTAGAGGATCTGAGGAGGTCGTTTGACACACTGAAGGGATTTGATGAAATGTTGACGTCATTTTAAACCAGTTTAAAGCATTATTTAATAGACACAGCCCTATATTAGACGATGCTTTCATTATTGTACTCGTTGGTAGTTGGTACAGATTACCGATACCTGTTTTTTAATTGCATTAGTAATAAAAAAAGTATAGAACCCAAAGGAATATGAATCATATTAGTTGGTTTAATTTGTTTAACAAATAGATGTTTTCTTTCGTTATTTTATTTTTAGTTCAGTTATATATTTTATATATATATTATGTATCCATTGTGAAACTAGAGGACTTTCTTCTTTTTCCCAAGAACAGGCGAATAAGTTTAGTCTCCAGCAAACAAAGATTTAGCAACAATCCTTCATATTTGGTGATTCTAAAATTTAGAGGATAAATAATTGGGATAAAGGGGTTTCTCTTTACTAATAATTTGAAAAATGTCCTTTCACAAGATGAGGGCAGTGTGGTATGTTATGCTTTATTCATTCCGTGATCATTAAGGCCGATATCTTTTTCTAGTCAGTCATAGTCAGTATAGCACTACAATAATGAGGACTGGAGAACACACAGATTGCAGATTAACACACTTTGTTTTCTTCTTTTTTTTTTTTTTAAACCCTACTGAAATCAGAAATCTGTCCTCTTCACTAATTCTCATAGTTGAGGAACATATGTTTACTGATAACTAAACTAGCTAATTATACTAAGATACTTTGTATGGAAAGTAGCCGTTTGGATAATTATTTAGTGCTGTTGTCTCAGTCTTGGCTGTGAGTGCACATTTTATTTATGGCTTGTTGATAAGGCGATTTTAAATGGTTAATGATGCTGGTTAATTGCTTAAAATAATTTGACATGTTCATCCTCATTAAGAACCAAGGTTAACTTTTGAAGTTGTTTTGTCCTTTGGGATATAAATAATAATAAAATAAAATACATCTTTTTTTTCTTATTTAGATTGTAATTATTGTGTTAAATATCTACTGAATCAAGTATTGGACAGAATTATATATACTGATTGTTAGATGATTTGTATAGTAGTTGTAACAAGGCGGCGCGTAAAAGAGCATTTATAGCTGTTTTAGCTACTAACCTGATTTATAAAGTGGTGATTTAAAGACTGATCATGTGAAGTAGTTTTTCAGGTTTTTGTTTGTAGAGTTTCATACGTTGTGGCAACACAGTAGTTGAGTGTATTGTGACATGACATGAAATAATGAAAGTATGGGTTTAGTGCAAATAAAAAGTCAAAGGCCTCGTTTCTACCTGATAAGATGTTTTTGGTGGTTCAATCACAAGTGGTCAGCGCTCCATAAGTGGAAACCTTTTGTGATCACACCACTGAAACCCATACAAATTAATTGAAGGCACAATATGTAGGATTTTTGGATTGAAACCACTCGTTATATATTTTATATTAGTTATATATTAGTCTAATGTTTTGTTCACTTGCATTATCCCAAATGTTTCCAACAATGTTTTAATCCAGAGAAATCCACAATTTTACATGCATTGCGTCGCCTGTCAAAGATATCATATCCGCGCTATCCTTGATTTCAGGTTTTTCTTCCGTAGAAACCATGGAACCCCAAAGATGCTTTAATATATTATGCGTTTTATTAGACCGATGAGCAACTATTTGGAGACATTTATCTACAGAAAACGAATCATTGTTATTGTTATAATCTCTTGTTTTCTTGATTTACAGCGAGTATATAACATGTTTGTACCATGCCTCAGAGACAATGCTGTTTTGTCAAGTGGCTAACATAGCCACAGTAACAGCATTTTCTCCATCATATAATATATTTTAAATTAATTGCATGATATTTAGCAACACAAGTCATCCAGCTTTTGTTAGTATGATATTCTAGTATCAGCTTAATGCAGTGTGCAACAAGTCTCATACCAGCCCCCGAGCAAACGCACAGAGTGACGTTATAACATAACTTGCAACATACTTTTTAGTATGATTGTTTGACCAAGTAAAACAGCACTGAGTTACCCCACAATATTAATTAAAGTAAAATGACCTGTATGAGTAGTAATTCAGCATGTGCATCTATTTCATTAGAAAAATATAATGTTAATTTAAGTGATCGAACGTAACTGTAACAATGATCAAGTTCAGGGAAGGAGGAGGAGGAGGCAGACATTAAACATAACTTTAATCGTAAAAGAAAACAACTTTAATCATAACTTTAATCGTAAAAGAAAACAACAAAACGAAAGGACCGGCATCTGCTGAGTCTGACTGCGGCATAAGCACAATAAACGTAAAATATCCCAGGCTCTCGACCCTTCCCTGCTTCATACCACAGTAACATTAATAAAACTTAAATACATTAGTTCATCCATGAACATGATTTCGGCTTGCTTTCCATCGGCTGTGGAGGTGAAGACGACACTTTCCATGCCTCCACACTCAGTTGTGGCATCATCAAGCTACGCCTTTGTTTTGAAT
This sequence comes from Rutilus rutilus, assembly GCF_951802725.1. NCBI lineage: Eukaryota > Metazoa > Chordata > Actinopteri > Cypriniformes > Leuciscidae > Rutilus > Rutilus rutilus. The sequence continues at coordinate 7,284,112 of NC_140226.1, forward strand.
AAGCGACCTCTAGCAAAATTACATATTGTGCCTTTAAAAAACTGCGACTGCATCACCTTTGTATTGTAAATACTAATGTCAGGAATGCAAACAGCAGTGAAGCACCACCTACTCGCCCCACTCAGCTAATGTAATCATTATGGGATGTGTTATGAGGAAGTGTACCATACCAAAACATGCATTAAAATTGATATCTGTGGCAAATAAGAGACAGAGATGAAAAGTCTATCCTTGTGTTTGTGTCCATTCGTGTGACACTTGGCCCTAGGGGTGGGCAATATGAAAAATCTTATATCACGATAATGTTTAGTAATTTTATTTCACGCTGAAGATATATATCACAATATACAAAATGAGGTATATGACACAAGCGGAGGCAAGCATGAGTAATAAAAACCATCAGCTTGGAACAGGTCAGGGTATTATTCAGGTATTCTGGTCCTGGAGGACCCCCAACACTGCAAGTTTTGAGGGCGTCTTTACACTGGCAGGTTAGTTCAGAACGGGGCACGGTTCGCATGAGAAATTGCTAATGTGAAAGCTGTCATGTGGACCTGGGATGGCGCCGAGGTACCGAACCCGAGACTACCTGTGCCTGTGACTAAACTGTGCCGCGATTCGTATGAATGTGAAAGCAACACTAAGTCGGGTGCGCGCTTGTTCAGGAAGTAAAGTAACCTGCGCATGCGTTTTAGCCGATTACAATGTATTTCCATAAAAAAACATGTAAGGGATGATAGTAATACAATAAAACACATTTAAGGGATGATAGTAATACAATAAAACACATGTAAGGGATGATAGTTATACAATAAAACACATGTAAGGGATGATAGTAATTTAATAAAACACATGTGAGGGATGAGTGTTGATGATTTACCTTACGAGCGAGAGTGAGCCTGCAGAGTATTCGCGCATAGCGTGTGCAATCAGGGAAACAAATTAATAGCAATCCACGTTTCCTCAAAAGAGCCTTCGCAAACAGCCGAAAGCTGCCTTCATGCGACACACATACAGTAAACCCAAGTTTCGTTTACTTTGCTGTGCATAATAGCACCAAATTAATAAAAAAACAATTGACCCGCGTTCTGTTTTGTGTGAAACCAGCCCAACGCTGGGGGGGGGGGGGGCAGTGTAGTGTAAAAACGCCCTGAAAGTCCCTTCTTTCTGACACATTTCAGCTCCTGCAGTTTCTTCTGATGAGCTGATGAGTTGAATGAGTTGTGTTTGAATCATTGGGGAGACAAAGAAAATGTGCAGTGTTGGGGGTCCTTCAGGAACAGGGTGGAGAAACACTGCACCAGAGTTACTGATTTGGAGCACACAATATACAACATAGAATTAACCACTCAAGTACTTTATTTAAATGTTCTCTTTACATTTTCCACTCATTCTTTGTATAAATCATGGCACAAGCTCAGGCCATTTACAGGTTATCTGTATCAGTTTTCTAACTGAGTATTATTATTTTATTTTTTTTGGTGTTTCTGGGACATTGCAGTTGTTGCATTCTTGGTATATTGAACTCCTAATGTATTGTTTGTTTTTCTGTGAATAACACATCTTTCCCCTTCCCTCAGCAGCTCTCCCAGCTCCCCCAAAGCACTGAAAGTCAAGCAGGAGGATGGGGCGAGAGAGAGTTTCAAAGAGATAAGGGAACCCCTAACCAGCTTAGGTAGGAGATGGGCTGTTTCAAAAGGAGGATGGAAGAAGCCACATGAGAAATAACTCAAAATGCTCTTTAATATAGGCGGGAGTGTTAGGGGGCCCTTATGGTTCCCAGGGTTCACTGCTTCAGTGATGTCATCACACCTGTATTTAAGTATTGCGCGTGTAGACCAATGCCGTTTGAAGAGTGTTTTTAATGGAAGTGCTAAGTTTTGTGCCTGCAGGTGTTAGTCTTAGTCTCTTCTTGGTGTTGTGACAAGTTCTGTGTAACAAGTTTGTCTGGAAAGGTCTTAACTTGAGTTTATTCAGAGATTTGACGCTTTCATTTAAGATAGTTTAGGCTACTATTTTGTTTGACCTAGTGAGATGTAGTTCTTGAGTGTTGGATGTCCGAGGAAGATGTGTTGGTTGTCATAATGAACATCAAGCTCACTAGACGAGATGATGCACGATATTGGGTTCACGAGAACAAGACGTGACTATATTTTAATGCTGTTTTTAAGAAATCTTTAATGACAAAATATGACTGGAAAAATACAAAATGCAAAACGATGAAGATGCATTTTGAAATGTATGGCTGTTACTAACAATTATTTTGGTAATCGAGTAACCGGTCGATTATTTTGATGAATATTAAAGTATACAGGAATTTTTTTTATGGTAATAAAAATAGACCTGAGTGGCTTTTTAAAGTAGCTTAAAATGCATATATAATAACAATTAGGGATGCACAATTTATCGGCCACCATATCGGTATCATCCGATATATGATCTATTTTAATGTTATCGATACCGACCCGTTAAGAAAATGTGGCCGCAAGTCTGTCAAATAGGCTACACAAAATTAGAATGAAAATGCTACTGTAAAAGAACGTTGTGAATTCTCTGTACGCCCATGTTTCAGTGCACATTATTACAGGATAATCGCATCCACAGCAGAGTTACACCTTCATGACTTTAAGTTTGCGTGTGCATACACAGCCTTTTGTTTTGTTGTGTTATTGTTTATTTTGTGTGTGTATATATATATATATATATATATATATATATATATATATATATATATATATATATATATATATATATATATATATATATATATATATATATATATATATATATATATATACACATACATACATACATACATACTGTATATAAGGGGTGGCACGGTTCACAAAACCCACGGTTCGGATCGTATCACGGTTTTAGGGTCACGGTTTTCGGTTCTGTATGGTTCTTGTTGTTGTTGTTTTTTTTCTTTTAATCTTTAACACTCCAAAAATTTACTTCAGCATATGATATATAGCTTAATTATCTAATTATTAATGGATTTATTTCATAAATGGGGCGTGTTTGCAAAACGCAGCTTCTCATTTCCCATTTCGAAGTAATATAGTGAGTGAGCGGTCACCGTGAGGAAACTTTCAGTGGCCCTGGAGGTCCATCCATCTGGAGAGCTACGTGGGCTGTGTCGGACAGTTCTTTGTCAATTTCTCCTCGTGTCTCGTCAACATAGGCGTAATTTGCGGGTGGGACATGTACCCCAGGGTCGATATTGTCCCCACCACTTTTGAAACATCTCGCGGCACGGATGTACCAATACAAATAAATAAAACATCTCCAGTTAACTAGCAAATTATTCGTTTTGTTCGCTTGTTAAATAAGAAGCAATCTAGCGCTGAAATTTGTTTTATTAATCAAGTGATCAAGGTGCTTGTTGCCGCTGCGATCAGTGGCGCTGATACAGTGTTCTCTTGTGGCTCGCGCACACGCCGCAGTCTTCACAGCGCTTCAATCCGTTGAGGAGACTCTCTATTCGTTCCGGTGAAATCACAAAGCAAAATTCACACAAATCTGTCCCTGCTTGATATACAACCACTGATAAACATAATCGGTTTTGATGAACCTGTGACACGCTTGGCAAGAGTTCTGCCACTGGACCATTAAAGTAGGCTACATTTGTGAAACAGTCGACCTATGTATTTATTCACGTGAAAAAACAACATAGTGGAGTAGATCTCATTAAATGTCTAAGTAAACCCAGTGTACTATTTAAATCGATTGCTGGACATAATGTTATTCTACATACATCTGATTTATGATTTAGCATTGTATTAGCACGGGCACGAGGCTACATTGCGCATGCGTCGAAGTCGAACCGTGCCACGCACCGAACCGAGACAAGCGAACCGAACGGTTTGGATGTTTTTTCATGTACCGTGCCACCCCTGATATATATATATATATATATATATATATATATATATATATATATATATATATATATATATTATTATGTATATATGTATATATGTGTGTATATATATATATATATATATATTATGTATATATGTATATATGTGTGTGTATATATATATATATATATATATATATATGTATATGTATGTATATGTGATGCATTTGTTTAAGAATTAACACGGTAGTAAAACGCGCCAGTGATCAGCTTAAGTGCATGCAGCTCAAACAGCAATGCATGACATTAATAACTATGATTGGGACTATCATGTTACATAACATTATAAAGAGAACACTATTGTAATAAAACCTTGTGAATTATTTGGGTTTAGTTGCTGTATTTCAGCTCGTTGTCATTGTTACGAGAAGAGCGCATCCTTAACAGAAGGGACACATTCTGAATAGCACTTAACTTAGTTTGTTTACTTGTGCATTTGCATCATTTTGTGCAGATATAAGATGTAATATTATGTTTATGTTGCATAAATGTCTGATTAATTTCATATAGGATGCGTTTGGTTGACTTAATTAAATGGCTAAAGTTCATTACAGGAGTAGTTCACTTTAAAAGGAAAATTACCCCATGATTTACTCACCCTCAAGCCATCTTAGGTGTATATGACTTTCTTCTTTCAGACGAATACAATCGGAGTTATATTAAAAATATCCTGGCTCTTCCAAGCTTGATAATGGCAGTGAATTGCAATTGCAAAAAAGTGCATCCATCCATCATAAACGAACTCCACACAGCTCCGGGGGGTTAATAAAGGCCTTCTGAATCAAAGTGATGAGTTTGTGTATGAAAAATATTCATATATAACTTAATATGACTTAAGTCTAAGAGCAGCTTAAGCAAGTAATGCGACGTACTGCTGATATTTACACTACGCCATGACGCACTGCGCTACTTCCGACGTCATAAGTTGCGCAAGTTGCGCTTTGGACGCAAGTACACTGCGTATGGCCGTTTGAGCGGAAGCTAGAATTTTACTTTGTGTAAGAAAAATATTCATATTTAACACGTTACAAACTCATCGCTTGATTCAGAAGGCCTTTATGAACCCCCCTGGAGTTCGTTTATGATGGATGGATGCACTTTTTTGCAATTGCAATCCACTGCCATTATCAAGCTTGGAAGAGCCAGGATATTTTTTTTAACATAACTCAGATTGTATTCGTCTGAAAGAAGTCATATACACCTAGGATGGCTTGAGGGTGAGTAAATCATGGGGTAATTTTCATTTGAAAGTGAACTACTCCTTTAAGCTCTACAGCTTCAGTGCAGCTCAAACAGCAATGCTGTTATTTGGAACAGCAATGCTGTTATTTGGAACAGCCATGCTTTTATTTGGAACAGTAATGCTGTTATTTGGAACAGTAATAATAATTTTAGATGTTTATTTTTCAAAAACATTGATGCACTTTTATTTTCATCAGCAATATGGCTTAGTTAAAATCTTTTCGTTAGGCCTATTGTCTGTGCAGAGACCATTTTATTTATCCATGGCACATGCATTTTGGTTCTTTAAGTGATGTTGTCCAAAGACTTGTTTGCATTATTGGCACTATTTATTTGTAAGGCAATAGAGTTCTTTTTTTTTTTTTGATAAAGAAAGTTGGCCATAGGAGTGTACAATTAATTTTAAAACTTTCACTGGTTCAAACTATGCTACTGTAGGTCTACTGTATACGTTTGATTTATGTTGAAGTATTTGGGACATGGCTTTTAATGATGAGACTTTTGTTTTTGTAATCAGGCTCTTAAAAATTATATAAATTTAGATTTAGATCTATTGGCCAATATATCAGTTATTGGCTTTCAAATATAAATTATTGTAAAATATATAATTATTGGTATCTGCCAAATTTTTCAATAATAAAACTTTTTATTCAGTGGATTATATAGGCTTAAGTCTGCTCCCTTTACAATCACTAAAAAGCTGTCACGCATCTCAGTTCGCGATCTCACAACGTTCCATTAAAATCATTGAAGTTGTCTACACTGCATAATGAATCTCTTACTTACATCGGCTCTTTGTTTGTTAATGAGAGGATTCACGAGTGTTCAGAACTCACCACTGAACAAAACCTCCAGCGTTTTGATCGCTTAGTGGATAAATTAAACTCTAAATTAATCTCTCATTGGCCATTGTGTTCAAGCAATCAACAAACATGTCTGTGACTGGTTACATTTCTCACAGCTGGATAAACGTGTTGTAAATTGGATCATTTGACGTTCTCCAGAGCGCAAACACAAATTCACACTGGGCCGATTGCCAAATCTTTTTCGCCAATATGATATTACAGTATTAACCGAGGATGCTCTTGCTTTCGTTTGAGGGTGCTTCTATTGAAATTTGACGCTTCAATATAATTCTTTACAATAGAAATGCTGAAGCCACTGTAATTTCTTGAACAAGAATATGTGGACATCAAAACGTAGCCTCAGAACGAGGGTTTAAACTTTTATTTTGAAATCGTGATGAACAACAATTAGCATATGTAGAAACACATTGATGTATTCTCCTGTGTTGGTGTATGTTTATAAATGATTTGTTACAAATCTGGTGGAATGGTGATGGTTCCCAGATAAATGTTACCCAAACTCACATTATATTTTATATTAAATTATATTTACTTAATTATTCAGTAAAACCACATGTTATTGCGATTTGTTATTTTTACTTGTTCATCATTGTGTTAGTCTTTTATTCACTGACTTTACCATAGCTTGTTTCCATGCTAGTTAGTATAAGATAAGAGATATGGATAAGAGCATCAAAGCAGCTAGGTAAGGGGAAATAGCTAACGCGAGGCGTCGTTCAGATAGCATGTTTTTCTCCACGTTTGCCGCGTCAGGGACAACCTGAGTATTCTGCTGCGTCTTTTTCTGCTGCTTCTCATTCAAGTTAGTGACGAAACGTGCTCTGTAGCGCTGTTTGTTCGCTGTCGGCTACGGTAGAAACATGACGTCACAATATGTCGACCTTCATAGAAGGGGGGTGCCCGCGGTTATGTAGATATAAATGACTCATTCTAAGGTAATAAAAACATAACGGTTCATTAAGTAAGGTCTTTATACACCACTGAAAACATAGTTATGGATCTTATATTGCATTTCTGTCAATAGATCCTCAGAAATATTACACATTGCACCTTTAAGGGATGCTAGCTAGTTTGTTGAAAGTTTGACTTTGTCCATATTTTTTCTGAAGAAAGACCAGATGAAAGACAAAATATTAAATGTCATTTTTACCCCCTGTAATTTGGCTTCAAATCTCAGGTGAAGATTGTCATTGTCACCCTGCTCTATGAATATTTACGGAATAATCCAATATTTTGTAAAGAGTACGAAATTGTGCGTTATAGCTTGAGCTGCTAGTTTTCTTTTAATAAAGTTGCACATATGTACAGCTGGCTAATCAGAGGTCTGTAATCTGGGTCTGTATTAAAGGAGTTTATTGTGTTTTAGGGCTGGAACTAATGATTATTTTTTCAATCGATTAATCTATCGATTTTTTTATTTATTTTATTAATCCATTAATCTAACGATTTTTTTTAATGGTTAATCAGTTGTTTATTTTCTGAATAGTCAATTAATCCTTTGGTTAATTTACCAATAATTTACCAAAAAATAATAACCGTAACTAATTTATGCATGAACTTTTAGTCTTTTTAAATAAATATGATAAATATGTTAAATATGTCTGATAAATATTATTTATCAGACAAGATAAGGTTCATGCAGTGTAGGACTAATTAGGAAAGGTGTTTACTATACGGCTGCTGCGTTCATTATTTTTGGGGGATTTACTGCAGCAATTGCTTATAAGTGTGAATCCTGAAATGATTTGTTCATTCAGGAGATTAAAGTAGCTGCTTAAATATGTTAATACAGCTGTATGATCAAACAGATGAAGTCACAACCACAGAGTTGTAACCATAGCAGCAGTGTCAAACGTGAAGTTTTACAACGATTGACAGCGCGTCAATCTTATTAAATAAATGAGTCCATTCGAGGCGTGAGTTCATCCATCAGATGTTTTAAATAACCAACAACAGCGTTAAATGCTTTAACCGGTGTCAGAGTAGGCTTCAGATGCATGGCATCTCGTAAAAGCAGAATGCTGTATGAACACAGCCGTATTAACCACAAAATATGAGACTGACGACCGTATTCTAGTGCTGTGTAAAACTTCACTGTAATAGTCCAAATACTTTATGGCTGCAACTAAAGATTATTTTGATAATCAATTAGGTGGCCAATTATTTCTTCTATTAATCCCAAAAAAAAAAAAAAAATTATTGACAAAACATACTATTCCACATCCTGCCCAATGCTGTCCTTCATACAGACGTGCAACTGAAGGCTATGAAAACATAAATAGTAAATATAGAATCTATGCTATATGAAAAAGAGCTATAAAGCAAAAGGACTGTTTAAATCCCTACATTAAAAATGAAGAAAATAGTTAAGATTATATAAATAGAAACACAAAATCAGTGTTAACAGATAAGATGAATGTTCTGCGGGAATACACACATTCACTCTGGACGCAGTAACCTGTTACTGTCATTTCTTTATCCTGTAATCACAATTACACGCTGTTATCTCTACAGTTACTACTCTGATAAGATACTTGAATTACATGTTGTCCTGTTTGTTTGACGTGTATGCGCTCGCTGTCTCGAAGCAGGAAAGCACAGGTTGTGTGGAAAGCCCTTATATGGACATTATTTGGCTGTTTTATGCAAATTACTCACCTTGGGCACGCGGTCGCTCTTTTAGAATACTCCAAATTGGTTCGACTGAGGTGAAGAATAAGTCCATGTATATGCACATTGTGAAATTTAGGCTGACATTTTTCGTTAGTTCTCGTGTGTGTATAAATTAGAGAAAGAAGTGATTTTTTTTTTTTTTTTTTTTTTTTTTTTTTTTCAATCTTGTCACCAGTTCTGAACAAGCTTACGATTGGGCAATATACACAAGCTTACAAACACAACAAGCTTATATCTTAAGGTGTTCTTTTAGTTGAAAACCTTAAACAATATGTGTAAACAAAACATTTAAGTTCAAGCAGAGTGAATGAAGAAAAACGCTAATAAAGCAGACTGCGCCAATTATCATACAGAATATACATATAGTCTACACTTGAGTCAGCAAATGGTTATCGTGTTTATATTTTCACGTTCATGTTGAGAAAAAACAATATCCACATGCTCGCGTGAGAAAACGTTGCAGAGACACAGCTAACCGTGTGCTAAGCGAAGTTTCTAACAGCACTTTATATTTTCGGTTCTTAAACCTGTGAGGCAGACGACGAAATTGTGATCAAATACAATCAACTTGAGCCAGGGACAATCACAGCGCCACCCAGTGCATTTACTTATAACTGCGAGTTAGTGCTTGGGATTTATCATGGATTCACTGGCACTGCATTAACGGCCAGCAAAGCAACGTATTAAAATTCAAATAGTATTATATTTTTCAAATAATAATTACAGATAGAATATTCGTGCACACCCCTAGTATAAATACGAATAATCCATGCAATTATTAGTACAAGTCCTATTATTGGGATTCATATTGGCATTTTAATTAATCGACATCTGAATTACATTTTTTAGGTCTATCAAAAAATTTCAACTCAATTTGTGCAATTGACTTACAAGTGCAATTTGGGAGAAATAGGTGTTCTGTTTATTCATTCTTTGAGTTGAGAAACGACTTGTTTGGATTTAAATTGGCAAATGCTTTGGTCTATGATTGGATCGTTATTGCAGTGATTACGTTTCTAGCGTGTTATATGTTTGGCAACAGTTCTTCTAACCCTAATTGATGGAGTGTATAGCTTTTCATGTCTTAAACAACCATGTAGGAAGACACATCATGGCCGTATTCCAGGATGACAAAGCCAGGATTCATCAGGCTCAAATTGTGAACGAATGGTTGGGAGGAGCATGAAGTATAATTTTCACACATGAATCGGCTTTTGGTCAAGAGCTTGTCTCACACACATATAAAACTTTTACGTCTGCTGCCATCGTAAATTCATTAATTGCATAGAACGATTTTCCCATAGTGCGACATCTCACATTGTTTATTATGTGGCAGTGGCACCAAGTAGGGATTAACACAAACTTCACTCAAGCATACATATGTACATGAAACACATGCATATGTACAAGTAGTCACACATACGTGTATTCTATGAAATGCTTAAAAACAATGTGAAATGCTGACCGATACATCTAATGTCACTCGAGCATCAACTCTTTGTGCATATTCATCTATTAAGCCTTTGTATGGTCTCCACATGCACACGCCTATGACATTATGAAACAAAGGGTAGACAGTTTATAGGTCTAGATATATTTACACAGTTTAATTCAACTCAGAAGTGGCATGAATTCTTTGATACTACAATTACAATTGCTTAATTTTATGAGATTAATGGTTGAGGTAGCCTAAAGGCCTGTTCACACCGGGACGAATTTCGCGCGCGATATTCGCCGACGTTTAACGCCTCGTGACTAAACAAAGGGCGCCAATGTGAGTGTGCACACCGACGCGAAAAACGCCACGCGTAAAAGCGTCATTTTTAAAAAAACGCCTCGGGTTCGTTTTTTTGGTTTGACGCGCCGCGTCAAAAACTATCCGACCAATGAGATTGGCGCTTTTGCTCACGTGTCTGGAGCTTCTGAAGTTACAGTAAAACACAACTTGGGGGCGCTCAAACACAAAACGGTCTTGCCGAGCACACATACAGGCGAAGAAGATAGCGTCTTCACTGCTGGGAAGAAATAAGACGAGGAAGATGCAAGGCAAGATGAATGTAGAGCTGCTGGCCTCGTTGGTGTCGGAACATAAAGAACTATATGACAAACGCGACTACAAAAATCTTGATAAAAGAGAACTGTTATGGAGTGGTATTGCAGAGCAAATGGGCCTTGATGGTGAGTTTCATTTTACTTAATTGTCTTTCATGTACATAGGCTTGTAACTTTTTCCCACGAACGTTTGACAATCGCGCCATCTAATGTCAGGGAATGAATTTGCATGTTCACTCGGCTCATCGTCAGCGAAAATCGCTTGGGTGTGAACACAAAAAACGCGTTGAAAAACGCTGGCGAATAACGCGCGCCGATATTCGTCCCGGTGTGTAAGGCCCTTAAGTCTGAAATGTGTCATTGAATCACTTATTCAACTGATTCATTCAAAATCACTATTCATTCAGTAACAAAACACCACTGTGATGTTTGAAGATGCACTCTGGCATCTGTTTAAGAATTCAGTAGTATACACGCAAGTATGAGTAGGCTAATTAACATGTGTGCGTGCAAGTGTTTTATGTACGTGTGAGCAGTGTTGGGTATAGTTACTTTGGAAAGTAGTTAATTAGGTTACAACGTTACCATCAATTAAAAGTAATCAGTTACGTTACAGCGTTATCTATTCATAAAAGTAACGCGTTAGAGTACTCATGCGTTACCAAAAATTAAAAGCCGTTTGCAGCGGCTCACACATGACAGACACAGCCCCCGGCCCCTTTAAATGCACTTAGAAGTCGTGACTCCTGACAATGAATAACGTCAGTCATCCGACTAAATTAACACTGCAGGATAACAATAACAGGAAAGACAGTCAGCAATAGGCTATTCCACATGGCGTTTTATTTATTTATTTATTATCACAGAACATATTAATCAAAATTCGCACCTACCCAGCCCGGGTAGCCTAGGCTACTGTATATGAGCACCATACAAGATAACTCCTGATTTTTTTCTTTAAATCTAATGCAGTTATCAAAGTGTATCAAGTGTGCTTACTTGTAAACACAACCTGAGGTAAACAGGCTTGCAGATTTAAATCCATTTAGAAATGACCAACCAGTCAACGATCTAACCGAAATTAACAGCTGCCTGTCAAACAAAAATGATTACAAACCGAATTAAATTTTTGGCGGTCGACAGAAGCTTTTCACCAACGCAGAGTGTGCATTTTCTTTTCCTTTTCGTTGACAAATTGAACATGATGTGCGTACTTCCATAATCCAAACGCTGTCTTCTCTGCCATCTTGCCGGGAGTTAAAAAAAAAAAAAAAAAAAACACACACACACACACACACACACACACACACACACACACACACACACACACACACACAGGGTCAGAGGCGCATGCAGGGCACAGACGTATCACAGCCATTGACTTTACGATCACAGCGCTTCGGCTCCGCTGATATACCTGCAGGTGGCAAAGTAGACCTAAGCCTACTGTCTGACAAAAAGCAGGCTGCAGTCGGGATTTTCCTTTCCTTAAAATAACGGATTACTTTTTAAAAAAAATAACGAAGTTACTGATTACTTAACGCAAGAAACTAACGCGTTAAGTTACACATTTCACGAAAAAGGTAATTAGAGTACTCTAACGCGTTACTTTGTAACGCGTTACCCACAACACTGCGTGTGATTGAAGTTTTATTTAAACACTTCACAGTGCCTCACAGTACAGCCCTGTCACTTAGGCTTGTCACGGTACCAAAATTGTCAGTACCAATACTAGTAAAATTTCACTGTTCTTGGTACCAAATTGGGTACCATAGCAAAAACTGTTGGATTTACTGTTGTTGTTTAGCTATTTGAAAATAAAAATCTTAAGTTAAAGGAAGTTATTTCGTATGATAAAAATTAAGTAAACAATGTTTTATAAAAAGATGAAGTTAAAAATTTGTACAAAAAAAAATGCACAGATCTACTTTGACATAGTCAAATCATGCATTTAAATGCTGCTGAAAACAATACTTTATTGAAATTGTATATGTGAAATAATGAAAGGATTCGCGAGTGTGCAGAACTCTAAAGCACGCGGTGAACGAAAACTCTAGTGTTTTAAGTGGTGTCCAGCGGATTCTGACTAACTCAAAACACCTCTGATTGGCCATTGCGTTCACATGCTCAACAGATATAACATGTCTGTGATTGACTACAATGATCAATGCTTCAAAAACACATTGCGAATAGAAACCTTTGACGCTCTTCGCAGAGCACTTACACAGCTGAACACGGAAGCATTTGAAAGCAGCCGCCTATCAGCAGAGACCACCAAATATACAGAATACTGCAGAAATGCTGATCTAAAATTATTACCGACTTGGTACCGAATTACCGGTACTTTTGGCAACCCTACAGTTTCTGTATGTGAATCATTACATATCAGAAATCACTGATCGCAGATTAGGCATTAGAGCTAACACCGTTTTAGGGCTAGAATGATGCGAATCATTCTATGCCAATTCCGATGAATTGTCACATTCCATGCAAATCGACTAATTTAAGTTAGGGATGTCCCGATACCACTTTTTCACTTCCGATACCGATACCGATGCCGCAGCTTTGGCTATTTGCCGATACCGATATCAATCCGATATTTTTTTTTTATTCTTGAACTAATACTAATAATAATAAAATATAATGGAAGCACTTTGCTCAATTAGCCACATAAAAACATCTCACTCAAATGGAGAACAAATACTTCTCCAGTATATAGTCCACAACAACAGCTGATAATGAAAGACTGCCAGCCTTTATTCAAGACCTTGAGAAATGTTTGGTAACCTGAATGAATTTAAAATTAATTTGCTATATTTCAGATCAATATATTTGTTTCCTTAAAATTTTAAGTAACTTTAACTTTATTCTCATCTGAATTATAAATAATTTATTTCTGTATAAAATAATACTACTTTTTAAAAAACACATTTGATTTTTTTTTATTCAATGTAGAATATTTAACTTAAAAATAAACAGATTAGTGCTCTGTTTTAGGACAAGAAATGAAAACCAATGCAATGATGAATGTCCAAAAGATTAGATCATTTTTGCTTTTAAACAGCGTGTGTGTGTGTGTGTGTGTGTGTGTGTGTGTGTGTGTGTGATTTTGGTTGGGTGACAGTTACAGTTTGACAAGAGTTTACAGTTTGACAAAAGCACAATGTTGTGTTTTACACAAATATAAGTAGGCTAAACACTTTTTGCAGTTTTAATGATGTCCTGTATGAAAATGACGGAGTATGTTTTTATGTTTCGTTTCCACTGTTCGATCGCGCCCGTGCCTCTCTCTCTCTGACACACACACACACACTCCAGCATTGCAATCTTGACATCGCAGCATGTTCATTTTGCTGCGTTCACACCAAATGCGAATAGAGCGTCAAATTTGCGTCTATCGCGTCTAGATCGATGCTTGAACAGTTTGAATCCATTCGCGCGTCCAAAGCGAGCAGGACGCGCCGCGCGCATATAATGATAAAGTGAGCGTTTGAAGCGATATAGACGCGCGTTCAGAGCTAAGGCGGGCTACAGATTAGGTGTCCCTAAAGAACCCGCATATGCGCGTATCTAACAGTAACGTTAGTTCCGTATTACATTAATTAATGTGCACGCGAGATTTATTTATTTTAAAATCCATGCACCGAACGTACGTTGAGTACGAATACGTACCGTTCCACCCCTAATGGGTATCGGATCATAGGTATCGGATAAAAAAAATTCTCCCCTCCGATATCCGATCTAGCATTTTGGGCCAGTATCGGCACGATACCGATGCCGTGGATCGGATCGGGACATCCCTAATTTAAGTAAAGGGAACATTCTTTGATAGCTTTAATTAAAATTATAGATTTTCATGCTACCAAGTGATTAGATGCTGTTAATAGCATGGAAATTGCATCTGAATCACAGTCACAATGTAAATTCATCTGACTGAAGATTACGCAATCTTTCACTATCAGTGCGATAAAATGCTCCCTAGGAAGTGTCACAGTTATTTATCAGAACTGTATCATAATGGCTTTAGTAGGGATTCTCTGATCGGTATCGGCCGATAATCGCATTCTATGACTCGATCAGGAGTCACTAAAATAGGCCAATCGCACAAAACGATCGCAAATTGGTGATGTCAGGACTTTAGCGCAGCGGTCATGTCATCACCAGTGTGCAGTTATTACAGTCTCAAGAAACAATGCATTTTTAAGCCTTGCGATTTAAGAACAAGTGATATGAAAGCGCTCACACACAGTAAGCAGCGAAACCGTGCTCATTCGATATGTGCGTGTGCTGTCTGAAAGGTGGGTTCTGAGCACAGCACACACACCTCTGGAACTTACAGCGCGTGAGTATCTTACTGGGCTTGGAACGGTCACATACACACACTTATGCGTGAAAATGTCCGTCTTTGCGAGTATCTTCGTAAAAAGTCATTTTTCTTAAAGTCCACTGTAGTCAATCATTTTATCCCTTAAAACTCATCTTTGATCACCAAAATGACATTTAAATGTTTTATTTTCCTGTGAAAAAAATCTATTAATGCCTTAAAATAGCTTGAATGTAACACTATACTCTTGCTTCATTTAATATATGGATTCATGAATATGCCTCCACTCACTCACACCAGTTTAGAGATCCACCCGGTCAACTTTTACTCAGGTTACTGTAGTAAACGCTGCACAAAGGTATAGCTCTTTGCATCGTCGGACACATAACGGTAATGATTAGCATTTTGCTTGACTACGCTATCAAACAGCTAATGATGTGTTGCTAATGTTACACAAATCATGTTCCCGTTCCCGATCTCAGTCTGCCTTCTAAAATTCAGTATCCTTAGAAAAGCTTTGAACAATTTAGAACGTCAGTGGAGAAAGGCATATTGTTCATCATGACATCGTAATGTACATCATATACACAAGACACCTTATGGGTTGTAATTATGTTCAGTTTGACAGTAAGTCTTCTAGGCTCTTTAATAAGCGTGAGTATTCTAATATGGATAGTGTTTTGCATAAGCCCTGTTTTTAAAGGCCTATTAAAATGTTCATTGTAAAATTTATATTTGTTGTGCTTATTTATCTGATTGTCAATTAAAACAACAATCTTTAGCATTACTATAAATAACATCTGGTATTACTTATCTGAAAAACAAAAAAACACTGACATTAAACAGAGTGTTTAATTATTACTTATATAAAGCTTGAATGATTGGGATTGATATTGGTCGATCATGATGACAAAAAAATCGGTAATCGAATCGGCCTCAAAAATCCTGATCGTAGCGTCCCTGGTCTTTGGTAGGGTAAGGTATCGTTTGGGGTTTTTACAATACCGGTGCCAAATCTATACTTTTAAAACGGTATGGGGCCTGAACCGATACTTAAAAAAAAAAAAAAAAAAAAAAAAAAGAGCCACAAAAGGACGATGGATGACATTTCAAGAACTGCTTTTTTTATTGTTTTTTTTTTTTAAGTATACTTAAATATATAATTATAAGCAAAATACAAAACATAACAAATTCACAATAAAATCTAAGCAACCTAACCCAACTACAATAATTTAACACTAAATAACAGTTAAAGTACTATAAACAGTAGAGGAATGCAAGAAACCACAGCAAATGCGATATTTGTGGGGGGGGGTTTCGGTTTTTTTTTTTCATAAGGCTAAGCCCTTGTTTTGAATTATTAAATACATGTGTATTGAATGTTAAATAAGTTAATAAGACAGTGTTTATCATGGTGATTTGTACAGAGGCTCCGTGGATTTGCACTTAACAAGAGATTGACTTTGCACTTGTGATTACCCATGTCTGTCCATTGTCCTAGTCGTCATATTCATAAAAAGAAATACATTTGCCATGTCCAAGGAAAGCGAAATCTTTGTCGTATCATCCTTTTAATGTTTAATGCCGAGTTCACACTGCACGATTTTCAAACTCGTCAGATCACTGTTCTTTTCACAGTGCACGACTATCTGGAGTAGTATTCAGTTGCTGCTGTGTTGCTCACTGCACGTTACAATAGGAAGAATCGCTGACAACTCTGTCTGGTCCGCAAACTACGCTTCACAACCAAACAAACGCGAGAAGTGATAAGAAAATAACACAAGATCACAAGACCAGAATTATTCAAATTGGTTGCCTGCAAGAAGCTTGCAATCCAAATTGTCTGTGTGCTGATTTGCAGTGAAAAGAAGAAAAATAAAAAAAGATTATGGAGGAGGAAATTGTTGGGGAGCAAGGATTGTGTGTTCTGCAAAGACAGTTGGAGGTTAATAAATATTTTTGCAATGTGCTGCTGTTGCGGCTCGTCAAGCAAATGTTTGTGCTTTGTTCCTGTTTGATATAAAGCTGATCTTCTGGTCTATAACTCCCTGAATTTCCCGCCACCCTGTATCTTGCTCTCTCATTGACTAGGTCACTGCCAATGTCATTTTCAGTCAGAACACATTCACACAGCAGGATTTTGAATCGCCGGCAGGTCCAGATATTTAGCATGCCAAATATCTCATGGGTGTCGATGAGAATCGTCGATTCTCTCAGATCGCGTCTTTGATAATGCACACTTTGTAATTGTCACTCGTGGGAACGGCGCCAATTTGCCTCCAATTTCGGGCATTTGTTGGCGATTACGCAAAATCTATCCTCGAGTGAAAATCAGGGCTAAAATCGTGCAGTGTGAACTTGGCATAAGAGTATTTCTCATGAATGTCGTCAGCGCTGGTCAATGCATTAAATCAATGCCACTGATCTCTATGAAGTGAAGCACGAGTTTCAGCGTTGCCCATGCAGCCGAGCCTCGTAAAGTGGCGCTCAGTTAAAATAATTTCAGCACCTTGTTTCTTTACATTAATCTTTGAATGAATCTGCATTTTTGAACTTGTTAGTTGAATGAACGGTTTAAAGACTCGCTCAAAGACAGTCCCTTGCTGCCACCTCGACAGCTCAGGCAGTTACGGTGAATGTACCTATTAAGCTCACCAAAATCTACATTTGAATAATAATGTTTCATATAATCTAGATTTAGATATGGAATAAATAGCATTCAATACAAAATGAATATGTTGCATATATTGAAGTCAAGTTTTTATATGATTAAAAAATGTGCTTTGTTGTGCATCAGAACCACACCAGGCATTTAGTCATATTACAAAATAATTTGAGGCCAAACATATAAAATAACATTATAAACTGAAAAGCGGGCCTGCCCCCGTTTACCACAATCACTTCACCACATGACAGCAGCAAGCAGGCTCCTGATTGGTTAACGTGTCGTGAACAAAAAGACAAAGTTCCGATTTTTCAACTTGGGCGTCAGACGCGAATTCGCTTTAAACGCGTGAATGCACAAATAGCAGCAAATAAAATCACTCACGTGTATGGCGGCAGGCGCTCAATTCGCCTCTTTCGCGCGAACGAGGTGAAATCGCATCCATCGTGTTGCGCTAAACGCGTCTTCGCGCCGCAGTACCTCCAAACGTGTGTCAACGTGTCTTTACAGTGACTTAAAATGGAGACGCTCAATTCGCTTTCAGTGTGAACGCAGCATAAGTCAGTCTACTGCAGTATTTCCTCTCTCACTCAGTAGAAATGTGGTTAACACCCAGTCATGCTTGAAAAAAAAAAAAAAAAAATCCCGTCATATACTGTGAAACCAGTATAATTTTGAAAAATACCGTGATATGGATATTTGGTCATACCGCCCAGCACTAGTTCACGGTATGTTGTAGGGCTGTCAGATAATTTTAATTTCGAATATTCGTAGAATAAAAAAAAAAC